>NC_081359.1:52464122-52806191 GCF_030684315.1 Stegostoma tigrinum | reverse complement strand
AGCCTATTGTTTGTAGCTTTGCCCACAGTGCTGTTATAAAGGGAATTTGAGGATTTTGATACAGTGCTTTGATTGGAAGGGGGCTTGCAGGTAATGGCTCCTTTGCTTTTGCTATCCTTGTTCTTGTAGGTCAGGATTTCCCAAAATGGAGGTGATGAGTCACAACTTTGGGATTGTGAGATCCAAGGCAGTAGCTTCCAATGAGTGAAGTGCTGCCAGACAGCTTTAAATTCTCACATTGTTTTCAAGGTGTTATATCTTCACATGCTTTCAAAGTACAATGACATTGCCTAATAATCTCTCTCTACCCTTCCTTTTGCAGTCCACAACGAATGGTCACAAAGGTTTTCCAGCTTTTCATAGGTCACAATGGGAATGACATTTGAAAATTCCTGTTCTATGTCAAAGTGGTCGCAGGTTTTAAAGGTGCTCTTGAAGGAGCCTTGGTACAGTGTAGCTAGGTTTGCCAGTGGTTGAGGGATTGAATATTCAGCATGGCAGGTGGGTTACCGTGCTTTGTTATGCATGATGCATGTTGGAACTTCTTTCCTGTCTTGTAAATGGTGGAAAAGATATGAGGAGTCAGAAGGTGAATTACTTACTGCAAAATGCTCAGTTTCTGACTTGTTCATGTTAGGACATTATTTCCAAGCTGGTTCAATTCGTTCAGTAGTTCAAGGATGGTCCTCAGAATGTTGCATATCTGGATTCAGTGATGGTATTGCTATTATTATGTCAACGGAAGGTCATTGGATTCTTTCATATTGAGATGATGCTTATCTGACACTTGTGACCCATGAGTGTTACTTGCCGCTTAGCTTGAATGGTGGTCTGTATGTTGTCAGCTGTCCCTCGATTTGAAGTTGATCTCAAATTCAGTGTCGTGAGCATCTGCATTGGTAATTTTTAGCTGACGAGGCTGATTCTCAACCTGCTGATCTTTGTGCACATGGTTCAGGATTTGCAAGAGGAAGTGGGTTCCACAGTTTAACTTTACATCATTTTCTTCCCTTTTTTGTACTGCTGTGCTTGCACTTGGGAAAATTCTTCCAGTTACCAAGATTGATGCTGACATGCTTTAAAGAATACTTCAGAGGTTTGCATTTCAACAAGGACATAAACCTTTATTCAACGGTTCTTCCACTGAATCTGAAGAATGGGCAGCAGGTATTACTGATAGAAATACACTAATGTTCCTGTGTGTCATTGGCACACATTTTCAGGTCTCACTGCAGTATGGGAAGATGGTGACAATGACTATACACCAGAACTTCTCTTGACTTGCAAAGGTCTTTATTGTTAAGCACTCCTAGGTGTTGTTTGTTGAAAGATGAACTGATGCAGCTGAACTAGTGATAGTTTGTTCGTCATCTGAGTGAGAGAGCTGCTGAAGAAAGAAGTGTTCAACATATTCTGGCATGTCTGAGACATCAAATATTGAAGGTGGAATGTGGCTACCAGGTATAGATTTGGTACACAAGTTTTATTTTGACAAGATTCAAAGATTCAAAATTTATAAGCTGCTGAATTGTGCAGACAGGAAATTTGGCCCACAGTTTGCAGAGTCATTGCAGTCATTTGCATGCTGTAGATCACGTGTGTTATGGTGGTCATTTAAGTTTGGCACAGAGATCACTGAGGCTGTTGAGTTTTTCATTTGCATTGCATTTAATACTGACACCACCAGTTGATCTTTGTTTAGGTGACTAGCCATTGACAGTTGATTGCAAATATCATAGGGATCATCTTGTTTGGCCCTAATCTGGACTTTGAACTCATCTGTTTCAGGGTTACCTTCAAGACTGATATCGTTATAGCATTGTGAAGAAATTTCAGGATAAGGTTGTTTGGTTGTCCAAGTTGTTGGCGTGCATTCTCTGTGATTTACAAAGTCAGGTACTTTTGTCAAGTCTCTAAGAGCAGTGAAGAGCTCCTACGATTACTGTCTATATTTTTCTTGGGTTAGTCTGTCAACAAAGACCCTGTTGGAGATTCTTCTGGAAGATTGAAAGCCACACATCCCTTGGAGAATTTTCTCATTCACAAAATAAGTAATTCAGGAGATTGCACATCAGCATTGTCCCTGCTATAGACAAGGAGAGGAATGCCGCGATAGTTTCTGCAACATGATTTAGTTCCATTTGTGAAGATGTTTACAGTTTTACCATTCCTGAAGTATGGGACTGGCGTGAGTTCCTTATCCTCCTAAATCTTTGGGATCACTGTATGGAAGCTTGATGTAAGCAAAGGTTGTCCACTTTGATGGCCTCAATTGGAATGCCATCAAGGCTGAAGGCTTTGTTTGATAGTTGAGTAGAACGATAGTCTGCCTATAACTGCTCGTAAAGGTGTAGTATCTCCATGCCCTGCATGTAACTAGCAATAACACTATAGTTTCACTGATATTCATCTTGAAATTAAGGCCAGAGCTCACCAAACTGCATCCTGTACATATAAGTTATTCAGTAGTCTAGACCGGAAGCGTAAGCTTTCCTGCTCCTCTGATGCTGCTTGGCCTGCTGTGTTCATCCAGCTCTACACCTTGTTATCTCTTTATTCAGTCAGTGTTGTTTTTCACTGATTGATTTCCCTCCCACTTTCTTTCGACCCTGGTTTGGAGGAGAGTTGTATGTGAAGATGGAAACTTGTCACTATTAGCCTCAATCAAAGCTAATCTGTTCATGGGTTTCACTGGTCGAAGTCGGCTGTCTCAATCTGACCTGACCCAATATAATAGATTGTAAAGAAGCTAGTGAGTTTGCTGTTCTCAGAGGGAGCATCTTCTTTGACTTAAATTAACAGTAACACTTGTTATAATCATATGAAGAGAAGTCATTGTTTCCCTCTTTTGTGACTTCATTGTGTCACAATTTCCTTTATCCTCAGTCTTCTGTTCTTAGTCCAAAACCAAGCTCTTGTCAAAAAGTCAAAACCTACACTTTCTGACTTCTCATCCCAGGCTCTTGCATTTGGTTTGCCTCAATCCTGAGAATTCACTCTCTCCCTGGCCAACCTTCCTGCATCCTTCTCATGCATTTCCCTTAGGTTTTCCCTGACATCCAAATCTCCGCCTACCTCCTAACTCCATCTATCCTCAACTCCCAGTCCTAGCGTTGACTTCCATGTCTTACCATGTAGGTACCCTCATTGACTATCATTGACTCCTAATTGGCCCTCCCTCCAAGACCAATGACACTTAAATACCCCTTCCTCATTTCCTGCCATATATTTTAGATGTAGCCCTTTCTTGAGGCCGCCACCGATTCTGAATTATTTTGTGCAACTGAGGTACATCTTGCCCTGAGGCTCCCACTTATTTTCAATCTGCAGATCTCTTGAGGCAAACCCATTAGAAGGTCACAGGTGCCTGTGGTGATGGAAGTGACCTTCTTGAATAAGAGGAGTTTGAGAGAGGGAGGCTAGTGTTTTAGGATCTCCTAGCCTGCCCAGGAAATCTGTGCTCTATTCCAAGAGGCTCCAAAGCAATTTAGGAGACTTGGTAACTCTAGATGTCATTTGTCTCTTGTGACTGTACAATTGACAAATTGGTTTAGGTTTCCATCCAAAAATTACTTAATGTCTCAGAATGTAGCTAGCAGTTTAGCTTTTTCGGCAATAACAAAAACAGGTGGGTATGTACTCACTTGATACAGTTTCTTGGAAAAAGTGATTTCATTTCCGCAAAATTTCTCTGACTGTCATCTGAACAGAGATAGCAAGCATTTTCTTTGCTTTCCAGTATTGATGTACCTCTTTACCATAACCATTTTGCTGCAGCTTAGGTCGAGCTAAATTTATTTTTAATTAAAATAAGTGAATATGACTTTAAATAGTTGGGAACAGAATTAAAATTTGTGACCTATTTTACAGGAGGTACTCAACTATGAACTACCAGACCATTTATGTGCAGGGCCCTTGACCACCCGTGAATCTCTTTGTGATAATAGCCATATTTATGCTGAGCTATATCCCCTTTAGGAATACGTAATTTTCTTTGTTAAGCGACCCGAGGAGGAGTCATAGAATATAGGAACTTTCAGTATAGAAAAAGGCCCATCCGTCCATCGTGTCCAAAAACAACAACCTAAGTACTCTAATGCTGTTTCCACAGCCATGTATTCCTTGGCATCACTAATGCACATCTAAATATTTCTTAAATATTACGTAGGTTTTTGCCTACATCATCTTACAGGCAGTGAGTTCCAGATTCCCATCACCCTCTGGATGAAAATGTTTGTTTGTTATGTTTGAGGTTGTGTTTTAACTCAGTCTTTACATGGGTTTCAATATAGAGGCAGCAGAACTGAAGCAGGATTGAGGTGTTAGTGTATCTACAGTCCCAATTGTCTAAAATGACAGGGGCTTGATGCAATTTTATTTTCTCAAATATCTGATTGCTGAAAAAGACCCACAGTTGGTGTAAAGAGGATAATTCTATTGAAAAGAAACCAGCAAGAGATGCCTGCTGAAAATATGCAGAGGAAATGCTTCGTTAGCGGGATAACAAAGTGTGGAGCTGGATGAACACAGCAGGCCAAGCAGGATGTTAGGAGCATGCATCTGCTCCCAGGATGAGGCATTCTACTCCCCCACATGCCAGATGTCCTCGTTCTTCAAGGACCATACCTTCCCCCCTGCAGTGGTCGAGAATGCCCTTGACGGTGTCTCCCGCATTTCCCGCAACTCATCCCTCACACCCCGTCTCCACCCTTGTCTGCCTTCCGGAGACACCACTCTCTCTGGGACTCCCTTGTCCGCTCCACACTCCCCTCCAACCCCACCACACCTGCCACTTTCCCCTGCAACCGCAGGAAGTACTACAGTTTCCCCCACACTACCTCCCTCACCCCCATCCCAGGCTCCAAGAAGACTTTCCACATCAAGCAGATGTTTACCTGCACATCAGCCAATGTGGCATACTGCATCCATGTACCCGTTGTGGCCTCCTCTACATTGGGGAAACCAAGCGGAGGCTTGGGGACCGCTTTGTAGAACATCTATGCTCAGTTCGCAATAAACAACTGCACCTCCCAGTTGCGAACCATTTCAACTCTCCCTCGCATTCCTTCGACGACATGTCCATCCTGGGCCTCCTGCATTGCCATAATGATGCCACTCGTAGGTTGCAAGAACAGCAACTCATATTCCGCTTGGGAATCCTGCAGCCCAATGATATCAATGTGGATTTCACCAGCTTCAAAATCTCCCCTTCCCCCACTGCATCTCAAAACCAACCCAGCTCATCCCCGTCCTCCCTAACCAGTTCTTCCTCTCACCTATCCCCTCCTCCCACCTCAAGCTGCAGCTCCATTTCCTCCCCACTAACCTCATCCCGCCCCCTTGACCTGTCCTTCCTCCCCGGACTGACCTATTCCCTCCCTACCTCCCCACCTATACTCACCTCTATAGGCTCCATCCATGCCCCTTTGACTTGTCTGTCTCCTGTCCATCTATCTTCTCCTCTATCCATCTTCGATCCACCTCCCCCTCTCTCCCTATTTATTTCAGAACCCTGTCCCCATCCCCCTTTACTGATGAGGGGTCCAGGCCTGAAACGTCAGCTTTTGTGCTCCTAAGATGCTGCTTGGCCTGCTCTGTTCATCCAGCTCCACACTTTGTAATCTTGGATTCTTCAGCAGTTCCCATTATCTCTGATGCTTCATTAGCAGGACCAGTCATGAAGCCCTGGCTGGTGGAAGAGTGTGAGCATCTTTCATTCGGCTTCCTGTGGATACTTACTGGTATGAGAATGAAGACAAATGGACAGTTGGTTAGCTGGTTAGAAGCGGGCTGGAATTATCAATGGAAACAGTCACCTTGAGTCCACAGCAGGTCAAATCAGAAGACTAAAAATGCAGTGTATTTGAAATGATTTTCCTAATTCTTGTTGAGCATTCTGGAGTTGGGTAGAAATAGAAATTGAATTTAACCTTTAATCTGCATGTTAATTTGATGTTTCTTTGCCAAAACTTTAGCTCTGCAATTTCCTGTATAAATCTTTCCAACTCTGTCATCTCTTTTCAGATGTTCCTTAAAATCTACATCTTTGGAAAGCTTTTGCTTGTTTGTGAGATAGTAGGAACTGCAGAAGCTGGAGAATCTGAGTTAACAGGGTGCAGAGCTGGATGAACACAGCAGGCCAAGCAGCAACACCTGACTTGGGTCTACAAAATTATCCAGAGCATAAAAAGAGTGGATAAGAAATAACTTTTAACTTTTAACCATTTTAACTCCCCCTCCCATTCCTCAGATGACATGTCCGTCATGGGCCTCCTGCAGTGCCACAACGATGCCACCCGAAGTTTGCAAGAACAGCAACTCATATTCTGCTTGGGAACCCTGCAGCCCAATGGTATCAATGTGGACTCCACAAGCTTCAAAATCTTCCCTTCCTCCACTGCATCCCAAAACCAGCCCAGTTCTTTCCCTCCCCCCACTGCATCCCAAAACCAGCCCAGCCTGTCTCCGCTTCCCTAACCTGTTCTTCCTCTCACCCATCCCTTCCTCCCACCTCAAGCTGCACCTCCATTTCCTATCTACCACCTCATCCCGCCTCCTTGACCTGGCTGTCTTCCCTGGACTGACCTATCCCCTCCCTACCTCCTCACCTATACTCTCCTCTCTACCTATCTTCTTTTTTCTCCATCTTCGGTCCGCCTCCCCTTCTCTCCCTATTTATTCCAGTTCCCTCTCCCCATCCCCCTCTCTGATGAAGGGTCTCGGCCCGAAACGTCAGCTTTTGTGCTCCTGGGACGCTGCTTGGCCTGCTGTGTTCATCCAGCTCCACACTTTGTTATCTTGGATAAGAAATAACCTTTCCTCTTAGTGGATGAATCAATAAACGGGTCAAAGATGTAAAGTAAAGATCAGGAGGTCTAGAGGAGATTTAAAGAAAGGTTTTTGTGAGTTATCTGTGATTTGCTGTCCGAAGTGGTGATCACAACATTTAAGCAGGATTTAGATGAATACTTGAAATGTCAAGCATGCAAGGCTACAGGCCCAGAGTTGGAAAATGGGATTAGAGTTGATAGATTCTTGGCCAAGGTGGACATGATGTGCTGAAGGGCTCTTTCTGAGCTGTAATAGTGCATGACCTTGGAGTGCATTTAATAGGATCTACAATTGTTGACATTATAAATAGTCAAAACATAAAAGAAGGCACGGACTCTTATAAAGAAATTCTGCAAAGTTCGATAAATACTTTAATCTGAGAACAAATGGCAAACTGTGTACTTATTTTTTCTTTCTGCAAATAGTAGAACCCTAAATATTAATACTTTTAGCTTCTACTGTCACAGTGTGAGGCGAATTGACAATCATAAATTGGTTGTCAGCATAAGTTTTCATTCTCACAGATTATTTGACAAAAATTGCTCAATCACTGAATCAAAGATAATTTTGGACACTATTGCAAGTTTCACAAGCACAATCTGGTTGGTATAGTCAGTAGAGATAGTAAGAACTGCCGATGCTGGAGTCAGAGATAACATAATGTGGAGCTGGAGGAACACAGCAGGCTAGGGAGCATCAGAGGAGCAGGACAGCTGACATTTCGGGCCCATACCTTCAGAAAATTTTCTGAAGAAAGGTCCAGGCCCGAAACATCAGCTTTTCTCCTCCTTTGATGCTACTTGGCCTACTGTGTTCATCCAGCTGTATGCCTTGTTATCTGTTTTTTGCTTGTTTGTTTCAGTTTTGCCTGTTTTGGTTTGGTGTCAACTTTTCTTTGACAATACCCATCAATACCCTGAAGCTTTTGGTATGATGCAGTAGATTAATGATGGAAGTTTAATTTTGTTTCTCTGAAGTGCTTCACAGGGCAACTGACAAAAGGTTGGAGAGATGTGTGCTCAGGCACATGACACTGTCCAAACCATATAACATCCCAGGATTATGGTGTTACTAGTTACTGGGGAGTAAGGAAAAATAACTTCTAAAGTTAAGGCATTTGACACTCATTATAGGACTAGGACTTGAGGCAGATCAGAAACTTTTCTTAGCTGTACGAATTGATATTGCTTTACAATTTCTATAATGCACTGATAGGAAAAAGCAGGGAAATGGGAATAATTCATTCTGATCTTCTTGCACGCAGGTGCAATTTCCTGACTGTTTTGCAATGTCATTAATTGTAGTATTTAGCATTATCAGTGAAAACCTTATTGCTTGTATCTATTGCATTGGTCAAATAAAATATTAGTTGTTAATGTGCCACAAAACTTCATAGACATTTGGCAGCACAGTGGCTCACTGGTTAGCACTGCCAGGGACCTGGGTTGGATTCCACCCTCAGGTGACTGTCTGCATTGAGTTTGCACATTCTCCGTGTCCGTGAGGGTTTACTCTAGGTGCTCCGGTTTCCTCTCACAGTCCAAAGATGTGCAGGCTTGGTGGATTGGCCATGCTAAATTGCCCATAGTGTTCAGGGATGTGTAGATTAGGTGGGTTATTGAGGGATGGGCCTGGGTGGGATGCTCTGAGGGTTGGTGTGGATTTGTTGGGCTGAAGGGCCTGTTTCCACACTGTAGGGATTCTGTAAAATGTTTCAAAGAATTGTGCGGGTTATTTGGATTGGTCATGTTAAATTGCCCATAGTGCCCAGGTTAAGTGTATTAGCAATGGGAAATGCAGGGGTAACTCGGTGGGCCTGGATAATGTGCTCTCGGAGGCATGGAATGGACTCAGTAGGCTGAATGGTCTGCTTCCACATCATAAGGATTCTATGATTTTATTAAATTGGGACATGAAAAATATTAGTTGACGTTTTGTATTAGTGAAAGTTATGAATGACTTTTTTTTTAAAAAAAACAAAGAATCCTAGTTATGGCAGGAAATTTAAGGAAGGTTTTTAGAATGAATGTAATTACTCCATCTATCAATAAGTCCATAGTCTAGCTTTAGCAGAGGTAGGGGCTAAAAGATTTCTTAGCCAGTGGAATATTGCAAAGGTTATGTTGGGAATGAGGAGAAAGAGAGAGGTAAAGGCAGTATGCATCATCTTAATAGAGTGTAAAGTCTCCACAGAGCCATGAATGCAATTTTGTCTTGTTCAGTAGTTACAAACACCAAGTTCATAAATACCAAAACTCCGGGTTATGGAAAAATTCTAATCAAGACTCTTGAAGAACCTTTTTAAAACACATCTCCAAAATGATTTGTTAATCCTGAAGAGAAACATATGTATTTCACTTCCTCTGAGTAGAGCAGATGGAAATTGTGAGAACATTATTCAAGATTTAAGCAAGTAAGCAGTGTTAACAACTGAAGTCCAAAGTTTGCAGTAATTGTCTTGGGAGGAAATGCTTGTCTTGGAGTGAACAGACATAGAATTCTTACATAAATTACTTTTCTTTTCATATGGGAGTGGAGGGTGAGGAAGTTTTGATTTTCTCAGAAGGATGATAAATACTGTAATTGACAATTTCCTTTTTGTGTGAGGCAGCATTCCAGTTAAGTTGAATTTTTAGTGTTAAATTTACCCAAGTGTTCCTGCCATGTAGTGTATTTTGAAAGAAGAGACATTAGTGCACTGTCTCCTACTTTATCTCTCTTTCACAACGCCCAAAATGTCTTTCATTGACTTTAATGTGACCCCTCCTTAGGCTGATCTGGAGGTCGAATTAAAATGACACATCTGTGCATGTGACGATATGGATGTATTCAGAAACAGTGAGCTTTTAGAAGTCTGCCACAGAATTTGATGTGAAATGAATACATAGAAATGAAAATGCTCGATTGTAGAAGGTAATGGTTGTAAAATGGTTAGTTTTGGAGATGCATTAAGTTGCACCCAGTCCAGTGATAGCCTAGAGTTTCTGCCTTGATACATTCCACTGGTTAAAAAAAATCTTTGTCTCTGCCAAAGTGACTCGGAGAACCAGCTTGGATCTCGAGGAGACAGATGTGACGTGTAAATCTCCCTCTCTGCAGATCCAGCAACAGTGTCTAATGTAAATTAATTTTAATTGTTACCATGCAATAAATTACATCTTGTTAAGACAAAATTCTGTTCTTGTTGAGTCTCTCTAGTGGTTGTTCTTTAACAACTATAAACCAAATATGTCCCTAAATCCTGTCAAGGAAAGAGGAATGATTAGCAGTAGGTATTGTTGTCTAATACCACATAGTACAGTGGAGTTTTCAGAAATTCAAATGTGTTTAAATGCTAAACGTTTCGCCCCTTTAAGAATTACTCTTGCAGACAGTTAGCAACTGCAAGCACTTGAATAAACAGCCAACCAATAGGAAGTTATAGGAAGACCAACAAAGGAGAAAAAGCATTCCAGCCCAAAGCTTTTACTTTAGAACTAGTAAGAAACAATTCTGACAGTTGCAGCTCCCATCTGTAAAAGGGTGACACTGGCAAGGCAAATGGCAGAAGTGCCAGCCGGGAAGCATTTTGGCAAGAGTGGTATCATTGTTGTGGAAAAGGACTAAGACCGGGAATAAAATTGCTGAATTGGGAAAAACCCCAAGTAAGGTAGGATAAGGTAGGATACAATCTGGCCAAAGTGGACTGGTGGGAGTCGAAAAGGGAACTGTGTGTGTGTGTGTGTGTGTGTGTGTGTGTGTGTGTGTGTGTGTGTGTGTGTGTGCCGACATGCTCCCATAAAAGTGAAGAGTGGGATCAGAAAGTCTAGGGAGCTCAAATTGAGGAGCGTACAAGATTGGACAAGTAAAAAGAATGAAGCCTGATACAGATCTTGAAGGCTAGAAACAGCTGTGTCCTGGAGAAGTATAGAAAGTGCATGGGGTTACTTAAAAAGGGAAAGTAAAGAGGTCATGTAACATAGTGAATAAGATTAAGAAAAGTTTGTAAGATAATAGGAGCAAGACAATAATCATGGTAAGAGTGGGTCCTATTACGTACTAAAGTGGCATTTTGTATGATGGACTAGAAAATGTAATGGTATGAACAAATTGCATCTGCAGTCACCATATAGAAAAGAACAGGGCATGTGTAGTAATCAGGGGAGGTCTGTCGTAACCTTGATCAAATTAACGTTGAGAGGAAGGAGACATGAGTGGCTTTAGAAGGCTGAGACTGGATAACTCCTTTAATCCTAATAAACCCATAAAAGCATGTTGTTGGAATCCCACAGGCTATGGAGGATGTGCTAGAGGACAGAAAGGCAGCTATTTGGATACCATTATTCAAAAAGTGTGGTAGGTATAAACTAGGAAATCATAGGCCAATAACTCTAATTCTGTCTAATGTTAATCTCCACTTGGGGAGATAAGGATTTATCAAGGATTATTGATTTGGCTTTGTCAGAGGGAAATCATGTCTTACAAATTTGATTGAATTTACCGAGAAGTTGTCCAGATGTGTAGATGATGGTGGTGTAGTTGATGTTATCTACATTGATATCTGTACGGCTTGCATAGCAATGAATGTTGCATAGAAGAGTGGTCAAGAACGGAAGAGTCCATGGGATCCAGGGCAGTTTGACAAATTGAATCCAAAATTGGCTTCATGGCGGGAGGCAGAGGGTGATGATCGAAGATTGTTTGTTTGTTTTTGTGAGTGGAAACGTGTGTTCAGTAGCATACCACCAGGATTCAGTGCTGGTCCTCTTGCTGTTGTATGATCTTAACATGATTAATGATCTCAAAATGAATTTAGGAGGATTGATCAGTATTTTCACAGATGGGACAAAAATGGCAGAAATGGCAAATTGCAAGGAGGAAAAGTGGCACTAAATGATGATTTCGATAGGTTGATCAGATGAATAGAACAGTGGCAGGGGCTGAGTTTAATCCTAAGCAACCATTATCAGCCATGGTCGAATGGCAGGGCAGACTTGGTGGGCCAAGTGGTCTAATTTTGCTCCTATGTCTCATATAATGATAAGTGTGAGATGATGCATTTTGGTAGGATTACCTGATGAACTGTAGCACCCTGTGAAGTACTCAAGATCAGAGGTGTATATGTGCACTGACCCTTGAAGGCAACAGTATAGATATATAGTGTGGTTAAGAAGGAATAAAGGATACCCATTTCTGAAGACGGGTCGGGACATCAACTGTCCTGCTTCTCTGATACTGCCTGGCTTACTGTGTTCCTCCAGCATCACGCTGTGTTATCTCTGACTCCGGCATCTGCATTTCTTGCTATCCCCATATAGGATACCTGCTTTTGTTAGTCAAGGCCAAGAATACAAGACATGGAAATTATGATGGTGTTTTGTATGCACTCTGCTGTCTATGTTATAGGAAGGATGCAATTGTACAAGAGAGACAGCAGAAGAGATTTACCAGGATGTTCCCTGAGCTGGAATGTTTCAGCTAACAGGAAAGACTAGATAATCTGGTTGATTTTCCTCAGAACAGAGAAGGCTGGGGGTGGCGGGAGAAAACCTGACTTGGGTCTACAAAATTATCCGGAGCATAAAAAGGGTGGATAAGAAATAACTTTTAACTTTTAACCATTTTAACTCCCCCTCCCATTCCTCAGACGACATGTCCATCATGGGCCTCCTGCAGTGCCACAATGATGCCACCCGAAGGTTGCAAGAACAGCAACTCATATTCTGCTTGGGAAGCCTGCAGCCCAATGGTATCAATGTGGACTTCACAAGCTTCAAACTCTTCCCTTCCTCCACTGCATCCCAAAACCAGCCCAGCTCTTTCCCTCCCCCCACTGCATCACAAAACCAGCCCACCTCGTCCCCTCCCCACACTGCATCCCAAAACCAGCCCAGCCTGTCTCCGCTTCCCTAACCTGTTCTTCCTCTCACCCATCCCTTCCTCCCACCTCAAGCGGCACCTCCATTTCCTATCTACCACCTCATCCCGCCTCCTTGACCTGGCTGTCTTCCCTGGACTGACCTATCCCCTCCCTACCTCCTCACCTATACTCTCCTCTCTACCTATCTTCTTTTTTCTCCATCTTCGGTTCGCCTCCCCCTCTCTCCCTATTTATTCCAGTTCCCTCTCCCCATCCCCCTCTCTGATGAAGGGTCTCGGCCCGAAACGTCAGCTTTTGTGCTCCTGGGATGCTGCTTGGCCTGCTGTGTTCATCCAGCTCCACACTTTGTTATCTTGGATAAGAAATAACCTTTCCTCTTAGTGGATGAATCAATAAATGGGTCAAAGATGTAAAGTAAGGAGCAGGCGGTTTAGAGGAGATTTAAAGAAAGGTTTTTGTGAGTTATCTGTGATTTGCTGTCCGAAGTGGACATGATGTGCTGAAGGGCTCTTTCTGAGCTGTAATAGTGCATGACCTTGGAGTGCATTTAATAGGATCTACAGTTGTTGACATTATAAATAGTCAAAACATAAAAGAAGGCACGGACTCTTATAAAGAAATTCTGCAAAGTTCGATAAATACTTTAATCTGAGAACAAATGGCAAACAGAGTGTGTACTTATTTTTTCTTTCTGCAAACAGTAGAACCCTAAATATTAATACTTTTAGCTTCTACCGTCACAGTGTGAGGTGAATTGACAATCATAAATTGGTTGTCAGCATAAGTTTTCATTCTCACAGATTATTTGACAAAAATTGCTCAATCACTGAATCAAAGATAATTTTGGACACTATTGCAAGTTTCACAAGCACAATCTGGTTGGTATAGTCAGTAGAGATAGTAAGAACTGCCGATGCTGGAGTCAGAGATAACATAATGTGGAGCCGGAGGAACACAGCAGGCTAGGGAGCATCAGAGGAGCAGGAAAGCTGACGTTTCAGGTCACAACAGCCCTCCTCTTCTCCCCCACCCTCCCCCACCCACGTTCAGTGTTTGAAAATGCTCTCATCTGCATCTCTTGCATTTCCCGCACCTTTGCCTGTACATCCCCTTTCCCCAACAAAAACAAAGACAGAATCCTCCTTGTCCTCACACATCAACCCGCTACCCTCCAGATTCAATGTATTATTCTCCGCCATTTCCACCACATGCAATCTGGCCCCACAACTAAGGATATATTTACCGCCCCACCCCTGTCTGCCTTCCATAGGGACCACTCTCTCTGTGACTCCCTCGTCGGCTCCATACTCCCCACTAGCCCCACCACCCCCATCACCTTTCCCTGGAACGGCAGGAAGTGCTACACATGCACCTGCACCACCCCCTCGCCTCCTTCCCAGGCCACAAAAAAAACCTTCCACATTAGACAGAGGTTCACCTGCACATCCGCCAATTGGTCTACCACATCTGCTGCTCCTGGTGTGGCTGTCTCCACATCGGTGAGACCAAGCAGAGGGTCAGAGATTGCTTTGTAGAGCTGCTGCGCTCTGTTCGCAACAAATGACAATGCCTTCCAGTCGGGGACCATTTCAACTCTCCCTCCCACTCACTGGGCCTCCTCCAGTGCCACAATGAGACCACCCTGAAACTGGAGGAGCAGCACCTCATATTCCGCCTTGGGAACCTACAAATGCAATGCTCTCGATGTGGATTTTACTAGGTTCAAAATCTCCCCATCCCATGACCAATCCTCCCTCTCACCCCCTCTCCCTTGACCGGTCCACCTTTTCTCCCACCTATCTGCTCGTCCTACCTCACTGACCAATCCCCACCACTGCCTACCTGCACTGACCTATCACATCCCACCTACCTTCCCTAGCCCCACCCCTCCTCTTTATTTCAGAGCTTCCTTCCTCCTCCCCCATTTCTGAAGCAGGCTCCTGACCTGAAACGTCAACTTTCCTGCTCCTCTGATGCTGCTTGGTCTGCCGTATTCCATCCGCTCCATACTGTGTTATCTATGGTATAGTCAGTACCTACTTTTGTGAATTACCAAATGTATGTGCTGTCTGCCTGAAGAGTTAAGCTGGCAACCAGTTTAGCATTGTCAGTTGGGCTTGTGGTGTGGCAAACGTATGTTAGTGTGCATGAGATAAGAAGAACGTGTACATACATAGCATTTGTTTCAACATAATAAACTAGATGGCACTCATTCACTGGTAATGCTTTGACCATTCACAGTCACTTGATGCCTAATTAGTACTGCCATCTTATGTTATTTTATTGGTAATTTTTGTAAATTATCCTTCTGAATGCAAATGAAATACTTGGATAAAAAATGTCTTTTTTAAATAGTATTGTATATTTGTTTGTAGCATCCTCTGGAGATCTTGAGGCAAGCTTTTCATTCTCTTACATTGATACATAACATCCTCTTGGTGGACATCCTCTGGGTTGTGAAACTTATGAGGGCTTTGCCAAAGACTGCTGCACCTGCACCAGTGCAATGACAGCTCTGGTCATGAGGGCAGGACATAGTGTTTATGACTCTGTCAGGGGAATTGAGAGCATGGTCCATGACCAGCAGCAACTTGAGCGGAGCCACTGTTGCTGCTGTTCCTCTCTGTTTTCTTCATCAGTGTACACTTGTAGTGGTAACCAAAGCAGGATAGCGCTTGCTGCAGTTGAGTGTGATGTTCAGTTTTGGAGGTGGTTCTTTGAACAGTGAGTTGCCAAATTGCTACCGAGTGGACATATTGTTGCCAGAGCCCAATTTTCTTTTGGTGACCTGTAACGTGATGTTCCATGAGACTTGTCACTGTTTCAGAAGAGGTGAGTATTATCATGAGTACATGAGATAACATTCTTCTTCCATTTTCTGCGCAAGGGTGTGCACAACCATTTCTCTTCCGTGTTTCTCTGGTACCTGTTCAGAGTATGACAGTGAGGCTCGGTATCTGTATCTAGCTGAGCAGAGCTGGAGATATCAACAGGCCTTTGATAGAATTTCTCCATGGCCGTTCCTGCTGCTAAGACAAGCTCCTGCTCTCGTGTTGTTTTCATTACCATGGACCACCTTATCTATTTGCGTGGCTGAGCCATTCGGGTATGTGAGATTGCACTGGTAGAGGGTGTATATATGAGGCATTCGAAGGTGCTTCCTCAAAGTGAAGCTCTTCATCTGAGGATTCCACTGTTTTTTCCACCAGCTTCTGTGTGATCCTAGCATTCTATTTTCAGGATGAAACACAGATAGTTGTACTGCATGTAGGTGAAATGTTTTTTTGCTTTCTTTGTGCAATGCTAATTCATTGACAGCCTTGGTTCGACATGAATGACAAAAAAGTGCCAAGTGGGAATATAGTATCTAAAGTTTTTACAAGGTCACCTTGCCACCTATTGCCTCATTGCTAACCACCTGCACTATTATCCCATTCATCTCCAGGGCATTCTTCTCCATCAGCAATTGGATGGCCATGAATGCAGCTCCCACTACTTCCCTGCTTTCCTGTCTTCTGCAGTGTGAGAAGACAGATCTGTGAGGTGTTAAGAAGAGAGGCAAGATATTTCAGGGGGTACAGTGGAATAGTATGTATGAAGGTCCCAGACTGTAGTGCTGTCTATTGCAGTGGAGACTTGAGGAGGAAACATTTATGACATTGGATCCAAGTCTTCTGCTCAACATTGCAACTGTTCACTGTGTTTTCTTGCCATGCTGTAGAAAGAGCACTTGTCTGCTTGAACTGACTGCTTTTAACATTATCATCAGGGAACCAGGGCTCTGCCTCTCCATGTTTTTCCTTCTTTCTCTCTTTTGCAATCCACGCTAAGTGGATCAAACCAGACAATGCTGCCATTGAGAGCATTGTTGGGTCTCTTTAAGTAGAGAACCTTTATGACTGTTGCTGAAGTGTTATCCTACCTTTTTCCTCATAATTGGAAAGTGAGCCCTGAGGCAGACTGCTAATTGCTCAGCTCTGGGAAAGAGTACCTGGAAGGCCCTTAATTGGGAGGCAGATTTGTGACCTGGAGTTGCATTCACTGTGGTTCCAGAGTTGAAAGTGGTAAGATTCTGCCCTCTATCTTTCTAATCCTTGTATCTTTACAGCCTTGCAGCCCTCTGTGTTATCCATTCTCCTCCTGTTTGGGCCTCTTTAGCATCCCAAACTTTAATCACTCCATCATTGCTGGCTGTGCTTTTAGTTCTCCAAATCCTTTTCTCTGGAATTCTCTCCTAAATCTCTGCTTCTCTATGTTACTTGCAATTTCAAGACAATCCTTATAGCCTACCTCTTTTGACCAAGTTTTTCGTCATCTGTCATCAGATGTGGGTTGGTGTTAAATTTTGCTTGATAGTTCTTCTGCACAGTACCTTGGGATAGTTTATTATTTTAAGAATTCGATAGAAATGCATTTGGTTGTTGTTGAAGAAGTATTCATCATTTCACCTGAATCTCACTAGACAATCAAATCCTAATGTTTGTATTCTGTACAGGCTGTCTTTCAGATTTTGATATGATTTGTCCTATACAGTGTTAACTGTTCTACACATGTCATTACAAATAGTTGTTAACCAAAAAAGGCTTCCTTTTGTTTGTGATAAGCTTATACACAAAGATAGATGGTCTGAAATTGCTCAAGGTCTTTTTATTGCTGATCTATAGGTTTAACTATGCATGACTGAATCAAAAGAGGTAAATAAAATATAGTTGAAGAAAATTACCTAGTTATTGTTGAATTATCATACCTTCCCCTTTCACAATCATTTTTTTCTTATTTAAAAGTTTCTAAACAGGAAATTCTCTCAAGTTGCACGGCATATAAATATTGCTGATCATTTCACTGTCGTAAAATTTTATCACATTTTCTTTTTACTTATTTTCCACATGTTGGAATTTTCTCTTGCCACTCCCTTTGACCCAATGAAGTTTTCACAGCCATTAGAAGCTTATCCTTTGTCAGTTTGTAATAGGTCCAGGTGGTCTCTTCTCCCTTTCTTTTCAGAAAGGAAGCTGTACTTGTTGTGTTAATCTTCTTAGTGACACGGAACATATCAAGTGTGCAGTTTCTATCAAGGATCTGTGGTACCAACCTTTCAAGGTCTGCAGATTTGTCTTGTATTTGAATGGTTTTGACATGTGGTGTAGTTGTATAAGTACCAGTGTATTAAAAAGATCTCTTGCTTGTAGAAAAAGAAAAATCTACACATCAGTGATTCTCAATAGAAAAAAGAAGCTTAACTGGATTCCCAGTCTATTCTGTTTGGCTGAAACATTCTTAAAAATGTTGGTGGGAAGACTGATGAAAGAAAGCAGTTCCAAGGAATACAAAAAAACTTGTATAACATGTTCCCTCCCCTTTTCTGTTGCAGAGAGTGTGCAAGAGAAAAAGAGCTTGAAGTTGCCATGGATGTTAGATAATTTAAGAGAGTTCACATCAGGCTTATTAAGATTAAATGCCTTTGTACAAGTGGTGCCCTACCCTCAAACAGGTGTATAATTACTTGTGTTATGTTGTTTAGATTCAGTAAGAAATAATTGTTCTTCTGTTTTCAGTTGCTGCATTTACTTGGCGTGAACCCTATTTATTTAGTTGTAAAGTTGTTTATGTCGTCGTTACAATTAACGAGAGCGAATTAACCTTGTTAGACAAATCTAGGAACATGACCTTAAAGAATTAGTCATGCTTTTTGTGATCCCTTGTGATGTGTGTTAACTTCTGAAGAGCTGCAAGTAGAATACTTAATTAGCTGTGTAGTTATTGTACGTCTCAGTAATTTATCTGTATTTTCTCCTGTACTTAGTTTGTACTGTTGTATGTTGGATCATCCCTTGGACCTTTCGTGGAAATTGTTCAAGAATTACTTCACGATGGCAATCTTCCCTTCTTGGTGATTCCAAAGTATGATTGCTTGTCAAGATTTTTGTTCAGATTTATGTTTGCATACCTCCATCCCTCAGATTGGTGTCTGGGTGGAGGTTCTGAGGAAGGGCCACTGGATCTGAAATGTTAACTGTTTTCTCCTCCACAGATGCTGCCAGACCTGCTAAGCTTTTCCAGCAACTTTGTTTTTGTTTCTGATTTATAGCATCCACAATTCTTTTGGATTTTATCTAGGGGAAGGTTGTTGGTTAGCTTGGTTGGCAGGCTTGCTGGTTTGCAATGCAAAGTGACGCCAGTAGCAAGGGTTCAATTCCTGTGCCAGTTAAGGTTACTGTGAAGGACTATACTTCTCAACCTCTCCCTTCAGCTGAGGTGTTGCAACCCTCAGACCAAACCATCACCAGCTATGTTTGTCTAATGAGAGAGCAGCCCTGTGGTGTGGTGGGACTGCAATGACTTTTCAGACTTATGTTTTTAACTGGGTTTCAATAAACATTTATTGATTTGATTCTGAATCTAAATTAGGAACACTTCAACTTCAATTATAATGCAGAATAAATTTATAAATGTGTAAAGTTACAAATACAATTACGTATAGATGTATTTAAATTATGTTTTATCTAACTGTCAATGAAAAAGTTGCTATTTATATCAATTCCTGAGAAGCTAGCTGTTAAATAGCCAGAAAGTCAGTTGTTAGATGTGAAAGCATAATTTCTGAGGATGTAGGAATTGTATACTTAAAAAACACAAAAAATAAGTTTGTTGGAGGCCCTAAACCAACGTAATAACAAATATGTGTGTACTGGACATTTTTAAATGCAGATGTTGAATCGTGACTGGCTTTTTGCATTGTTCAAAAATGTAAACATTTCATGTATATTTTTATTGGTTCACTTCACCTCTCCCTCCACCTAACCTGTCAAACACAAATTGCAAGTTGAAACATAAAAACTGACAAACCTGACGGTCAAAGCTCAAGCATGTAATGGTAAAAAGCAATGGTTTAGACTATAGTTTTAGTGCATTGTTTAGATTTCATTGGTCCATTACAGAAAGAACATTTAAGCCATAGGATGAATGGGAACAAGTTGAAACATTTGTGGTATTTCCACTGAAGCACAGAAGGCTCAACAAAAATTTTTAACATACTGCCCAGTTTCCGGTTGTAATAACGGCAAGGCTGTGAGTATTCGCCATTATTAATTGGGTGAGACTGAAGGCACCTTATGGCATTTGCTTGTATGCAGTTTAACATGGAAATCCAGAAGTTGTGCTATAAATCACCTGCTCCTATATGAGTGGGTTGTTGTAGGTTGTGATGATGATGCAATCAGAATTGGAATCACTACTAAGGCATGAACTTGAACTGATGATCTGATGTTATGCTCTTGCTGTAAGGGCTGATTAAAACGTTAGCATTTCTAAATTAAATTCTAGATTCAAAGCATTTCTGAAGAAGGGTCCTGACCTGAAAAGTCAACTCTCCTGCGGCTCTGATGCTGCCTGGCCTGCTGGGTTCCTCCAGCTCCACACTGTGTTATCTCTGACTCCAGCATCAGCAGCTCTTACTTTCGCTTAAAATGTTAAGACTTGTTTAATTTCTCTGATCTGCAAATATACAATCTTATTCCCTCAAAAAAAAGTTACATTTTATAGATTTCTTTTAAAAGTGATTCTTCATGTTTGGTTTTGAGACTTCAGTTTCTAAATTTTTTTCTCATGTTATGTTTTGGCTCAGAAGTAGTATAGCAAAGAAAATTTGTTTGTAGAGTCTGTCATTCTATTAAAAATGTTTGAAAATGACTTCAAGAGTTTACATCAATTGTAACGTGCCCAGCCAAGCCTTGACTTAGAAGCAATACTAACAGAAGGAAGTTAAGAAAGTCTAAAGGAAAGTCACATGAAGACGATCTAGAGACAATGTATGCTTTCTTGTTTCTGGCAAATACAATGTCTCTTGGGATGTTCGTGCTCTAAATCCTTTTCTTTTGCTTAAGTATTAGTGGCCTCAGTCTTTGCTACCAAGATGGCATCAGGCAGTTTCTTGTCAAACAGGCCTGTCTCATTTGCTGTGGTGTAAAGCCCTTGCACTTGATCTAGAGGTTCACTTCTAGGGTTTCAGCTGCAGCTCCGTTTGCTGACCTGAATCTCTTAAAATATCTTGAACTGTTGAATCCCAGGCCATCTTTTGAGTCTGTTGAGACAGATAATACTAGCCAGGAACTCCGTCTGACCATTCAGTTCATTGCTGTACTTGTCATCTGGGCTTTTACACTGGGCCCTGAGATGGGTGTTCCTTGTGCCTGCTCATGTACATACCAATTGTGCACAGCTTAGTCTAGTTGCAGTCACTGGTTGTATAAGTTCTTTTTTGGTTCATCCTTCAATGTTACTGACAGTATGCACATCTGAGCTCAACTTGCCCTCCTCCTTGATCCTAACTTGCCATTTGAAAACTGGTATTTTTTCATTTTTCCATCCCCACCCTTGTCTGCCTTCCGGAGTGACCTGTGACTCCCTTGACTGCTCCACACTCCCCTTCAACCCCAACACACCCGGCACCTTCCCTCACAACAGCAGGAAGTGCTACAATTGCCCCCATACCTCGTCTCTCACCTCCATCCCACGCCCCAAGATGACTTTCCATATCAAGCAGATGTTCACCTGCACATCTGCCAATGTGGTATACTGCATCCGCTGTACCCGGTGTGGCTTCCTCTACGTTGGGGAAACCAAGCAGAGGCTTGGAGACCGCTTTGCAGAACACCTCCGCTCGGTTCGCAATAAACAACTGCACTTCCCAGTTGCGAACGATTTTAACTCCTCCTCCCATTCCTTCGATGACATATCCATCCTGGGCCTCCTGCAGTGCCACAATGATGCCACCTGAAGGTTGCAGGAAGAGCAACTCATATTCCGCTTGGGAACCCTGCAGCCCAATGGTATCAATGTGGATTTCACAAGCTTCAAAATCTCCCCTTCCCCCACCGCATCCCAAAACCAGCCCAGCTCGTCCCCTCCCCCCACTGCATCCCAAAGCCAGC
This sequence comes from Stegostoma tigrinum, assembly GCF_030684315.1. Lineage (NCBI taxonomy): Eukaryota > Metazoa > Chordata > Chondrichthyes > Orectolobiformes > Stegostomatidae > Stegostoma > Stegostoma tigrinum. Next base: position 52,784,570 of record NC_081359.1, on the reverse strand, counting down.
CCAGCTCGTCCCCACCTCCCTAACCTGTTCTTCCTCTCACCTATCCCCTCCACTTCCCACCTCAAGCCGCACCTCCATTTCCCACCTACTAACCTCATCTTGCCTCCTTGACCTGTCTGTCCTCCCCAATCCCCTGCCTACCTCCCCACTCCCCTCCCTACCTCCCCACTCCCCTCCCTACCTCCCCACCTATACTCTCTTCTCCACCTATCTTCTTTTCTCTCCATCTTCAGTCCGCATCCGCCTCCCCCTCTCTCCCTATTTATTCCAGAACCCTCACCCCATCCCCCTTTCTGATGAAGTGTCTAGGCCCGAAAAATCAGTTTTTGTGCTCCTGAGATGCTGCTTGGCCTGCTGTGTTCATCCAGCTTCACACTTTTTGTTATTTGAAACCTGGTATACCAGTCTTGCCTGATATTCGCTGCAGTTTCCCAGATTATATTCTGCCTATGAACACCAGCTTTGCATGGATCTTGTTACACTTTGTTTCCCCATCAAATTAATACTGCAGAGCATTGACTTGATTTGGTTTGATTTATCTAATCCAGGCCTATTCATGCAAATATCTGAGGCTAATTGTCATTATTTTAATGATAATTACAGCAATCACTGTTAAAATGAGGTGGTATCTCCAGCTGGGCTTATGACACCTGATTAATTTTGACATAGTGGTGCAAGTAATGGGTTCCAAATAAGATTTTATTTCTTCGTATTTTTCTCAAATATTTGGGACCCCTGAAATATGACCAAATTCTTGATGTATCAATCATCTTGATATCAAACACTCCATGTTTTATTTTGCCATGTTATTTCATGTATAATTTGCATTGATTCTGATTCATATTGAATTAAAAGCAATGAAAAGTACAATCTTGTCGACAATTTCTTCTTTGGGGGTCATATATAATTTTGGCAATTTTGATTTATAACTTCCCTATAGTGTTTGTTACAGTCTTAGTCTTTGCTTTCTGTATACCAAACTATATTTTGTAAAAATTCTTCAATCTGATTAGTTAGTCAATCTCCCTGTTGCTTTCTTTGTTCCTTACTAGGTAATAGCATTGTATTTTGATTAGAAACCTGGAGGCCCAAGCTAATGGTCTGTAGATGAAGAGATTTCAGAATTTAAATTTAGTTAATTTGGTAAAGTCTAGAATTGAAACCTAGCCTCTGGTGGCCATGAAACTGTCATCAACTGTTGTTTTGAAAAATTCTGAGGAAATTTAAATTCAGTTTGTATATTTGAAATAAAATGCTAGTCTCATTAACGTGAAACCACTGGATTGTTGTAAAACAAACATCTGCTTCAGTAATGTCTTTTTCAAAGAAGGAGATCTGCCATGACTCCGTATCCACAGCCAAATGGTCGATACTTAAATGTCCTTTGCAATGGCCCAGGAACATTGAAACATGGGGGCAGGATTAGGCCTCTTAGCCTCTTGAGCTTGGTCTGCCATTCTAAATCATTGACAATCATCCATTGCAGTGCCATATTTCTGTACTACCCCCATTTCCCTTGACATCATTATTTACTAGGAACGTCTCAATTTCTATCTTGAACTTTCTTAATGACTGAGTTCCACAGCTGTGTGGAGAGGAGAATTCCAAAGTTTCATCACTGTCTGAGTACTTTCTCCTCTCAGTCCTAAATGGCTCATGTTTCATTCTGAGTTTTTCTCCCCTGTTGTGGACACCACAGCTGGGGGATACATCCTTTATGCATCTACACTGTCCCTTGAAGAATGTTGTAATGTTTCTATGAGATCATCTCTCGTTCTTCCATGCTCCAGAAAGTACAGGCCATTCTCCACAATCTCTCCTGATAAGACAGTCCCACAATCCCAAGAATCAGTCTGGTAAATCTCACTGCACTGTCCCTATGGCAAGTATTTCCTTTTTCTAAGGGCCATTACTGAATGGATACTTAAGGTGCTGTCTCACCAGTACAGTTCTGTACAATAGAAGCAACATTTCTTTGTTCCTGTATTTAAATTCCCTTGTGAGAAAGGCAGACTGATGAAGGGACCGAAATGTCAAGCTTTCCTGCTCCTTTGATGCTGCTTGGCCTGCTGTATTCATCTAGCCTCACACCGGGTTATATCTGATGTCTCTACATGTTGCTGTGATAGTTGTGTAGATTTAGTATTGTTAGTTGAGATTGCTAGTTGAAGAGAAGAGGAATCATTTCAGGTTCGTTTAAAATTCTGGTTTGAGATTTACAGAAATTGTGGAGGGCTGTGTGAAGGCAGGTTTTTACAGCTTTTAGAATCTGGTTTATCCTTCAGCTATTGAATAGTATGGGAATTTCAGAAATTTTTTTTAGTATCATTTAAGGGCAGACAGGTCTACAAATGAGAACTCTACTCCTGAGATATTTGTTTTTGAGACTTAATGTAAGTACCAACTGTAGGAAAAATAATTCCAGTGCTATTGGCACTACTTCAGAACCGTCCTCATTTTCTGTATTCTTAAAATTGTCTTTCTTTACAGGCAACTGAAAGTATATTTCGAATGGCGGTAACAAGGGGTCTTATCACACCAGTTAAACACGGAGAGGTAAGAATTTACTACAATCTGTTTGTGTCAGTGAATATTACAATGGAATTATTTTCATCCACCAGTGTGCACTCTTGACTGAGGTAAATCGCAAAGTGGGTTGACAAAATTGCCTCCATAAAAAATTGAGGGCTATGTTAATACTATTGTGGTGAGGAATGTGACGATTTGGGGCTACAGCTTTGATTTTTAAGATTTTGATACTCACCTAATCCTTTTCTGCCCGATTTGGGTGGGTTTTCATATTAAGGCCTTCCTCAAACAGCATTTTGTGTGATCATTTTATGTATCAAGTTAGTCAGTGTGTGCAGCATGTTTTGAATTCAATCCCAAATGAACAAAACTCTTTTGGATTTCAAAGAGAACAATAAATGTGAGTTGCACTGGAAATCTCACAGGCAATAAATGGATGCCCTTTTTTTTGTGGTAACTTAGGTTAAGAGTGTGCCACATATTTTTTTAAGCGTCTATTAAGGTAAATGCTCTTGGCTATCAGACTTTCCTTAACCCAGAGTCTTGTGCTGTTCAAGTCCCTGAATGGATGTAAAAATGATTAGTTTGAATTATTAATAGACATCACCAAAATGCAAATATAGGTAGATTTGTGGTGCTGTGTAAATGGAGGAAAGATCTACTTGATCTATTCCCACCAATCTACCTGGCGCAGATGCATTGATCTATGACAAAATGAATGGGAGTGAATACAACAAAGTCCTTGAGATGAAGTCACCCCTTTATATTGAGGAGAGCATTCATGGTGTAATTTGGCACTATTACTGTGCTAGATTGGGCCACGTTTGAATAGATGGAACAACTCAATATTGTGCACGTGTGAGCTTGTGGAATTGTGTTCAACCGTAATCCATAACCTCAAGGCCTGACATATCTTCCATTCAATTACCGGCAAGTAATGATTTAATGAAGAGTGCAGGAGGTCATGCCAGGAGCAGTACCAGGTAAATTTAAAAATGATGTGTCAACCTTGTGAAGCGACAACATGAGACTACTTGTGTGCAAAGCAGAGGAAGGAGCATGCAAGAATTAGGGCTAAGCGATCATATCGCCAATGGTTCAAATTTCAAGTCTGCTATTCTGCGATGTTCAGTTGTGAATGGTGGAGAACAACTTAAAAAAAAAAACAAATTGGTGGTGAAGGCTCCATATATACCCCAGTTCTCAATAATGGAGGAGCTCAGCACATCAGTGCGTAAGACAGGGCTGAAACGTTTGTGTACATCTTCAGCCAGAAGTGCCAAGTAGCCAACCCAGCTCAACCTACCATGAGATGCCAGCATTACAGATGTCAGTCTTTCAGCAAGTTCAATATACTCCGTGAGCTATCAAGAAATGGCTTAGGACACAGGATGCTGCAAAAGCTTTTGGCACTGATCACGTTCTGTCAATAATACTGAAAATGTGATGCAGAACTAACCACACCCTTGTTGCTATACACCAGTAAGACCAGAAATCTCTGCGAATATTGTGAGATTTGTATTAATGTAATTTCAAGTGTTGCAGTACCTTACCTGGTCCAACTGGTGCTGTTTTGGAGCAGCCTGTGCCCCTCAAGCCACTCTCTGCCTCCTGACTTGTGGCCTGTATCCATTTCTCACCACTGTCTGAAACTTCGCAAGAAGCCTCAGAGCACAGCCGAAGCTGCCACCTGACACCATTCCCTTCTGTGGGATCCTTCTTCAGAAATTTTGAGTTGAAACATTCCTGTTCCTCTGCTGCTTGGCCTGCTGTGTTCCTCCAGCTCCACACTTTGTTATCAAAGCAAGACTGTTGTTTTGCCTGCTGCCTGTAAGGCTTTTTTTTGATACACTTGTTTCATTTTCTGAGGCTTTCTGCACTGGCAACATCAACTGCTGCTCTTTTTTTCTTTATTTGTTTATGGGATGAGGGTGTTGCTGGCTAGGCAGCATTTATTGCCATCAGAGGGCAGTTAAGAATGAACCACATTGCTGTGGATCTGGAGTCACATTTAAGCCAGACCAGGTAAAGATGGCAGTTTCCTTCCCAATAGGACATTAGTGAATCAGATGGGTTTTTCTAACAGTCGACCATGGATTCACAGTCATCATTGAACTCTTAATTCCAGATATTTATTGAATTCAAATCCATATCTGCCGTGGTGGGATTCAAACCGGGGTCCCCAGCATGTTGTCTGGGTCTCTGGATTAACAGTCCAGCAATAATGGCACTCGGCCATCGCCTCCCACAGACAATGATTTGTGGGTTTTTTTTAAATGTATGAAAGGTACCACACATTTTAGCTCCTGCCTTGTACTTCACAATCGCTGTATCCAACCTCATAAGAACCCTATGTTTTTTGCAAAAAAAATGCGCTAGGGGACCATATAATATGCTGTTTCTATGAGCTTAATTTATGTTTCATTATTTTTATGTTACGTACTTGAATAATATTTCACTAAAATTAGCATTAACTCTAAGAACAGTAGTTAGGACCTACCGTTTTTCATTGTTTAGCCTGTTGTAATATTAGTAATTTATGAAATTACTTTAAGTATTATATTAAGAGAGCAGTATAATTCTTGTAATCAGGAAGCGAAATGTCTCAAATTTAAATTAGATTTTTACATCGCTTGAAATAAATATATACGTGTATTTACGAATATAGGATAAGTTAGAGCTTTCCTATAAAACAACCAATAAGTTTTTCCCATGGAGATGTCAGTTTATAGATTATGAAGTGAACTTGTTGCATACGTGGTGGTCTCACTAATTAACTCCATAGTTGACCACAGTCAGTCTGGCTGAATTTCACAGTCTGTAATGAATATGCTGTCATCAGTGAGTGTTGCAAGCCATTTACTGTTACCTGCAAACAGTAGGTAGTTTTGACCATGAACTTGCTGTGATTGTAAGATTATTTTAGTGAGCAGCCCTCCAGAAGAGGACAAAGACATGTGCAAACAATACAAGCAACAGTACATAAAAGCAAAATAGAGCAGGTGCTGTAAATCTGAAGTTAAAACACAAAATGTTGTAAATACTCTGCAAGCCTGGTAACATCTGGAATGTATGCTGCAAAACATACTGAGCATTTTCATGCGGCAATGTATTTTGTTGATTAGTGAAGAATTTTTACTTTTGTAGCCCTGAGTCTGAACTATAAAGTACTGGCAATATCTCGAATGCATTGGCTAATGAATGACTCAAAGGTGCACTTGCCATCAATTAAGGATAGCAATCAGGTATTGAAACTGGAGGAATTATAATTTGGACATCCTGCATCACTGAAGGAGGTGCAACCTGTAGTTGCAGATAAAGAGAGAGGAAGAGAAAGAATGTCTCCATTTTGAAATCCTTCCTCCATACTGTGAACGCATTTAAAATAAAAATGTTCACTATTGCAAGTGAAGACAGTTTGTGGCTGCAGCTGTGGTCAGCTAACAGTGAAACCTCAAAGTGACCCTGACAGAGACCATGACCTTCAGGCCTATCCCATGTTCCTGATGCCACAGGTGGTCAGCAGGCCAAATGGACCCTGTTGACTCCTGATTAAAGGCTTTGATACTTCTTAATTTACCCGACAAGCTACCTTGCCTGCCAATTTCTGTTCCTGTCCTACGAGTTAGAGAAAAAAATACGATGTCAAATTGTATACAGAGCGTGGCATAGAGAAAGAAAAGCCAAGAAAAATGTTCAGTTTACATTTAATATGTTCAATAATAAAACAACATGCCAGGAAACAAGAGTTTACAGTTTTGGAAGTTAAAATTTACAGACACTGGAATGAACAAACCTTAACTTCTTTTTACATGCTTGTGAGAATTTGTCATTTAAATAGAGTAGCTTTACACATACATTTCATGCTGACTCTTTTCTTGAATTTCTGATTGCAGTAAAGCATCTGAGCAGTAGGACAACTCAGACAGAAGTTTTCTGATTTCTAGGTTTAACTCTGCATCTACTGCCACCTCAACTTGTGCACCAATTTTCATTTCAATTATTTCAAAATATGGACTATTATTTTAGACCCTTAATTATTTTCTGATATGAGTCCCGGTTGGAACCTATTAATATAGGTACAGTAGGAACTGCGGATGTTGGAGAATCTAAGATAACAAGGTGTAGAGCTAGATGAACACAGCAGGCCAGGCAGTATCAGAGGAGCAGGAAGGCTAATATTTTGGGCTAATATTTTGAGTCTCGACCCATCTTCAGGAATGGGGGAGGGGAAGGGGGTTCTGAAATAAATAGGGAGAGACGGGGAGGTGGATAGAAGATGGATAAAGGAGAAGGTAGGTGGAGAGGAGACAGACAGGTCAAGGAGGTGTGGGTGGAGCCAGGGTTCCCAAGTGAAATATGAGATGCTGTTCCTCCAACCTTTGGGTGGCACCATTGTGGCACTGCAGGAGGCCCAGGGTGGACATGTTGCTCAAGGAGTGGGAGGGGAATTGGACTCCTCTACATCGGGGAAATCACGCAGAGGCTTGGGACCGCAATGTGGAGCACCTACGCTTGGTTCGCAGCAAACAACTGCAACCCCCAGCCACAAACAATTTCAACTCCCCCTCCCACTCCTTGGACGACATGTCCATCCTGGGCCTGCTGCAGTTCCACAGTGACGCCACCTGAAGTTTGCAGGAACAGCAACTCATATTTCACTTGGGAACACTGTAGCCCAATGGTATCAATGTGGACTTCACAAGCTTCAAAATCTCCCCTCCCCCAACCGCATCCCAAAACCAGCCCAGGTCGTATCCCCCTCCCTAACCTCTCCTCCTACCTATCCACTCCCACCTCAAGCCCCAACCCTATCTCCTATCAACTAGCCTCATCCCGCCTCCTTGACCTGTCCATCCTCCTTGGACTGACCTATCCTCTCCCTAACTCCCGCCCCCTTGACCTGCCTGTCTTCTATCCACCTCCCCCTCTCTCCGTATTTATTTCAGAATCCCCTTCCCCTCCTCCATTTCTGAAGAAGGGTCTAGGCCTGAAATGTCAGCATTTCTGCTCCTCTGATGCTGCTTGGCCTGCTGTATTCATCCAGCTCTACACCTTGTTATCTTTATTAAAACAGGTGGTTCATTTATGCTAGTAAGTGGAGTACAAGATATAAATGACCAGAGTTTTAGCAGATGAGAACATTTATCTTTAAAATTTAATTTTATCATTATCTTTGGATGGCTGTGACTGCTGTTATAATGGCCTCATCACACTGCTATGCGTTTTGTGTGTAATTGAGGTAGCGGACTTTGGGTTTATGTTGGCAGCCAACAGTGAGTCACACCAGTGACTCAGTTTGTAACTGTAAATGGAATTAGGTTACTCATGTCTGTTCCACAGCTTAGACTAATTGTATCAATCAGGGACATTTAGTCAATTATTGTTGGCATGATCTTGTAAAAGACCTCCCTTGGGGTGGGGGTGGAGAGTGGTACGGTGATTATGTGAAACTTTTGTAATATTTCATTAATGTGGTTAAGTAACATTTTTGACATGACCATGTAGCAGGCATGTTATCCGAGTGGTTGGTGAACTTTAAATTTATACAGGCATGCATATAGCCCTCTTTTAGTTTGAGTGATTCAATGTGAAAGTAACCAGCACGTAGCTTTATACTTGGAACAAGTATGACAATCAATATGTTAAGAATGCATTGTCACTCTAATCGTAGTACTCCATGGCTTGCAACATAAAATAACATTTATATATTACTCAATCCTGATATGGTTAATTGTATGTTTTCTTTATATTAGACTTAGAATGAAAAGACCCATCAGCTAGATTTCTTTGACAAGCTCAAAAGTGTTGATGTATTAATCAATTCAATGAAAATGCAGAATAGGTTAGTTACTAGATAATATGAAAATGTAAGTGTTGACCCCTGTGAAAAATCCAGAATGCATGTATATGTACGCGCACATATTCTCTCGTTCTTTCTCACTCAGTACAGCAATCCTGGCTACCCCTCTCTGTTTAGAAACAGTAGCTTTCCTTTAAGAAGCCTTAAAATGGTTGTTGTATCATAATCCAATGAAATGACTGCAGCATAGTAATTGTAATTTTTCACAGTTCCACAAAGTCCATTATGTTGTTATGTTTAGTGGTATTCCTCTCATCTCTTGTTTTTCAGCACTATCAAATCTTTTTGATTCTTTGCATATTTTGAGGTTTCAGCATATTGTGGACCAGATGAAACTCTCAAAATATATTAAGAAGATAGCTTAGATCCTAACTTTATCTTATTTTAAAGGCAAGTGCATTTTGGATTCAAATCAATTGGTCAAACCACCAGTTTTGAAGATAAACTCACTTTATTAATGTACTGTAGTTAAAATACAACAAAAGGAAGAATGAATTGGAAAAAATAACTTTATTGGAAAACTTAATAAAATAATAGATTATTTAACTACTAAATAGTAACTGTGCCAATATACTAGCATCTCATAAATGCATCCTTAGCAAAGGCAAATTCAGTAAAATAGATTGTCACACAGGCAACTCTCCATTCCAAAAAGGAAAAAACAGCACGTGAAAACTCATGACTGAGTGTGTGGGCAGGTAGGTAGGTGGGAGGAATAGATGTAGTACAGCTTCCAAACCTACCTTGAAGACCCCAGCAACTGCAATTGAAAACTAAAAGTCCTGGTTCTGAGCGAGCTTAACCCAACCCAGTCAGGCTGCTTCTATTGTTCCAATTAAATAAAAATATTCCAAGGCCTCACAAGCTGTTTACTTTATTGGAATCAAATAGCCAACCCGGCACCTCTATCTTGAACCCTGTCCTCAAAACAAAAACCAAGACATAATGTACCTCTTAAAACCATAATATCATCACAAATCGGCAGCCTTGGAATTCTCAAATGATTGAAAAATCTTTAGGAATTGTCTCTTAAGATAACAGTTTGTTTTTAGCTGCTGTAGTACATCTACAAGCCAATCATTTTGCTTAAGGGTTGATTTTGAGAATCGTCCTGTCTTTTTTAAAGACAGATGAACTTACTTCACAAAAAATATAATAATGCAGATTTATGATGCCTAACATAATGTTTCAATCAGTTCCTTGGCTTTATATATTCTGAGAAAATTCATTCTGTTTAAGTTCAAAAGGAAAAGTGTCTCTTGGTTTAATTTGTCTCATGTTTTGTGGGAGGTGAGTAGCATTTCTTTAATCCTAAACAAACAAATTGGTCTTTTTCTGCTCGTGGAGCTAATTATTTGTAAAAGGAGCCATACATTATCTTCCATAGACTTAATCATATTTAAATCTAACTGAACTGTGCATTGTTTTCATTTGAAACATTGGAGGTAAGGTGGATAGATGGCAACTGGTGGTGGATGCAGTAACATTGAGTTAGTATTCAGCATAATTCAAGGAATTCAGGACAGATGTTCCTTCAGAATATTGATAAATTACCTTTCAATACAAGGTTTTGTAGATCTATATTATTATGTCAAGTTCGTCTTCCCACAATATCTGGAAGGGACAGAGCACAACGGGAACATTAATGTGCAGAGTAGGAGCAAGTTTGTTCTTTAGTATAACGATTTGCTGCAGATCCAGTGGAGGATTGCATGGCTGCCTGATTACAAGGCGGTATATGAGATTTTTGGAAAAAGTGGGCTGCTGGTCGCCAAACACCCTGAGCTACCTGCCCAAAATTACTTGTGCGACTTCATGATCTGAGTTAAGTGTGGAGGCTAGGACATAGTGTGTAGGCTTATACCCTTTCAAATAAGGAAGCAAATACATTGAGTCATGCTCGTGCCCTTAGCAAACTAACAATGGTAGGAGCACATGTTTTCCCTTAGACTGGTGTTGATATCATTAAAAAGTAAGCAATGATATAAAAACATACTGACCGACTGTTTAGAGGCAAAAAGCACCATTGTTAATTTCTAAATATTGAAGGCAAATAATTGTGGAGACTTGATACCATTCGTATTTCTGATATGTTAAGTTAGACCCATTTTATAGTAAAACGGTATGCACTGGAGCATGTGCCCATTTGTTTTCCATTGTATACAGCAATTAGAATATATCTTTAGATTAATGAACTAGAAAGTAGTTCCTTAGCATGAGTAATTAATCGCTCAGTAATGAAATTTGATTAATTTTCTTCCAAATGTAAAATCGAACTTACAGCTAGAAAAAGAGTTTAATGTGTCTACCATCCCAAAATACCTGGTTTTAATCACTTCAGTGTACCTATGACTTATTTTGTCAAGCAAGTGGCATGTAGAATTCATAACTTATCTGTGTGAAGAATAGATTCAGAACAAACAGTTGATAACTATGTTTGGCCGCATATTGTATTATAACGTATTGTGTCTCTCAACCCAAAATCCTGCACAGTTAATCTTGATTGACATTTGTCTGTTGAGAATATGAAAGTGATCTGATGCTTAAAGTTGAAGGCATCAGAAATGGAGGGTCTCTTGAAGTAATATATTGGTTCTTATTTGCAGGCAGTGTCTCTAGAGCTTGTGCCCCACTAGCTTGGAATACTGGTGAGTCTGCCAAATAGCCATTTGAAGACTGTAAAGTTCTGTGGTTGCATAATACAAGGGAATTTAAACTAGTGTGAAAGTGTACTCAAAGGCAATTGTGAGATTAACTGAATTAGGGTGTAGATGAGCTTGCTAATGTAGCATTTGTACTACTAGATTTAAATCCATAGTTGATATGCTTTGAGCGTGTTATCTATCTCTTGCCTGTCAATGTCCATTTGTTTCTCTCACTCACTCATTCCAATATGTCCTTCCTCTCATCCCTACATCCATGACAACCTCTCACCCGGATCTTATGTACCTGTGAAATTGATTATAAACAGTAACAGTGAAGTTAGGTACAAGTCCTGATGATGTCTAACATTTAGTTGCCACCTGACCTAAAATGCTAGCACATTTATTATCTCGTTTCGGAGATTATATGTTACACCACTTCAACGTACAGTTCTTGCTACAAATCGAAGTGCCACAGTCAACTGAAATACAATTGAATTCATGTTGATTTTTTTTCCATTTATTCTGTTTTTCTAATTAACCTGATCAGCAACGTTGTAACACATCTCTGGAGCAGATGGAACATGAGCCCAGGTCTCCTGGTCCAGGGATAGGAGCACTACCACTGCACCACAAGAGGGGTCCCCAGTTTTCTTCAGATTATAGAAATCACTTAGTTTTCTAAACAACTTGTTCAGGGATGCTATGTTTCTTCTCTGGAGCAGTGGGATTTGAACCCAGGTGTCTCAGTTCAGGGGTAGGGACACTACCTTTGAATCTAAGTTACATCATTCACTGCAGGTAGCATTTTTTTATAAAATATTTAATTGTATTAAGACTCACCATCTATTGACATTGTCTTCCATCTTTATTCCCGAGTTTGTTGAGGGGTGTTAAGAGGTGAAAATATGAGTAGATTGGGAATCAGTTAAGTTGGACTACCCTGGCGTCTTAAGGACAGTAGTATTAGCCTGTTGCATTAACTGCTAATTTGTTAATAGGTCTGTTCTTTGCCAGATCTGGCCCAGACTGTTCACATCTCCCACAGATTTTTGACGTGTAGTATTTTAACAGACTGAACTTTTTATTCATATGATTGGCTAAATACCAGTGCAGTGGTTAATTTGTTGTAGAACAAATAGTTTGGGAAATCACTTTGGCTAATGTGCCATAATGCTGTATTTATTGTCTGCTATTGCAGGCACAACAGTGGAACATCTAACCACTTTGGGTAATGAAAGTGCTTATTCGGCCAAATTCTTACTATTGGATAATACACACCAAGTTGTCTATCTTTTGAATTGAATTACGTGAATCACATGAATTATGTGATCTAGAAATGGCCATATTTGCACCACCAATCACTGGCTGCCTTACATTTGTTTAATGATTAGACAAATCAGCTTGAAATCTTTGACAATTTGAGTTCTTTCCTCTCTATCCTAGAGTTACTTCCGCTCTCATCTCTCTCTTCACTCTTTAAAACCCACAATTAAAACAGTGGTCACGTGATTCTTGTTTTGATATTGAACTTTGATACACAAATTTGTTTATAGTGAAATTCAAGTAAATTTGAGTTGAAGACATTGTCAGAAAAAAGTGTTACATAACCTTGGGTTAGTAACAACTAAACATAGTGGGATTAGTTTAGAACCTGAAGCAAATAACTTGATATTCCCTGCAAAAGTGATGAATGTTGTTACTTACTGTTGGTATAATATGATGAATAGGAATGCACCTTGTGAGAAAATGTGCAAAGATCATATTTTGTGTTCACGTTGATCTGTAATGTTTGATATTAAATGTATTGTTATTTAGTATATTGTTAATCAGGAACTTTGAGAATAAGAAAATAACTTGGCAAGTCTTATTTGTTGGAAGGGGAGCTGAATTTTAAACACAGAATAAAATGAAGATTGACAGTAGCGGTTTAATCATTATATTATTCTGGTCTTTCAAATTATCTTGGACATATAAATGAGCCCAACATTTTTTTTGTTAACCAGTTTTCACTTTATCCTACATTGTTTTCTCACTTTGATGCTTTATGTTTGAAATGAAATGAAATGAATTCTGACCATCTGGGTAGGTTTGGCAACCAAATATGTATTGCTAGGCTTTATCCGTCATTTCCTTATGTCTGTGTAAGTCAGTACTATCTGCACTTTGTGTGCTCTTGTCTGAAAAATGCTAAGGGCCTGAAAGAGCTATGTCAGAAACTGTTAAAGAAAATACCCTTTTTAGATGAACTTGAGAGATGACTCTAAACTTTCCTTTTGCAAATTTGTGAAGATTTTGTAAAACATCTGTCATATTCCTTGCAGCCACCCAGTTTTATTTATACTGGTATAAAGAGATTCAGTTTTTAAGTAACTGTTTCATTTCTCTGTAGTCTATATGTTTGTCTTGGCTAGTTGGTTTTTCTTTTAATTATGTTGACTTCACCCTTTTATATGTTGCCTGAAAGGGAAGGGCGGGAGAATACTGTTTTGATTCAAATTTTTCAGTTGCGAAAAATGTTGAAAGAAGCCAAGTGACATGTCCCATTATATCTGCTTGATTGATTATAAATATTTTTCTATCAAGCAAGCATTCAGTTCTTCCCAGGAATATTGAACTACTGGAGTTATGATTTAAAAGTCCACTATGAACAACTTCCTCATTCTAATGTCATGATGTCTTCTCCTGGGAAAGAACTTGCATATTCAGCTGTTCCTCATTATTCCCTACTTTCTGTTTGTCATGGTGCAAGTGTACTGTCATTTACATCATTTGATAAAATATGCTTATTAGGAATAGAGTTGTGCCAAGTTTTATGCATTGGCATTTTATTAATGTCAAATTGTGTTTATTGGTTTTTGGGATTAATTCATGCCCTCTGTATTGCCACTTTTAGTGTGGGCTAGATTTCATAATATTGACAGCAATGCTAAACAAACTACACTTGCTCAAGAATGTTTGGTGTAGCTAATTATTTGCAGCTCAAATCTCCAGCTGATGGTTGTTGAAATTCATAAGGCCTTCGATGGCCTGTCACGGTGAGATGTGCACTGAGCCATATGAGACTTGAAATATTTAATACATTTTCAGTGAGAAACAGGAGAACAGCATCTCTTGCAACATACTGCCTGGTGAGGGTAGTTTGTTCACAAGTTTCAAAAGGATAAACATGGAAAAGAACAATATTTGCAGGCTTTCAGGGAGAGGATATGGTAGTGTGACTAACTCAGCTGCCCTAGCAAGAGCCATTTTTCCTTAGAAGTTTCAGCCTTCACTCTTGCTGGGGTGTGACTTCTAGTAATCGCCCCAGTACCTCATGGAAATGGTAATTCTTGATGTTGATCCAAGTTACTTCAATTATACATAAAATTTGATATGTTGTGCCTGAATTTCATTGAAAACTCTTTAAATTCTTGCAACCTCTGTGACTGCTATAAGTAACACAATGATACATTTTTTCAATGTTGTTTTTGGATCATTTTTGGATTATATACTCTGGCCACGCTGTTCTGATGAATCAGGAAGATGTTTTCACCTGTGGCTTGTTTAACTCAGAAGCTGGAATCTTTAATGATGAGATGATTGCCATAAATATGATTTTGGGCTCTATTGCAGCTCATATTGAAGGCTTACATTTATAGCTTGTTCAGGACTAAGCTCAGGAAATTTGTAAGTTCTGATACACAGGATCAATGTTGATGACCATGGTAGGCGGTTTCAATGGAGGTTTTGCAGAATTGGCAAGCAAAATCGAGGAAACTTGAATGTAGTTTTGAAAATTGCAAGTCATTAAAATCAAAATTTTCTCTCTTAAAACTAGAAATTGGCATTAGGCAATAGGTATGATATTTTTATGAGCTTGTTTTCAGGAAATTTTGTTCCACAAACTTCATAAACTTGATTATGCAAGTTTTAATATGTGAAATGTTTGTTGTTTGTGCTTGCTACAGATTCTAACTTCTCAAAGCTATAAAGGAAAGATCAAAATAGATGGGACTGGATATCAGGTGCAGAAGCAAGGTGGAGGCGTTCAGGATAAAGGGTGGGAGGGAGGAGACCTTCAGTAGGAACATGGGATGGAAAAATAATGTAGAAACAGCAGCAATGTGGTGAGAGGAGGGGGGAACAAGAAAGACTGCATGGAGAGAAGAATCAAGATCAAATGCATCAACAATTGAGTAGAAAAGGGATATTAGGCTGTGGAAGTATGAGGGCAACAGCTGAATGGTGAGTACTGGAACAAAGAGGAAACAGTTGTGGGATAAGAGTAGAGGCAAAGTTCCTCACAGTAGGCTCATCCAAAAGATTAAGATGCATGGGATACATGGTGACTTGACCACGTGCATTCAGAATTGACTTGCCCATAGAAAACAAACGGTAGTAGTGGAAGGAATTTTTTTTTTGGCTGAAGGTTCGTGATGAGTAGTAGGGATGTCTGGTGTTTGTGACATATATAAGTTACATGGATGAAAATGTAGACGGGTGAGTTAGTAAGTTTGCAGACAGCACAAAGATTGGTGGAGTTGTGGATAGTGTAGAAGGTTGTCAAATAATCCAGCAGGCTATACATCAGTTGCAGATATGGGTGGAGAAATGGCAGATGAAATTTAATCTGGCTAAGTGTGAAGTGCTGCACATTAGGAGATCAAATGTTACAGGAAATTATACAGTCAATGTCAGGAACCTGAACAGTATTGATGTACAGAGGGATCTTGGGGTTCAAATCCAAAGTTCGTTGAAAGTGGCCGTGCAAGGAAATGGGGTGGTAAAGATGACATAAGGCATGCTTGCCTTTATTGTTAGGGTAATTGAGTACAAGAGCCAGGATGTCATGTTGCAACTTTGTAACTCTTTGGTTAGGCCACACAGTATTGCGTTCAATTCTGGTTGCCACACTACAAGAAGGATGTTTGGGTTTTGGAGACGGTACAGAAGGGGTTTACCAGGATACCCTGTTATCCTGGCAGTATGAGCTATAAGGGAGGCTAGAAAGACTTGGGTTGTGTTTTTTGGAACAGCAAAGGCTGAGGGGAGACTTGATAGAAGTGTATAAAATTGAGATGCTTATATATGACTGATGGTTAAAATCTTTTTCTCAGAGTTGATATGTCTAAAACATGGTTTAAGGTGAGGGGGGAAAGTTCAAAGGAGATGTGAAGGGCAGGTTTGTTTTTAAACAGAGTGGTAGGAGTCTGAAACTTGCTGCCAGGGATGGTAGTTGAGGCAGATACAATAGGAGCGTTTAAGAGACTTTTCGATAAGCTCGAGATTGGAGGGATATGGACCAAGACCTGGCAGAAGGGATTACTTTAATTGGCGTCATGTTTGGCACAACATTGTGGGTGCCTGTGCTGTACAGTTCCTTGTTCTAATTACACACAATCCGTAGGCTGCACTCTATGTGGCTTGAGATGCTGTCCTTTCCATAGTCATCTCTTCCGCTCGTGCTGTTGGTCTTTGCTGATTTGCACTTGTATACAATGAATTAAAGGAAGCTTTAGAATAGGAGATTAAACGTTTATGGAAACAAGCAACTTTTTAAAAAAATAAACTTCATCTTTTGAAACCCACGACAGAGGTCATTATTTAAGAGAATCTGATGGAAGTTATTTAGAGATGCAAGGGAAGACCCTTCGTAAAAATATTTTGTGACTTTATTTCAAACTGCTCAACTACAGAGCAGTTACTCACCATGATAGCCATTGCATAAATGCTCCTCTCTAGCCAGTGGCTGAAGAACTCCTATCAGAATCAAAATGCAAGGGAGGTTCCATCCATCAAAATGCACAATGGGCATGATCTTCAAGACAAGTACAAGAAAAATGAAGAGAGCAGCAGTAACCTTTCTATACGTGAGAATAAAACAAAACTGTGGAAATAATACCCGTCACCCTAGCAAACCGAGGCATATAAATAACTAACAGGACAGAACACTGATGCTTCACCGGAGATGTACTGACTATGTTACCTAGCAGGATGATAGAACATTTGCAACCAAACCCACCAGATCAGCGAGCCTGTCTACAACATCAAAACTGTGGATGTTAGAAGTCTGAAGCAAAAATACAAAATGCTAGGGAAACTTGGTAAGCCTGGCAGCTCTACAGGGAGAGAAACAGAGTTAATGTTTTGAGTCCAGTGACTAAATGCGACATTAAACATTTTCTTCTCTTTCTGCAGATGTTGCCAGATGTGCTGACTTTCTCCAACACGTTTTGTTCTTCACTTTGTATGCATGGTTTTCTTCAACCTCTCAAATGGTTCCAACTCTGTTGAATGGGAGGGATTGTGGAGCATGCTTGTCAAAATTGGCTGGCTGTCTAAATCTGTCGCCATCCTTTTATGCTGTATGATGATATCCAACTCATGATCCTTGCCAAGAGATCCACCGAAAGTCCAATATGTGTGCTCAGTAAGATAAGCAAGGCTGTGTAATTACACTAATGCTCTTCACCATCTTCCTTGATGTAACAAACCACCCAATACCCATGATGATTCCTACTGGTGTGGAGCTTCTCTTTAGGATGTGTGGGAAAGTTTTCAATCTGCGTTGTCTCAAGTCTAAGTCGAAAATCACCCTCCTTTTGACATTAATTTGAAGTACTTGGGGAAATCGAGCTTCGTGCTGTTAGAAAAACATTTGCGAAATAGGCCTTAGGCTAAACTTCCAGAACACAAACCGCCTCTGAGGTCTACTCCTACCGTGCAACAATGTCCTCCTAACTATCAAGATTCACATTGAGTCACTTAACAGCGTAGATCCATTCTCATACTGTATGAACCTCCTTTCATCAAAGGCAGGCGTGAACAATAAAATTTACTGAAAATCACTAGAAGCTCCTTCCAAACCCACTGCCATTCCCCTCTAGAAATACAAGGACAGCAGATAAATGGGAACATATCCAGTTGTAAGTCTCCCTCCAAGCAATTCATCATCCTGATTTGGAAATCTGTTGCCATTTCTTCACTAGTGTTGGGTCAAAATCCTGGAATTTCCTCCCTAAGGGCATGTGGACTGGAGAGGTTCAAGAAGGCAGCTCACCACCATCTTAGGAAAGGCAGGTAGAGACAGGCAAGAAATGCTGGCCTGGCCAGCAATACCAACATCCCATGAATGAATAAATAATAATTCAACATTGCATGAAGTGTACCAATATAATCTTTGACTGAGAATCAAAGTGCTTGATGACAAAGACTTCAAATCTCACATTTAACGGCAACAGTGTGTCCTGTCCTTCATTATGCATTAGAGACATGGATAATGTATTGCAGACGCCATAAATCCCTGGAGAAGTATCACCAACAATGCCTCTGTGAAATCCCACAATTACAATGGCAGGCAGTACACTCATCCTGTCTCAGGTCAGCAGTGTCAAGGCATTGAGATAACGAGGTGTAGAGCTGGATGAACACAGCAGGCCAAGCAGCATCATAGGAGCAGGAAAGCTGATGTTTCGGGCCTAAACCCTTCTTCAGAAAAAGGCAGTGGTTACTATCAGTCACTGCTTTGGATGGGCCACCTCATCTGCAAGCTTGACACAAGAGTCCCTAAAGAAGCACTGTACTCTGTGCTCTCTCAAGGCGAGTGGTTAGCAGGAGGGCGCAGAAAATGTTTCACGGTCACCTTTGAACCACTTTGTAAAATGTAATACTCCATTAAAATGTGAAAATCCCTTGCCCAAGGCTGCCCAATCTGGAGAAGACGATTCTGTAAAGATGTCAACCATCTCAAACCTCTTCAAAAGGCACATTGGAGGCCAAGTGTGAAAAGCCGAAGCAGGGTACGTTAAACTGAGCATCTCCTGTTCGGACACCTGGTCCATCGTAGCACGGTTTGAGGATCTGGTGCTGGGCACATCAGTCACCTGAAGAGAGACAACTCCAGAGTCGGGTAAAGTAATCCGACCTCCGGGGACTGCCTAAAAGGAAAGGAGAGGCTATTTTGCCTTCAACTTGGTCTCCTATTCAAGCAGATCTTGGTTAATCCATCCCTCGTCTTCATTAACTGGTGTTTTTCCAGAGGCAGGTGTATCTACCAAATTTTTCTTTGAGCTGACCTTCTCCTGTCCACAGTCTTGTTCAGAACAGTGATGCCAATGTCATAACACTAGAGTATCTGGATTATGATATCGGTGTGATGTTGAAGTCTGTTACTGCTAGGATTTCCCATAATGACTCTGATACGCCATGTTCTGAAATTTTATTTTGAGGCGGTGGAAGATGCCTGGGTGTGAGTTCTTTCAACATGCGGTGGCTATTGCACTCCCAACTACACACGGTCTTGATGGGGAGTTTTGTCCACTGGCAGGAATAGTTGGGAATATTGTAGCCCAAACTCTGCTCCACAGATGCAGGGATTTCCCACCCATGACCATCCTCAACTCCTAGATCTTAGTAGCTGCTCCTTGTTTGCTTGTGGCTCAGAATTATAGCAAAGAAGCCCCTTCAACTCAGTTGATCCTTGTTACATCAGTGAAGGCTAATTTCTGCCACAGCAACAGACTTGTTTCATAATTGTGTACAATTCTGAAATCATAGCTGCAAGGAATAAAAGGGGTCTAACTCAGTAGTGTACTGAACTGCCTCATTGCTGTTTGTTATCTGTACCAATGATTTGGATGAGAATGTATAAGGCACAATTGGTAAGTTTGCAGATGACACTAAAATAGTTGGTGTCATGGATAGTGAGGAAATTGCAGCGGGATCTTGATCAACTGGTGAAGTGGGCCAAGAAATAGCAAATGGAGTTTAGTATAGTTAAGTGTGAGGTATTAAATTTTGGAAAGTCAAATCAAGGTAGAGGTTTCATTGGTAATGGTAGGGCCTTAGGAGATGTAGTGGAACAGAGGGACCTTGGAGTTCAGGTGCACAGTTCTCTGAAAGTGGAGTCTCAGGTAGACAGGGCAGTGAAGAAGGCTTTTGGCACATTGGCCTTCATCAGTCAGGGTAATGAATACAGAAGTTGGTAAGTTATGTTGTGATGTACAGGATGTTTGTGAGGCTTCACTTGGAGTATTGTGTTCAGTTTTGGTCACCTTGCTATAGGAAGGATGTTATTAAACTGGAAAGAGTTTAGAAGAAATTTACAAGGATATAGCCAGGACACAAGTGACTGAGTTATATGGAGAGATTGGACAAGCTAGGACTTTTTTTCTTTAGAGCATAGTAGACTGAGGGGGGAATCTTATAGAACTATACAAGATCATGAGAGGCATGGATAGGGAGAATGCGCTTGGTCTTTTTCCTTGGGTTGGGGAATCGAGGACTCAAAGGCATCAGTTTAATGTAAGAGGGAAAAGAATAAATGGGAACCTGACGGGCAACTTTTTGTTTTACACAGAGGGTAGCAGGGATATGGAATGAGCTGCCAGCCAAAGTTATGAGGCAGATACATTAACAGCATTTAAAAAGCATTTGAATAATGCATGGATAGGAAAAGTTTAAAAGGATATAAGCGAAATGCAGGGAAATGGGTTTCAAGTGGATGAATGTCTTGGTTGGCATGGACCAGTTTAGGCTGAAAGGCCTGTCTCCATGCTGTAGGACACTATGATGCTATGACTTTAATTAAAAGATGCAAGATGCAAGAGGATGTAAGAGGAATATTATATGAATAGTATGAAATTTTCTTTTGAATGTTGACAGAATTGTGGTATGGTGTAATTTGTAGAATTAACCGAGAATTGACTGATTACTCAGAATTGAAATGTGCTTATAGTAACATTAGAAGTACGAAAATTTAGAGTATTACAAATTCTACCAATCTTTGAAATAAAAAATATATTTCAATCCAATTCGATAGTGTTTATGAATATTAATACAGGACTGTAATTCTAGTTTGCAGTCCATAGTAGATTGCTCATTGTTAAAAATAATTTTTAAAAAATTAAGTTAAAATAATTTATTTTCAAAAAACTTAATTGCTATAAAGGTAACCAATATAAGTAATGTGTTACTAAACCTAATGTTCATAGTGCAATGCTTGTACAACGTAGTTAAATCATCCAAGACTTACGTTCCACAAATATTCTGGCAAGTACCTATGAGTTTAAAAGCAAATGTTTCTCAGTTTCAACTTCTGATCTATTTTTCAGAAAAGCTTTTTTTTGTTTTCCCATTGTTTGTTTTAATCACTCCTTTAATTGCAAATTGTTTGAAATAATTTTATTTCAGCCAGGAGCCATGAAGTAAGCACTCATGGTGTTTATTACCCTAAATAGTTAGTGTGCTGTGCACTTTACTAGATTAAAGCTTAACAGACAAACAACATTGAGAGCCTGAGAAAATGTCTAAGTCGGAAAGATAGAGTTCATAAAGTACATTACTTGAACAGTGTATGAAAGAAGGGGTGACAGGCCTAAATGAGATTTAAAACTGTGATCTTCCAGTTTCATTGCAATTAGTGTTGTTTGGACGCAGTTGCTTCCTATGATTTCAGCCTACGGGCATGCCAGGCATAATCACTCACAGGCACGTTATGTAGAAAATAGCGATGTGATACCAGCCGTACAATTTTCCCTTGCCTTCAGATTACAAAGATGTTATTATTGCCAAGAGTTCAAAAGTTCTGTTCACATGGGTTGTGAAGCATCTCCAATTTCTAGCCTTCTGTCCAAATTTCTTGTCCCTTGTGAATAATTTCTTGTATATTAAGTCTCTGGGGTAGAGCCTTGTTACTTGCGTTCTATAAAAGGTAATACTTACAATTTAGAGCTGTATTTTAAATCGTAATACATATCTTGTAGTACAGTTTACTCTGAATAGACAAGTTAATGTACATTGCTGGTTATGATAAAGCAATATTGTTTTTGTGGGTGAAAGCAAATAATATTACGTGAGATTACACTGAACTGAGGGAAAATGATAAATGTCTTCAAACTGTTTTGTCAATGTAATAAGAGCTAAGTGTATAAAATAACTAACTGGATTCTTTATTCCATGTAATGTACTGTGTCTTAGACACAACAAGGTAAGCTTCAAATTAAATTTTACAAGTTTTAGTACATTCCTAAGGGAAGCGCAAAGGCAGCCACTGTTTAATTAATTGTAAGATATTTTGTAAACACATTGCCATCTCAATTCCATTGTCATCTTTTGGCTCATCTATCCTAAATATTGAAGTATTAAATCTAACTTCAAATGTTTCCAAGATTACTTCCTTCTAATTGTGTAGCCACAGGAGTTGATTTTGTACACTTCTGGCCTGCATCTGCTCTTTGGCCAGCCTTTACATATTGAGTGGCTCCTTTAAATAGTCAAGTGCAAAAGGGATCATGGCTTCACTGCTAGTATGGTAGGAGGCTCAGAGCCTGGATCCTGGCTGCAGACCTGATGAGAAGATGGAAGTGGAGAAACAAGGCATGTACCAAGAAAAAGAGAAATGATGTAACTATGAAAAATATGAATGCAGAAGATATTATAAATGTACATGCAGAGGGACCTATGTAGTGTTTCAAAAATGTGGATTGAGTAATAGGTCAGCAATATCTACACAGAAAGATAAACTGTTAGGGATAGAGTGTGAGTCTGTCTGTCTGTCTGTCAGTATTATGGATATTGAGAGAGTATGTCTTGCCTCAATTTTTTCATTAATAGTAATGGAAAATGCCCTCCTTTTCTTAATTCAGCAATGACAGCATGTTTGTATAGTGCCTTTAATATAGTGAAGTATCTCAGGACACTTTAAATGCAAACTTCATTTGGAGAAAAGACTTTTGGTCTCCAAAGTGGCAGGCTGAGGCATTCATATTAACAAGCAGAAGACAATCTTAGGATATGAAAATTTGTAAATTTTCTTGCTTCTCATGAAACTGTTCAAAATAAACTGGAAATTGAATTTTCTAAAGGAGGGTCTCAACCTGAAACGTCAGCTTTCCTCCTGCTCTGATGCTGCTTATGTTATCTAAGATTTTGCAGCACCGGCAGTTCCTACAATCTCCATTGAATTTTCTCTGGTTTCTTTCAAGCATTATGTACTTAAGACAACAAAAGTTTATTTTTGAGTCTAAGCAGTTCGATTTTAGCCTCACAAACAATTGGTTGTTATGTATATTATAATTCTTTCTTTATTTCGTTTCTTTTTTAAAATTCTTTTTGTGAGACGTGGATGCCATTGGCTGGACAACGTTTATTGCTTGTCCCTAGTTGCCCTTCAGAAGGTGATGGTGAGCTGCCTTCTTGAATTGCTGCAGGCCACCTGCTGTGTGGGTTGACCCACAATGTCATTAGGAAGGGAATTCCAGGATTTGGACCCAACGACAATGAAGGAGTGGTGATATATTTCCAAGTCAGGATGATGAGTGGCTTGCAAGGGAACTTGAAGGTGGTGATGTTCCAACCTATCTGCTACCCTTGTCCTGCTAGATGGAAGTGGTCATAGGTTCAGAAGGTAATTTTCATAATAAAATTTCTCCTCCTTTATTAGATGTTTAGTCATCCCCTGGTGGTTCCTAAAATAACATTCCTGATCCTCCAGCATATAGCAAGAACTGCAGATCACATGTTGGCATCAGAGTCAATACAGTGTGGAGCTGGTGGAACACAGCAGTTCAGGCAGCATCAGTCCAGACAAAGGGTTCTGATCCAAAACCAAAAACCCAACTTCCATGCTCATCTGCAGCCCGACCTGCTGTGTTCCTTCAGCTCCACATTGTATTGACCGTGATTCTCTGACCTGTCATTAGTTTTTGCAGCTTTGAATGCCTTCGCTTTCAGTTGGATATTCTTCTTGACTGCCTGTGTTAATTACGAGTGGCTCACCATCCTCATCAAATCCTTGTTTTTGACCGCAGTAAATTTTAGTTTAGCACCGTGAAGTATCTGCTTAATTGTCTGCCGCTGCCCATCTGCTGACCTTCCTCCCCTAATTCTATGTTCCCAGCGAACTTTAGACAGCTCGCGCCTCAGAAAGGAGTGCTGTAATTGGTCTTATTTACCTTGAGCGCATTAGTTTGAGACCAGGTTTCCTCTCCCTCAAACCGAATTTGAAACTCTACCATGATGTGATGGCTACAACCAAGAGAATCCTTAACTATGCAATCTCCTAATAATTCTACCTCATTAAAGATTACTAGATCTAAACACCCTGTTCCTGGTCTGTGCACTGTACTGCTTGAAGAAGAAATTCCTGCTGTACACTACAAATTTGTCTTTCATATCACCCATGCCTGTCTGAATTGTCCAGTCAATATGCAGATTAAAATCACCCATAACAACTACAGTACCCCTCTTACAGGCATCCATTATTTCCTGATTTATACTTTGTCCTGCACTTTGACCACTCAAATTAATGCCAAGACCAGTATGAAAAGGCCCTTGAGCGATTTCTGAGCCTAATTATTGACTTTTCATTGTTGAATCTTTTGAACTTGATGATTGGTAGTTTTAGTTATTACTTAATATTTCCTCACATAATACCATAGTTGGCGTGAATTAATGCTGATCCTAATGACATTTTACTTTTTTTCTGAATTGATAGGGTGAGAGAAGAAGTTTATCATTTAATGTCATGGTGAATGATCCATTCAGTAGCGCCAGGCGATAGACCATAAATGCTGTGCTACTGCCGAAAGTGAATACTTGAGAGCAACAGTTCAATGTGTGGCAATGATATGATATAGGACGCTACAGTCACACTTTGAGCTGGTTCTTATGTTCCAATTGTGGAGCATATGCTGCACTTTTGCTGCCCTGTCTTTAGGCAGCTGAGGGTTGTTTGGATTTTCCATCAAATGTTGAAATGTAGGATTTCATCACTTAAATCAACTATCAGGTTGCTGTTTGTGATCTTTGTAGCCAAGCAATGGGCTTCAGGTCCAAGCAGTAAAACTGATGGAGTAATGGATTCTCTCAGGGACACTAAACAAAGCAAATGTAGCACATGCTTCATGTCGACGTGCAGTAAGCATTAAGATCTTTCTGTGAATGTAGGTTTATGAGGTTACAGACTTGCTTGATGAGTCCATGTGTTTGATTGCAAAGATTTCAGCACTCTGCGAGGTAGCATCAGTGCGCCTCTGGTGAAAAGGTCTTCATTGAAGAACAAAACCGTAAATAATACCAACCACCCCAGTAAACAGAGGTATATAAGTAACAAGTGGGACGGAACACCAACGCTTCAGCAGAGGCGCAGTGATGATATTACCAAGCAGGGTGGCAAAATATCTGCAATCAAACACACTGGCTCGGTGAGCAAGTCTCCTACCTCATTTATAACCTGAGCTACAAGTCTTCTCAAAAAAGTAGGTTTTATAATAACACCGAACTAGGTGGTTTTTATCTGAATTTTATAATTTAAAGATGTTTCCCTCAAGGTTGAAGAATTATTGTATTGAGCGTAGTTGATGACAATAAAATCTTGTTGTTGCATCCTGATGCAAGTATCATTTTGATTGAATTGGAAAATCTGAGAAACTGAAGTCTTTTACGTTGTTATTGGGGAATAATACTTCAGAATATTACCATCAACTGTTTCATATCATTTTCTTCAGTTGTATGATACTGATTCTTAGATTTTCTTTTCTATTCGGTTTTATTAGAGATGTTGTTTCCACATTTATTGAGCAGTGGGACTTGAACCCAGGCCCTAATATTGAGTTGTGTTTATATTGACATTGAGTTCATTGAGTTGTGATCAAAAATTCCAACCAATATAATTATGATCCCAGCTGATAATAAAGTCAAATCACAGCATGATATCAAGCTTGATCCATCAAAAGTCGTATTTTTGCAGTATTGCTACCACAGCGGTCAATCACTGAATATATTCACATGAAGTAGCCTATGATCATGAAACAAAACACAAGCTTGTTATGAGACTTTTAAAATAAAACAGCTATTTATACAGCATAATTTAGAAAGGTGTTAACATAAATAGCAAAAAAAATCTATTTCAACAATGTGCTTTACAGACAATAAATCTTGGTGGTGTCTTTTCTGTAATTCTTCGTTAAAATGACTGTCTCCAGCCTTCCTCCTCAAACTGCTGGAACAGCTCAAGACATTTCAGTTCTGAAAACCTGAAGACCTCATTCTGATTCTAACAGCCTGGAGATTTCCACCAACTCTGAACTTAGCGATTTCTACTAACTGAAGCCTGTGCAGACTTTTACAAACAACTGAACTGCTCTTGTGCCAAGATGTGTTTTTCTTCTGAACTCAGTCTATTAATAGCTCCTGCCTATATCATAAAATTCATCTTTGTAAATATTCAGCAAGTTACCATCCAGTTGCTTGATTAAAGTCATGTGCTTTTTGGAATCGCTCAGAATGCCTCATCCAGATAAATGGGGGAAAGTAAAGCATGCTTTAATTAATTGGGAGAATAAGAGAGCAGGAGAATAGTGTCATTAACTGAAGAAAGAAGCTACCATGTGATTGACATGGAAAGGAAGGCTTCTATGAATGTAAAGAACCAGAACAGACAACTGTCCTTGTAAATTACGCGAGAGTGATAACATGAAGGTTTTTGTATCAGGGCAACTAAATCTTTCAGACAAGAATACGAGAACAAAATTGGTGATTGTTACTCTTAAATTCTCTCACTGAATTGACAATATTAATATTTTTGTGTATTGCATTCTCTTTTACCACAACCATAGTTATCATGTAATGATATATAATAGAAAACTGGATATAAACATGTCAGTTGACAAAATGTACTTTGTCAATTCTCTGATGCTTTTGATGAATCATTTACTGCTTTCTGAGACCAAAGGTATACTGCAATTCCCTCAAAAATGTCTAAAAAAATTTTAGAAAAACGATTGTACATTTACAAAATGTTCATACCTACACTATTTTTTTTACTTTAAGGTCTCAGCCAGTGTCAAAAACTCTGCTTTGACAGAAATTTGTGCAATAATAATTTGGTGAGGGGTAAACCAGATTTAGTGGAATATCCAAGCCTGTTGCCTCAATTGTTTTGTTTTTCTTAGGATGTAGATGTTGCTGAATGGCTAGGCAGCATTTATTGTTTGTTCCCATGTTGCCCTTGACACTGGTGATGAGCTGCCTTCTTGAACACTGCAGTCACTATGGGAGGGAATTCCAGGATTTTGTCCAACTGCAATGAAGGAGTGGCAACATATTTACTCTTCAGGATGCTGAGTGGCTTGGTGAGGAGCTTGCAGTTGGTAGTGTTCCTATGTATCTTCCCTTTCCTTCTAGGTGGAAGGCATTGTTGTGGGTTTGGAAGGTAGACAACAGTTGAATCTGTACGCCCTAACACACTGGCCACGCAGCCCTACGTTGAGAACTGATGACAAGACTCCTAAGACCACTGGGAATCATAGTGCCCACAGCCACTCTATGACAAACACTCACAAGGAGTAAGCAGCCGTTCCCAGAACATGCAGAACCAATGTGGTTTACAAAATACTGTGCGAAAACTGCCATAAACATTGCATTGGTCAGACAGGAAGGAAACTAGTCATCAGAATACACAAATGCTAGCTTGCAGCAAAACAGCTCGACAAATTCTCGTTAATATCGTACACTCAGATAATGAAGGCCATCAGTTTAACTGGGACAAGGTAACTATTGTAGCCCAAGCTAAACGTAGACACGCACAGGAATTCCTAGAGGCATGGTTCTCCACCTGTAAAGCAGTCAACAAACATTATAGAATAAAAATCGAAAGAACAGCAGATGCTGTAAATCAGGAATGAGAACAAAGTTGATGGAAAAGCTCAGCCAGTCTGGCAGCAACTGTGAAGGAAAGCAGAGTTTTGGGTGTTCAGTTGAATACACAACTAAATTTTGAGAATACATGTGAAAGTTTATGAATCACTTATGGAAAGTAACTCCCTCCACCTCCCCCTGGAACTCTAGGTTGTTCAGTTAAAATATAATAGGAATTTTAAAAAGAGATATTGATCATTGAGAACATAGTCACAGCTCTAAAAATGAGATATCGTTCATGAAATATTTTCAAAGGTTCTGGAAATAATCAACTTAATATTGGCAAGTAATGGAATGCATTGATTGAAGTTTGTAAACACACTTACAGTCTTAAAGTATTCTAATATTTGCATTGCCATAAAAGATTAACTTGGTCAGATTACAACTTCGGTTCTTTTCACTTACCCTGTAACAGAGCTCCATGTTTCTGGCCTATTGAGAGATAAAATGCAGATCTTTCCAGTGCAAAGCAGGGTCAGCACTGGTGGCCAAACTCTCTCCCCTTTTCATAGCAGTAACTGTCTTAATCCTGGGTTTAGAGTTCAAAGCCTCTTTAATGAAGAGAAAATGTAAGTGTGTAAAACAAGTGTGTAATTGGGTGATATGGATAGGCTCACAAATGGGAGGGTAAATAAATGAGGGGGTTAAATAGCCGGTAAGCGGGTGAAGAGATCAGCTACCAGCTAAGTGGGTGAAAAGGTAGGGTGGATGAGATGTTGGGCATTTAAATCGGGGAGGGGGTGGGAGAGGAGGAGGAATGTCAAACTGACACCCCACAGATGATCTGCACTGAACTCCTGCCAAACGCTGACATTGAACCCCTGCCAATCACTCTCACTGAAGCTCCGTTAATCACTTACGGTGAACCTCCAATCACTGCCCCCAATCCAAACACAGGGCACCACCTGAATGGACATTAACCCACCCTCCGCCCATACATGACAACTTCTCCATAGAAAAACTCCAGCCACCTCTACTCCTCCCTTACAACTCCGATCTCTTACATTATAGATTAGCCCTATTCCTCCTCTTGGGACTGTCCAAATTGTTTCTTTGTAATCAAGAACTGGGCACAATAACTATGGAGCTGGATGTTCATTGATGTAGGCCAAAAATACACTTGTTGAACTGTCCAGAGCTGTGAGAAAATTCTATTCTTTTGAGCCAATTTTCTTTTATTGACAGACTTAGTACGTAATCTGTAATCTTGAGGAGGAGTATCCAGTATGTAATTCTTATTTGGGGAATAAATAATTGCAAATACCTCACTGTGAATGACTTTTGCAGATGCTACAGGCAGTGGTCATTTAATGTGCTTTTCCTTTAAGTGACCAAAGTAATTGCTGGAAATATAATGAATGCAACCTTGTAGATTTGTGATGGCTCGCCAATTTAAAATAAAATATTTCCTTTCTTAATGCAGTCAAAAATCCATCGGTCCAAACTTGCTCAGCAATTACCTACTCATTTATGCATAGTTATTTCTCAGATGCAGCAAGCCTGGACTGCATTTAGGTTTAGGGTAATAAATTGGCAAGGAAAATTCATGTTGCACAAGTGGCAAACAGCAACCCTTTCCAACATGAGAGAATTGAACTACCTTTCTTGTCGTTTTAATGACAATATAATTGCTGCATTTCATAACATCAATATCTCTAGGCTAGCAGAGACCGCAGCCTTAACTGGGTCAGCCTTGCAAGGAACCTACATTTAAAGTAATCTGTTTAACATTAATTTGCTTTAAGGTTGATAAATTACTGAGACTGGAAATTTATTGAGCATCTCACGATTTAAAGACGTTTTTAATGGCAGTACATTACCTAACCTGATTAATGCTATTTTGGCTATTTTGCTATTTTCCCTTCTCGAACTAGAGAGACTGCAGAAACATCTGTCTGTGCCTCTGATGAGAGAGTTCCCTACCACAACTGATCACTTGGAACCTGGCGTACCCCTCGTTTTAGTATACCCAATCTCAGTACCAGAAACCTGGCTGTTAGTGCTACATTCCCCTGGGAGTCCCTCACTACCTACATTTTCCAAAACCGCATACTTGTTTGAGATGGGATAGCCGCAGAAGACTCCAGCACTACCCGCTTCGCTCTTCTACATTTCCTTGGTGTCACGCATCCACCTGAATGTATTTTTGGTTTATCTCCCTTCCTGCAGCTGCCATCCCCTAGCTCCTGTAAATTCCTCATTGCCACTAACTGCTGCTCCAACCAATCCATGCAATCCTATAGGATTCGCAACCAAAAACATTTTCTGCAGTCAGAATCAACAGTGACATGGAAACTCTCCCTAATCTCCCAAATCCAACAGGAAGAGCCCTTCATTCTACTAAATGCCATCTTTGCATCGACAGCAAAACATTGGAATGGTGTGTTGCCTCCCTGGAGCCGGGATCGAGGATATCTCAGTGCAGAATAACCTCATAGGGAAGAGGGGCCAGCAGCAGGTCATTGTACACATTGGAACTAACAACAGAAGAAGAGAAAAAAATGAACTTTTGTGCAGATAATATGGGAAGTTAGGTAGCAAAGTTTAAAAAGTATGACCTCAAGGGTAGTAACATCTGGATAACTCCCAGTGCCATGAACTAGTGAGGGTAGGAATAGGAGGATAGAGCAGATGAATGCATGGCTGAGGAGCTGGTGCAGGGAAGAAGGATTGACATTGTTGGATCATTAGAATCTCTTCTGTAGAAGTGACCTGTTTCAGAAAAATCGATTGTACCTGAATTGTAAGGGGACTAATAAACTGGTGTGGAGATTTGCTAGAGCTGCTCAGGAGGGTTTAAACTAATGGACGGAGGATGGGCTGGTTGCATTGGTGGGGTGGGGGTGGTGTGGTAGGGAGATACTGAAGAAAGAGATCAGCCTGAGACTGGTACACTTGGGAAAAGTCAAGCAGTCAGGGCAGGCAGGAATGAGGCAGGGAACGAGGTAGGACTAATAAATTAACCTGCATTTATGTCAGTGCAAGAGGCCTAATAGGTAAGGCAGATGAACTCAGAGTATGGTAGGAATATGGGACAGGGATATCGTAGCAATAACAGAAACTTGGCTCAGGATGGGCAGAACTGGCAGCTTAACGCTATAGGGTATAGATGCTTTAGGAAGGATAGAAGTTGAGTGAGGGGGTGCAAGCAAGAGCAAGATAGGAGTGGGAGTGTTGTTTTTGATTAAGAATAACATTATGGCTGTGCTTAGGGAGGATATTCCTGGGAAATCATGTCTCATGTACTAGATTGAGTTTTTTGAAGTAATGAAGAGGATTGATGCGAGTGGAGCAGTGGATTGTAAGGCATTTGACAGGGTTCCTCATGACAGACTGGTTCGCAAGGTTAGATCACACGGAATAGAGGGAGAACTAACTATTTGGATGCAGATTTGGTTCTAGATAGAAGACGGAGGGTGGTGTTGGACGGTTGTTTTTCAGAATGGAGGCCTATGACCAGCAATGTGCTCCAAGCATCAGTACAGGTCCACTGCTTTTTGTCATTTATACAGATGATTTGGATGTGAACATAGGAGGTATGTTAGTAAGTTTGCAGAATGATAGCAAAGCTGGAGGTGTAGTGGACAGTTAAGGAAGTTACCTCAGAGTAACCCGAGTACCACCTTGATCAGATGGAGTTCTGGGCCAAGGAGTGGCAGATGGAGTTTAATTGATAAATGTGAGGCACTGCATTTTGGAAGTGCACCTTTGGGCAGGATTTATACACCTAATCGTAAGGTCTGGGCAAGTGTTGCTGAGCAAAGAGACCTTGGAGTGCAGGTTCATTGTTTCTTCAAAGTAGAGTTGCAGGTAGATAGGATAGTGAAAAAGGCATTGATATACTTACCTTTATTAGTCAGTGCATTGAGTGTAGGAGTTGGAAAGTCACATTGTGGTGGTACAGGACATTGTT
The DNA here is from genome assembly GCF_030684315.1 of Stegostoma tigrinum. NCBI lineage: Eukaryota > Metazoa > Chordata > Chondrichthyes > Orectolobiformes > Stegostomatidae > Stegostoma > Stegostoma tigrinum. The sequence goes on along the minus strand of NC_081359.1, from coordinate 52,752,943 downwards.
TAGGACACTGTTGAACTACTGAATGCACATTTGGCCTTCCTGGTATAGGAAGTATGTTGTAAAACTTGAAAGGGTTCAAGAAAGATTTACAAGCATGTTGCCAGGTTTAGAGGGTTTGAGCTGTGGGGAGAGGCTGAATAGAATCATGACTCATAGAATCCTGACAGTGTGAAAACAGGCCCTTCAGCCCAACCAGTCCACATTGACCCTTGGAGCATCCCATTCAGACCCATCCCCCTATAACCCACCTAATCTACACATGCCTGAATACTACGGGCAACTTAGCATGGCCAATCCACCTAGCCTGCACATCTTTGGACTGTTGGAGGAAACCAGAGGACCCAGAGGAAACCCCCACAGACACGGTCAGAACGTGTAAACACCACACAGACAGTCACCCAAAGGTGGAATTGACCCCGGGTCCCTGGTGCGGTGAGGCAGCAGTGCTAACCACTGAGCCAAGACTGGGGCTATTTTCCCTGGAGTATTGGAGATTGAGGGGTGCCCTTATGGAGTTTTATAAAACATTGAGGTCTGAATAGGGTAAATAGACAAGGTCTTTTCCCCAGGGTGGGGGATTCCAGAACTAGACCTGATACGTTTAAGGTGAATGGGACAGATTTGAAAGGGGCCCAAGGGGCAACTTTTTCATGCAGAGGGTGGTGCATCTGTGGAATTAACTACTGGAAATAGTGATGGAGGCTGTAACAATTGCAACATTTGAGAGGCATCTAGATGGGTATGTGACTAAGAAGGGTTGAGAGAGACATGGGCTAAATGCTGGCAGATGGGGTTAGATTTATATAGAATATCTAGTCGGCATGAACGAGTTGGATTGAAGGGTCTGTTTCTGTGCTGTGTATTTCTATGATTCTATGACTATCACTCCCCACCAGCCAATGTGTGGCCTCTCCAAGTTTACATTGCTGCTTTAAGTCTTCACCAGGGACCCCCAGACCATCTGCTGTAGCTGCAAGATTTCCTCCAGCCATGGCACAGCCAACATTCAGCAGCAGTACTCTCCCCTCACCCAAAGAGGCCACTGCTGCCCCCAGAACCAAGCTGGCCGTGATGTGGAGAGGTTTGTTCCGGCCAACATGGCACCAGCTACTTCTACATTTGGAGACTCCCCACCCCATGGCACTAAACACCACTGGCTTGGCATCCAAAACCAGAACTTGTAGTATGAATACAAGAGCAAGTCTGTGGCAAGGAACTCCCTCCTGACTACTTAAAGCTAGTCTACCTTCTACAAGGTTTAAGTCAGGAATGCAGTGAATAATTTCTAGAGGGCTAGATGTATTCAGCTCATCTATTCAAGAAACTGGATGATATGCTGGACAAAACAGCCTGCTTTATTTTTCAAACCAATACTTCCAAACTGGCTGATGTTATTTTAAAATAACAACAGTAGCTTTCATGTGGCTTTTCTTTCATTTGGTGCCATGTTGCACTGCAGGTTTTCACTGGATATGAATTGAGCTAATGTTGAGCTGATTATTGCATCTGGATTCGGTGAAATCGGCTATTTTCTTTCAAATTGTTTTTCAGCTAACTAGTGCAGTATGAACTGGATGATGAACTTCTTACCCCAGTCAGTTGTCATTTTGTTATTCTTTAATCTGTTGTTTTTGCATGCTAACCATGTGGAGCTTCTATTTGTTCAGCTGGGTAAGGGTTAATGCACTATCTATTCCCTCACAAATAACAAAGTCATTGTGACCTTCGCCTATGTACTATGCAAATTTACACAAGGGACAATTTACTTTAGCTTTCAGTGTACATCACTTTTTATATAAAACGGCATCTTAAAAGTCTAGTTAAGATTATATTTACCTTTGTCCATGCAGTTGATATTGATGAAATTTATTTCATTCCCCAGCATTGGCAGTAACAAGCTTTACTTTGACATTAAATGGAAATTGCTGCAGAAATTTAGCAGGCCTGACAGCATTTGTTATGAGGGGGGGATGGTGGGGAGCAGAGTTAATGTTTCTAGTCCAGTGACTTCATCAGTTAGTGGCTAGGAAAAAGTGGTATTTATGCTGTAGCTGAATGTTGGGGGTTCATAGTGGTGGTGGTGGTGGTGGTGGTGGAAGGAGGGAGAGTGGTGAGTGGTTAATGAATTGAAGCAGATGGAACCCAGGGAGAAGGATATGAAAGGGGTAGGTAAACAAGGAGATAACGGATTGTGAGCCAGGATAGAAGAAAAACTGAATAACAGATAATAAATGTTAAGAGTGAGAAAATGGGTTAGCTTTGCTGAGTGCTCTTCATGTCACACCAGAACTGGGTACAGGGTGGGTAAAAAACATGGAAGGATAGAATTAGGCTGTACAGTTATTGAACTCCATGTTGAGTCCTAAAGACTGCTGGGTCCCCAAGCAGAAAATGAGATGCTTTCTTTTGAGCTTGGGCTGAGCCTCATTGGAGCACTGCAACATGGGTGCGATAGAAATGTTGGCTAGGGAAAATGGTGGTGTGTTGAAGTGGCAGGCAAGTGTTGAAGCTTGCGTCATCTCTGCGGATAGAACGTAGGTGTTCTGCGAAGTGGTCACTTTCTGTGTCAAGGAGACCATGTTGCCAACAGTGAATATAGTAGATTGAGTGAAGTGCAGGTGAATCACTGCTTCACCTGGAAGATATGTCTGCAGCCTTGAATAGTGAGGAGGAAGGTGGCAAGCTGACAATTGTTATGTCTTCAGCAATTGCTTGGGAAGGTGCCATGGGGATGTTGGGTGCTGTTGGAAGTGGACCAGAGTGACCTGAAGAGAGAGGTCCTAGCAGAATTCTGACAACAGAGGGGAAAAGAATGTGTGTCCGGTTGTGGCATCTCAGAGGATTGTATGGAAATTGTGGCTCACAATCCTTTTGGATGCAATAGCTGGTGTGGTGGTAAGTGAAGACTAGAGGAACTGTTTTATTGTTGGAAAAGGTAGGGAAGGGATGAAGGCAGAAGTGCGGGAGATGGATTCAACAAGACTGAGGGCCCTATCAACGACAGTGGTGTGGAATCCTCGATAAAGGAAGACGGTTGACATTTTGGCGGCCCCTGGTGGAAGGTGGCATAGCAAGAATAGATATGATGGAGAAGACAGAGAAACTGGGAGAATGGGATGGAGTCAAAGGAAACAGGATGTGTAGCCAATGTAACTGTGGGAGTCAGTGAGTTTGTAGTGTATATCCGTGGCCACCCTTTCCCCAGAAATGGAGACAGAAATGTTGAGGAAGGAAAGAGAGTAGTTGGAAATGGACCAGGTGAGGGTAAGAGGAGGGTGGAAATTGGAAGCAAAATTGATCAATTTTTCAATTCTGAATGAGAGAGGGAAGCAGCACCAAAGACGACTTCAATGAAAGATTGATGAAAGAGAAAAAATTAGATGAAAGGAAAGGGATTGATCAAAAAGATACTGGAGAAAGAGTTGTGAGGAAGGACCTGATTAAGTTTACAATAAAGAATGTTCCATGTGCCCGCAAAGAGACAAATAGGGCTACATGTGGGTACCCATGGCCATGTCTTTGACCTGTGCATGAAAATGAGCGATTGTTCATAGGATCGTAGAGCCCCTGCAGTGTGGAAACAGATCCTTCAGCCCAACAAGGCCACACTGACCCTCAGAGCATCCCGCTCAGACCCATCCCACTATAACCTAGCTAATTTACACATCCCTGAACATAATGGGCAGTTTATTACTGCTGATCCACCTAGCCTGTACATCTTTGGACTGTGGGAGGAAACTGGAGCACCCGGAGGAAACCCATGCAGACATAGGGAGAGTGTGCAAACTCTCACAGACAATCGACTGGGGGTGGAATCGAACCTGGGCTCCTGGCGCTGAGAGGCAGCAATGCTAATCACTGAGCCACCGTGCCACCCCCATATGTTGTTGTAGTCATGCGCTGCTATCGGCCCTGGGTGCTGGAAATGTTCCTGGTTTCCCACATAGAGCGTGAAGAGCTCACCATGAGCTCTCCTATTTTGTAGTTCACTGTTATGCATTTTGAACTTTTGCCTTTGCTTGTCCGCTATTATCCCTTTAAAATAACATTCCCAGCCTATCATGGCCAACTGGTACCTCATACCATTGTCGTTTCTTCCATTTTGTTTCAAAACCATGGTTGCTGAATCAATGACATCACTCTCCAACTTGATGAAGAATTGTATCATATTATGGTCATTCATTCCAAGGGGCCTGGCACAACCAAATTGCCAATTGTTTCTTTCTCATTACAATATACCTTGTCTAGGATGGCTAGTTCTCTGATTGGTCCCACATCATATTGGTCCTGAAAACCGTCCCATGTGCACTCCAGGGATTTCTCCTTCACAGTATTACAAATTTTATTAGTCCAATCTATATGCAGATTAAAGTCACCTGTAATACAGATGCTCCATTTTTGCACATATCTCGAATTTTCTGTTCAGGGGATCTATATACTATTGCTACGCATGTTTTTTCATTCCTTAGTGTTTCTTATCTTTGCCCATACAGAATGCCCTGTAGCCGCTCTGAGACATCCTTGTCCCTAGCACCAGAGAGACAACATACCATCCTGGAGATAGTAGGAACTGCTGTTGTTGGAGAATCTGAGACGACAAGGTTGAGCTGGATGAGCAAGCCAAGTATCTGGACCCCAAAGTCTGAAGAAGGGTCTGGACCCGAAACGTCGGCTTTCCTGCTCCTCTGATGCTGCTTGTGTTCATCCAGCTTAACACCTTGTTATACCATCCTGGAGCCTTGTTTGCAATGACAAAAATAGCTATCTGTTCCCCTTACAATTGAATATTGCATTCCTGCACTTTTCACTTCACCCCTGTGAAACAGAGAAAACTGTGGTGTAACAAGTTGGGCTAATGCTACTTTTCCCTGAGAGGCCATTCTCCTTAACAGGATCCAAAGTGGTATAGCTCTTTTACAGAGGAATAGCTAGGGGGTGCTATCCTACACTGCTTTTCGAGCCCTGTTACTCTGCCTGGTGGTTACCCATTCCATTCTTGCTTCGGAAGTCAGGTGGTCATACTACTGTCTGTACATGCTATCCATGACACTCTTCACCTCTTTGGTTCTAGACAGCTCCCCAGCTGCTGCTGCAGTTCTGAAACCAGGCTTCCAGGAGCTATAGCTGGAGGTACTTCCTGCAGTCCTACTGACCCTGGCACTGGAAATGTTCCTGGCTTCCTATGTAGAGCATGAAGAGCGTACCATGTCTTTGAGCTCTCCTAGCACAATTTACCCCTTTTGTTTAAACTTTTTGGAAGATACTTAATGCCAAATCATATCAATTACTCTAGGGCTCTTATTCTCTGATCTTCTTTACTGCAGAAATAATCATTACAAATTATAAACCGTAAATTAAATCAGAAAAATCTCCAGTCCTTTGAACCAAATGCCCATTGTGCTGCAAATTCCCAGAAATATATGCTCACTCTGCTTCTCAGGGTGTGGTCTCTCCTAACTATGTGTGCAAAGCTTTACCTTTAAAGGGTAATGATAACCCACTTGTGACAGGAAGTGGCAAAGCATGCGAACTTGAATTGAGGGCTCAATGGCATTGTTCCTGCATCTAGTTCAAAAGGTTCAAGTCCCACCTGCAGCTGAAGTGTGCCACAGTATATCTGAACAGTCTGATTTGAAAACATGTACAAACATAAATTCAACAGTTACTTGGGTTAGAGTAGGGCAAAATTGTTAAAAGACAAAATTTTAGATGGAAGTGTAATGAGACATATGTGTCCAAATGCACCAGTTGCTGAAAGTAAGCTTACTGGTGCAGCAGATGGTGAAGAAGGGAAATGGTGTGTTGGCCTTCACAGTGAGAGGCATTGAGTACAGAAGCAGCAGGAGTGTTCTGCTATGATTGTACAGGGCACACCTGGAATATTGTGTGCAGCTTTTGTCTCCTTATCTGAGGAAGGCACTACTGGCTGTGGAAGGAACACAGTGAAGATTTACCAGATTAATTCCTTGGATGGTAAGATTGACTTACGAAGAGAAAATTGTTCAATTCGGACTTTATGCACTGGAATTTAGAAGGACGAGGGGGTTCTCACGGAAACCTATAAAATTCTAACAGCACTACACAAGGCAAGCATAGAAAAGATGTTCCTGATGACTGGGGAATCTGGAGGCCCTCCCTGCCCCCAAGGCTATTTAGGACTGGGATGAGGAGAAATTGGTTCAGTCAGTGCTGAGCCTGTGGAATTCTCTGCCGTAGAAAATTATTGTGTTCAAAATGTTGAATGTTTTCATGAAGGAGTTAGATATAATTTTTACGGCTAAAAGAGTGAAAGGTTAAGGGGAAAAATGGTAACAGGATATTGAGTTGATGATTAATCATGATCATTTTATGTGGCGAAGCTGGCTCAAAGGGCCGAATGGCCCACTTCTGCTATTTTCTGTGTTTCAAAAGCCTCTTTATCTGAATGGCCGTAGCATTTGTAAGAAATGTTAACACAACTAGAATAAATGAGTTGGATATGATAGCTATTACTGATGTGTGGTTGCAAAATGACCACATGTAAATATTGAAGGGAGTTTGACATTTTGGCAGGATCGGAACGGAAAAGGCAAGTGATGTGGGGTGGCTCTGTTCATAAAGAATTAAATCAGTACAGTTGTGAGAGATTACTGTTGTTTGAAGGATCAAAATATCGATTCAGTTGAAAAAGGTGCAGAATAGCTCTGCTAATTAAAGGCAACATTCATACAGTCATGAGAAATTACTGTTTATCAGAATGCAAAGACACACAATCTGTTGATTGGAGATGAGAAACAGCAGGGGAAAGAAGTCATTTGTGGAAGCAATTTAGAAGCCCTTTGAAATAGAACAGAATATAAGTCCAGAAATAGTGGGACTTTTTAAGAAATATACTGCAGTAGTCGAAGAAGATTTCATTCTTGATGCTGATTGACACAAGAACTTAATAATTGATGATGTAAGGAAGGTCATTTTTATTTCAGGTAGTTCAGGGAAAGTGCAATAAGTTGATTTCTGGAATGAAGTAATATGAGAATCACTTGAGAAAGTTGTGCCTGTATTGGAGTTTAGAAGAACAAGAAGTGATGTTGTTGAAATAAAAAGTTTCTGAGGAGACTTGACAAGTTAGAAACAAGTATGATGAAACAGAACAGAATGGAGCTCGAGGAACACAGCTAGGCAGCATCAGAGAAGCAGGAAAGTTGACATTTTGGGTTGGGACCCTTCTTCAGAAATGGAAAGGCAAAAGGAGCTGGAAAATAAATAGAGAGGAGGGGTGGGACAGGGGACGGTAGGTAGGATGGTGATAGGTGAGTGCAGGTTGGGAGTGGTGGGGATTGGTCAGTAGGATGGGTGGGGTGGAGAGATGAGAGAGAAGATGGACAGGTTGTGTCAAGTCAAGGAGGTGGGGATGAGAGTTGAACTTATGATGCGGCTGGGGGGTTTTGGGAGATTTTAAAACTGGTGAATTCCATGTTCAGGCCATCAGACTGTAGGTCCTGAGACGAAATATGAAGTGTTTGAAGTGTTGCTCTTTTGGTTTGCGGGTGGTGTCATTCTGATATTGGAGGAGGCTCAGGATGGACATGTTACTCAAGGAGTGAAAGGGGGAGTTTAAATAGTTGGCAACCAGAAGGTGTTGTCGTTTGTCGCACGCAGAGCATAGATGCTGTACAAAATGGCCTCTGAGTCCATGCTTGTCTCACCGATGTAAAGGAGGCTACATTGGGAGTAGTGGATACAGTAGATCAAGTTGATGATGTGCAGGTGAACCCCTGTCTGATATGGAAGATTTGTTTTGTGCCTTGAATGGTTGTGAGGGTGGGAGGTGTAGGGGCAAGGTAGAGCACTTCCTGTGGTTACAAGAAAAGGTGCCGGGGGTGCGGGGTTACTGAGGAGTATGGAGAGGATGAGGGAGTTGCAGAGAGACCGGTGCCTACTAGAAGTAGATAGGGGTGGGGAGGGAAATATCTCTTTGGTTGTGGGGTCAGATTGTAGGTGGCAGAAGTGGCCACATACTCAAGTAAACCAGATGCAAGGAGGATGTTTCCTCTCAGAAGGAATCTAGGACTGGGGCGCTCACAATCTCCCTTTTAAGATAGAGATGAGGAAGATTTTCTTCATAGAGTGACCTGTCATCGTATTTCTCCAATGAACAGTGGAGGCTGGACCACTGAGTGCATTCAAATCTGACTTACATTTGTTTTAATCAAGGGTGATGCGGCACAAGCAAGAAAGTAGAGTCGATTCTGCAGTCAGATTTGTACTTTTCATATTGAATAGTGAAATATGCTCAGTGGTTGCAGTAGCCTACCTCTGCTCCTATTTCTTTTGGTCTTATCAAAGGACCTCACTTAATGGCTTAATTTTTCTGAGCATGCTGCTACTTGCGTCCTCCTAATCATAGCATTCATAATGACACCCAAATTATTTTGGAAGAAGTAAGAGTATAAGATATTAAGACCATCTTTAGTAATTTAAAACTATTTACAATGATATGACGGGGAAAAAAAAACTAACTTAGTGTGCATTTCTTTGGCTGGTATAAATATTTTCTGAACTCTGATACTGCATCATTCATTGGCTTAGCTGCATCCTGTGAAAACCACTCACACTGTAAAAAATAACCTTCCTTTTCACCCTAGTTGTGGCTTTCCTGAGTGAGGATATGACTTATAAAATACTTTATTTGAAAACGTATTTGTTTGATTTCAAAGTAGTTGTCTTTGCGTCTCTTTGTCTCAGTGGGCATTTTTGAATTTGTCATTGAGGAATCTTGTCTCAACAGTGTGTAGTAACTTTGATCCCAGAGGTCACAAAGATGAAGTTCCAACTTTGTAAGAAATGTACTTCTGTGGCGATCGGTGGGTTGAAACAGTGATCCTTTGTAAATCAATGGCTGTAGGTGCTGTAAATCATTTGGTTACACATGCATTTTATGACATCATCTGAAATCATTGCCATCAGGAAGTTAAGATACAATTATTATCTATTACATTGCCACATTTTTAATTTCAGTGAAAGCTAGCAAGTCAATCATTAAGTTATTTTCAAGAATTAGAGCAATGTGTTGTAGTTTGACTTGTTTTTTCCATGAATTTCTAGTGAATGGCCATGAAAATCTAATTTTTAGTTCACTCTGATGTCCTACTGTTCTGTGCTTGGACACCTCTGACCTACTTGTCTTGACATACGAACTGCAACGTCTGCCCAGCAGGCAAAGACAAAGGTCATTTTTATCCTCATTACGTTCCTGTTTTGACCATTCATCAACGTCACTGTGACCTTGATGGTAGATTCAACACTAATCTGTATAAAGGTTTTTGTATATTGCTATCTTTCAAAATGCCAAATTGCAATTAGTTTAAAATATTTTTTTCAATCACAATGACGAGTTTTTGTTATCTAGTAACTCCATCCATGACTGCCGTAACAATAGGACGAGCATCCAAACTTTTGGAATGGGGAATTGGGCCCAGATAATGCAAATATTGAGTGAGTTGCATCCTACAAAAACAAATCAAAATCACATAAACTGAATGTTCCAACCAATGTCAAAAAAACCCAAACTCTCCCTCAATGATGAAATATGCAGTCCTCACATGTTAAAATTGAATCCTGCTCCACAAAGAAAAACTGCACAGTTTTGTTCTGCTCAGTCCAAATTGTTCTGTAGCATCTTGTTCTGCAGCCTGGTTTATCCATCAGTACCTGCTGCTGTGGTCTGTTCTCACATCCTTTTAATTCATTTATGAAATGCGAGTATTGCCAGCAGGGCCAACATTTATCCCATTAACCCATCCCTAGTTACCTTTACAATGGTAGCACTGAGCTACTTTCTTAGAACTGCTGCAGTCCACGTGGTGTAGATGGATTTCCAGGATTTTGACCCAGCAATACTGAAGGAGTGGTGATGTATTTCCGAGTCAGGAAGGCAAGTGGCTTGGAGGGGAACTTAGCTGGTGTCTTCCCATGCATATGCTGCCTTTGTTCCTGTAGATGGTGGTGGTTGTGGATTTGGCATGAACTACTTAAGGGACCTTGTAAACAGTACACAGTACTGCCTCTAACCTTCAGTGGTGGAAGGATTGAATATTAATGAATGTAATTCAGTCATACAGGCTGCTTTGTCTTTAATGTTGTCAAGCTTCTTGAGCATTGTTGGAGCTGTACTCGTTCTAGGCAGGTACAGACTATTTCATCACACTCCTAAGTTGTGCCTTGTAGATGACAGACAGACTTTAGGGAGTCAGAAGCTTACTCACTTGTTGCAAAATGTCTACATTGTGACCTACTTCTGTAACCACAGAATGTACATGATTAGTCCAGTTTATTTTGAGTCATTGATAATCCCCCAGGATGTTGACAGTGGGGGAATTCAGTTATGTTAATACTATTGAATATTATGGAGTGATGTTTAGACTCCCTCTTGGTGGATCTGCACATTTACTGGCAATTGTGTGACATAGATTCATTGCCAACTATCAGATAAAGCCAAGATATTGTCCAGGTTTTGCTGTATTTTGACTTGGACTGCTTTGTTATCTGAGGGATCGTGAATGGTACTGAAATTTGTGCAGTCGTCAGTGAGTATGCCCATTTCTGACTTTTCAAGGGATCAAATTTCATTATGAAGCAGCTGAAGATGATTATGCCTAAGATGCCACTCTGAGGAATTCCTGCAGACATCTCCTGGAGCTGAGATATACATCTTCAGTACTCTTGCTGGGATTTGCATCATTTGCAACATTTGTTGCCTCCAGATATTTCTAGATATTACATGGAGTGAATCAAATTGACTGTAGAGTGGCATCTGTGAATCAGGGATTCTCTGAAGGACGTCAAGATGGGCCTTTCACTTGTTACTTCTGGCTGAACATTCTTGCAAACGCTTTAGCCTTCTCTTTTCCACTGATGCGCTGGGCTCCCCCATGATTGAGGGTGAGGATATTTGTGCAGCCACTGCCTCCAGTGAGTTGCTTTAGTTGTGCAACAACATTCATGACTGAACGTGGCAGGACTGCAGAGATTAAATCTGATCTTTTTGTTGTGTAAGCACTATGCTTTGCATATCACTTGCAGCTTACACTGTTTGACTGAGAAGTAATGCTGTTTTACACCTTTATCAGCTTTGCATCCCATTTTTACGTATGCTTTGTGCTGCTCATGGCATGCACTCTTGCATTCTTCGTTGAGCCATCTGGTCTGCTATAGCCGTAACTCCAGGTGCTATGTGCCCTCTGAACTGATCTAGAAAACTATTCGGTTGGAAAAAAATCTCAAAGACCACCTGGCATTGACTACGGAACCAGAAATGGCAATTTGCAAACTCAGCCCAGTTGGCCAAGCAAATCCTCCTTACTAAAATCTGGGTGCCAGTGCCAAAATTGGGACAGCTGATTCATTGACTAGTCAAGCAACAGCCTGACATATTCATACTCTCAGAATTGTACATTACAACGTTCCACGCAGTGCCAGCGCCATCACCATCTCTGTGTTTGGTCCAGTTCACTGGCACAGGAAGCAGCAGAATGGAACTTCTTGATATTGACTTTCAACCACTTGAAGTCTCAGGTCACACACAGGCAAGGTAACCGACTGCTGATTACCATACATCACCAAACCTAACACTGACCCACCCCGCTGAACAGATCTAGCAACTAGAGACTGGCATTGTGAGCAATTCGCAACAGCAGCTGAATTGAATTCCAATATAATCTGTGATGTCATTGCCCATTTATCCCCCATTCTATTAATGATCTTCGAAGCAGGGGATCAACCTTGGTTCAATGAAGAATGCAGGAGTTAACAGAAGGGTCACCGGACCCAAAACATTAACTCTTTTTTTCCTTCACGGATGCTGCCAAACCTGCTGAACTTCTCCAGCAACTTTGTTTTTGTTCTTGGTTTTTACAACAATTGTTTAATTCCACATGTTAATGAATTCAAAATCCATTGTAAACCTTGGACCAGGATTCTGAGACATTAACTGGGTCTCTGATTTACCAGACCAGTGACAATACAACCACATCATCCCATCACGAAGTTCAATTTCTTGTAGCCTCTGATGCTACTTCATGGGTGCAATATTTTGCACTTGTTATAACCACAAATCAACTTTTCAGTTTGCATATCAAGTGAATCAAAATATCTCAGACCCTGAGAATGAAGAGCTGCAGCTCATGTTAAAGGACGTAGTAGGCATTTTGATTTGTGGGTCTCGATGACATGACTGAGCAGTGTGTGTGTGTGAATAGTCTTTGTTCCTAATCTCGTGTGAGGAAAGCCACTTAAGAATAAAACAGACAGGATTTGTACACAAAAATAGGTATTTTACTATTTTAGTAAGTATGATATATGTAAAATTTCTTATTTAGAATAACTGATCATGTCAGGGAAATTTGCTTCACCGTCCCATTTTTCACTCTCATTCCTTAGTGCTGTCTGTGCTGCTACTCTGAATGAGAGATGGATGTTAGTCAAAATTGCAAATAAATTGTCTTAAATAAATTGATGCAAACAAGTGCAGGTATTGTGAACTATCTATTAGTGTTGGTAATACTGAAACTGTCCTTCCTGTTAGAATCCAGATGCAAAATGATGAAGTGATAAAACAGAAAATCAATCTATACTATTTTAGTAGCCTCTCTTATTCTCTGGGAGTTATGTTCATTAAAAGTGAACTATGGTGTCACTTTAGAAATACAATTTTATCAAATATCTTTAACCTTCAGTGCCAAAAAGATCATTATTTTTTATCCAAAATTATTTCCACAGGAGATACAAGTAAGCAGAAAGTCATTTATGGTAATTTACTGGTAATTTATGTACAATACATGATTTTGTAGGGAGTTTTTTGAAAATGGCTCAGCCAGTGTCTGTTAATTCTTGTGTAGGCTTTTCTATTAACTTGGCATGGATTAAATTGTGAATTTCACATTGGATTGCAGTATTTCCTTTGAAGCGAAGTATTAAACTGATACTGAACCCCAATTTGTACCTGGTTAGGTGCAGTGAAGTGTACAAGGCCTTCTCTATATAGTAGTTATTGCGAGTACGCTGTTGTGCCCAGACAGCATTTAACAATGATTTATTTTACTGGGGCATGATTATGTCCATGGCTGTTCTAAGATAAGCTTTTCAGTCATGAAGTTGGATGAATTTTTTTTTGAAACTATTGGTTTATCAGTTTAATGTGCTTTTTGAAGTGGCCAAGGAACAATTCTCCTTCGTGTTGACTTAAACCATGTGCAGAGATTTCCAGCATTACTGTTGCAGTAAAATTACATTTTTCTTTGACTGTTGGTTAATTTTTTTTTCAACTTACCTGTTAATGAAGTAAGGAATATTGATGAACTGTTGTAGAGATCAGTTCCCCTGAGGATTGCTCCATCATGGTTGAGTTATAATATTGCAGCAACAAATGTGACCACTTGAAAGAATTAGAATAATTGACTCCACATTTCAAGAAAAAGAGCTAATATTACAGTGGTTCAGTCTAATGCAACAGCATCTGCAATATTTTAATAGTGAATCACTTTTCGGACTTTTTCCTTTAATTAACCTGGTTTAGTGACAAAATGCTTTCCAACTGCTTCAATATGATTTGTACTAGTGGAGCGTACCAAATCTAAGTGAAGCACAAGTGCTGAAATTGAACTTTTTGACCTGCTTCCAAAAGAGAGGTTGGTGGTTTCAGTATTATGCTTTGTTGGTGGCTTTTTAACCTGGCCACTGCAGCTGCATCGAACTTGTGGTTTCTCAGCCAGTTGAAGTGATATCTTGTAATAGCTTACATTTCAGCTGAAGTCTTCAAAGGGATCCCGCAAGGATCAGATTTGAAACATCACAAAAGTCTTCATACAGTGTCAGAATTTGCAGAAGTCAAAGCACATAAAAACAAATGATGACACGGTGTTTACAGGACAGCGTCATCTTTCAGCAATTATGTAAGTGCAAATAATGCTGTGTTCTGTAAGGATTCACGGAAAGATTCCTTTCCTTGCAGATGGGAGAAAACAACCTTTTGTAGAAAATAAGGTCATGTTGGAAGTGACTGAAGAGGTCTGAAGCAGAAATGGAATGTCATTCTCCTGAATAAAGTTGTGGAAGAGATTCAGTGACCTAATTGGAGCAAATGAATGGATGGATGGAATATTCCACTATGTCCTGATATGTGACTTAACCTAAACTCATGACTGCATTCTCAAACCACCACCTGCACATGACTCTTCATTAACATATCTGTTTCCTTGCCACTTTCTTACATCACCATCTTTACCAGCCACCACTGATACTTAGCCTTATCATACTGCAATGTCACATGTTCTATTTACAGCGACTTTATATGAATGTCGTTTTTCCATCTTATTGGTATATTCTGTATTTTACTTTCCTACATCTCCTTGCCTTTGTTCCAGAAGAGGACGCAGAACATCAGCAAAGACTGAGAACCAGAGATGGCCCTCCATCATTTTTATTTTGACCACTTTTGGAAAGGAGGCATTCGCTGTAAGCCACAGCTTGATGCACTGGGTGACAGAGTTGAATTGTGTGCAATCACATGGCATGCAACACTATTCATGTCAACTTAATGTCAACAGGCAATGAAAATAATGGTGTGTGCAATGATGACCTTTGTCTTTTATCTTGACAGTTCTTATTTATAGATTTCATCTCCCAAAGACCCTTTAGGTATTCAAGTGGAGGAGGAGGAGGATTGAAATTCTTAAGAGGAGGTCACGTACTCTGAGGATGATCCATCACAGGATTAGAAATACCAAGACAGTATTATGAAGATGTATTATCTAAAATACTAATTTATATGGATGTTTGCCTTGACCTTTTTGAAGAAAACACTTCCTCAAGCAGAGGACACTTGCTATAGCAGCAAAAACAATTAATTGGCAAAAAACACAAATTGCTTGAATAGTTACTAATTCTGCAATGATAGGGAAGTCAGGTAGCCCCAAATCAGGATTTTCAAATAGAGATTTCAGCTGTAGACTAACATTTGGACATTCTGTGAATATGTACTTTTTAGATAATATTCTAAAGAGTGTTATTTCTTTATGTTCCCTGAAGATTGTGTGTTTGTGCATATACATACAATCTAATCACTGAGCATGAGATTATATGCTATAAATTAACTCATTTCAAGAAAGGCCACTTGTCGTAGAATCATCTTTGATTCCCTACAGTGTGTCCACACTGACCCTCAGAGCATCTCAGCCAGAACCATCCCCCTATAACCCATCTAATCTACTCATCCCTGCACACTAAAGACAATTTAGCATGGCCATCCCATCTAGCATGCACATCTTTGGACTGTGGGAGGAAACTGGAGTACCCGGAGGAAACCCACACAGACACGGGGAGAATGTGCAAACTCCACACAGATAGTCACCTCGATACAGACGATTTTCGACATCGGAGAGAAGCTGCTGCTTGTGAGACCAAATACCAGTATGAAGTACCACTTTCAAGAATGGAAGAATTCAGGAAGAAAAGTGGAGGAAAATAAATATGGACTAGGAATTGTTTATCCTAATAATGATGTTTTACTTGGAATGATGGTATCTGATGCCGTCATGTTGAGCAGTGCCAATCCAATCTCCAAAAGAGCACAGTTATTTCTTCAGTTGTTAAGCTGCACTTTGATCACAGATCCAGCTGGTTTCCCCAAGGCAACCTGGTTATTGAAAGCCACTGCTTATTAACACTGAGTTTGAAAGAAATAATGTGTGTCTTTATTACTTTTTTCTTCCATGATGAAAAGCGTACAAATAAGGGAAGTTGTTTCTTGCATGTTCTGCAAGGACTTTGAATTCCAGTATCATAGTACCTCCACCATCACCTATCATTCCTAACTTAGAATTGAAACAGTTACTGTATTCTGTGGAAGTTTTGCAGTTCTTCAGTATATTTTCTTTCTTAGTTAACCTTTTGTTTCTCTATTTTGGATTATCAGTACTTCATATGTACATTTTCCCAAAAGTATGAAATGTTGCATTTCAATTGACCGTGGTAGGACATAGGCTAGTAAAATATTCAGAAAAATGGCAGTAGAACTTTGTGCTTATTTTGGCAAAGGGACTGAGAGAGGTAACATAAACTCTAAAGGCACACGTCAAGAGAATGCAGGGACAAAGGGACCTGAGAATTTATGTGCATTGATCTTTG
The DNA here is from genome assembly GCF_030684315.1 of Stegostoma tigrinum. Lineage (NCBI taxonomy): Eukaryota > Metazoa > Chordata > Chondrichthyes > Orectolobiformes > Stegostomatidae > Stegostoma > Stegostoma tigrinum. Next base: position 52,736,782 of record NC_081359.1, on the reverse strand, counting down.
CAGTTGGCCTGAAATACTGAGGGAGTAGTTTGGAAAATATTTGATGTCTTGGTCTTCATAGGTTATGAAAACAGGCAAGTTATACTGAACCTTTATAAAACTCTGGTAAAGCCATAACTAAAGTATTGCACTCAGTTTTGATTGTCATATTTTAGGAGCACTGTGAATGTACAGAGGAGATTTGCTGTAACAGTTCCAGGGATGATGACATTTAGCTATGAAGTTTGGAGAACTTGAGTTCATTTTCCTTGGAGCCAAGTAACTGAAAGAGAGTTTTTCTAGAGACGTAGAATATTATGACAAATTTAGATAGGATTGATAAAGAAACCTTGTTCTTATTAGCTGATAGTAAAAGGACAAGAATCCAGTATTGTCATTAGCTGGGATCAATACAATAGTATTGGTAGCCAAACCTTATCTCACCATTATTCTGAAACTTGTCCTTCCAGCTAATTAGAAAATTTCTGTGTGTAATTCTGACATTTGATTTGCAGTGATATTCAACATTCCTTTCTATAACTTTCTCTATTGGGTTGATCCCACCATTGCTATTGAACTTGTCACAATTCCTTATTGTGTACAATTAGATTAGATTAGATTAGATTACCTACAGTGTGGAAACAGGCCCTTCAGCCCAACAAGTCCACACCGCCCCTTGGAGCATCCCACCCAGACCCATCCCCCTATAACGCACACACCCCTGAACACTATGGGCAATTTAGCATGGCTGGTCCACCTTGCCTGCACATCTTTGGACTGTGGGAGGAAAGTGGAGCACCCGGAGGAAACCCCCGCAGACACGGGGAGAATGTGCAAACTCTACACAGACAGTTACCCAAAGCTGGAATCGAACCTGGGTTCCTGGCGCTGTGAGGCTGCAGTGCTAACCACTGAGCCACTGTGCCGCCCATGAAGATGAAGCGCATCGTTTTAGAACTATGATCCAGCTTGATAGCTTTGGGACTTTTTTTCTGAACATAGAAATAGAAGAAAGTTGCTTAACCAATACTGTGTGTTGTCTTCCACTGCTGTGTTATGTAAAGCTACAGGGCGTGCACCACTTTGGGTAAGTTCAGTGAAATGTTCTTTATTTCCTGCTCATATTGATGTTTGCTCCATTTTCATTAAAATGAAATTTCTCAGTCCCCCAGCTCATTTTTTGACTCCCAAATCCTCCAGCTCCCTTAGTTCCCTTCCTTTCTCCCTGTTACCTCTTTTGAAAGCTAAGATTTTGGATAAAAATTCTTATGTTACAATGCATTCTTCTTCACAACGAGCAGCAGTAATCAACTTGAGTTAAGATCATACCCACTGATACACATTGACCATTATCACCTGGCATTGTGTTTTTACATCACTCCACAATAGTGAGACTAATATGATTATATTATTTGCTTATAGGTCTATTCACCTGTTGCTCATTTTTAACACTTGTGTAAGTGCTTTTTTGCTGAAATAAACTGTACTGACTGCAGGAAGCAAGGAACTTTTCATGGAGCAATAAAAGTATTTTTGGTTGAGAGATTTGTAATAGTCAAAAAAATTGATTTTGCATGTTACATCATTTTTTTGAGAACACGCGGTGTGCTTGATTGGACTGTTTAGTGTTAATTTCTTCTGCTGTGTACATTGTCTGAAACATTACCTCCCTGATGGGTATGTACATAGTGTGTTGGTACTTTGCCAAATATATCAGGAAATTCCAAGTCTGCTTTATGAATATGTGTTGTGTAGCCAGACTCAGCTGGGGTTGCACTGGGGCTGCTGTAATTGACCTCACGCATCAGTGAGGTAAAATCAGTGCAAAGTAATCGGTGCAGATCTTTTCAGGTTATCGCCCAGTGCATTTGCTTGGAAGTCAGATGTTCATGAATGGCTAAAACATAGGATTGAGATTTGCTATCATGACCATCTCCCAATTGGTGATACTTACTTGTATAGGTATGTGTGTAAAGAAAATCCTCTTGGATGAAGTTCCAAAAGTCTGCTAGGCCTTGAATTGTATGTAATGATATTGTGGCCTTAAGAAGTGCATTTGTTCGTTTTTTTTTGAGGAGAGGTTTTGAGCCATACGTGTTGAGCTATCTCTTCTGAACCAATAATGTAAACATCTTGTGTGGCCTTGGGATTTTTTAAAAGTTAGAACAATAGAAGTAGCATCAATGGGTGGAGTCAGGCACCCAAAGAGCCATGGTTTTAGTTTAGCTTGCAATTATCGAGGTTTTTGAAGTTGATTGTGGAAGCTACTATACCCCTCTCTCCCTGCCAGCGTTTTCACTTGGCGTATTTTTCTCTTGGACTGGAGAAACATCACGTGTGAAACAATCTATTTTACTGAATTTACCTTTCCCAAGGATGTGTTTATGGGATCTTACTGTGTTGGAACACTGACTATTTAGTAGTTAAGGTCATAGATCATAGAATCCCTAAAGTGTGAAAACAGGCCCTTCGGCCCAACAAGTCAACACCGAACCTCCGAGCATCCCACACCGACCCATCCCCCTACAACTCACCTAAACTACATATCCCTGAATAATATGGGCAATTTAGCATGGCCAATCCACCTAACTTGCACATCTTTGGTCTGTGGGAGGAAACCGGAGCACCCGGAGGAAACCCACGCTGGCACAGGCAGAACGTACAAACTCTACACACACAGTCACCTGAGGGTGGAATCGAACCGGAGTCCCTGGTGCTCTGAGGCAGCAGTGCTAACCACTGACCCACCGTGTTGCCCTAAAGTAATCTATTATTCTGTTATGTTTTCTAATAGAATTAAAGTTATAATGATTCTTGTTTCTTTTGTTTGTATTTTATCTGTAGGAGAAGAATAAAGTATGTTTTGCTTAAAGCCATGTGGTGAAACCAATCAAATAATATCTGGCACATAGTACCTTATACTTGCCTTTAAAATGTCAAAGTTACGGTCTCTAGACTATCTCTTTGATATATTTGAAGAGGGTTTAGTCTGGTCAATTACAGGTACAAGTTCCACATGTTTAATTTTGGTGATCTCTACCACATACGAGGGCATTTAGTTCACCAACTGCATTTTTTACTTATGGATTTCTATTACAATTTTTATTGTTGGCATGGTGTTACTATTGATTGTTCGACGACTTTAAAAAAAATCATCTGTGGGATATGGTCATCAGTGGCTGGGCCAACATTTAATGCCCGGCCCAACTTGTACTGGAGAAGATGGTACAGAGCTGCTTTGTTGAACAAATGCAGTCCTTGTGACTAGGGACACCAACAGTGTTGCTAGGAAGGGAGGCCTAGCATTTTGATCCGGCAACACTGAAGGAACGATGATATATAATTCTAAGTAAGGATGGTGTGTATCTTGGAAGGGAACTTGCAGGAGGTGGTGTTCCCATACACCTAGCTTCTGTGTGGTGGATGCTGTGGGTTTGGATGGTGTCTTTGAAGGCTCTTTGGGTAACTGCAGGGCATGTAGTAGATGGTATGCCCTTCTGGCATTGTGCGTCAGGACTGAAGGTTGTGAACGTGGAACAATTGAATGTAATACCCATCAAGTGGACTGATTTATCCTGGGTGATGCAAGGCTTGAGTGTTGTTGGAGCTGCATCCATCTTGGCGAATGAAAAGTATTGAATCATATTTCTGCCTTCTGTCTTGTGAATGATGGACAGGGACTTTGGAGAAGGAGGTGAGTTACTGGCCACAGAATTCTTAACCTTTATTGTGCTCCTGGAGCAACAGTATTTATATGGCTGGTCTAATTCAATTTCTCATTCATGGTAACGTCCAGAATGTTGACAGTGGGGGATTCAGTGACGGTCATGGAAGTTATATTCTGTGTTTTAGCAATGTGTGCCCAATGTAGTGTGATTGTTATTTAATACTAATCAGTCCAAGCCTGGATGTTGTCAAGGCCTTGGTGCATTTGGACATGGACCATTTCCGAGTCTGAGCACTTGCAAATGGTGCTGAACATTGTACAATAATCGGTGAATATCTTCACCTATAAATTCATGATGAAGGAGAGGCCAGTGATGAAGTGGTTGAAAATGGTTTGGACCAAGGATATTGTCCTGAAGAATGGCTGCAGTGATATAATCGTGCTGAGATGATCGGATTCCAATGCCCATTACCATCTACCTTTTATATTAGGTAGCGTTCTAACCAGATAAATGCTTTCCCTGATTCTCACCGACTCCAGTTTTGCTAGGACTTATTCAATTCTAGTTCCCAGTAGAAAAACACCGGAATGTGTACAGTTTAGAATCATTTAGATGTCCTTGAGGCACTAAGATTTTAACCTGAAGACTCAATTCATTAATAAAACAAATAACTGTGTATGTTGGAAATGTGAAACAAAGATGTAATGTTAGAAAAATTCAGCAAGCCTGGCAGCATCTGAGGAAAGAGAAACAGAGTTAACATTTTGAGTTCAGTTACTTCTGTGAGAATGGTTCGTTAGTTGTGTTTTTGCACTATCAAGAGTAGAGAATATTGAAGTTTTCTTTTTAAGTTCATAGTTTCTTGATGTTTCTTTGCAATCTGTGCATTAATCAAATACTCTAGTACTTAGGAAATCAAATTAAGGCCTTTCAATCCTGTTCAGTTCTGTGATCAAAAATCTATCTGCCTGCCTTGCTAAAGAGAGAACAACTTGCTTATATATTCTGTTTGTTGAGTTCATTGTTTCCAGCTTTGATGTTTCACTTCCAGCATGTGAGGATTGTCATAAAAGTACAAATCAGAGTAAGAGATTGTGGTCTTTTTACCCCTGGTGGTTAAAGTGGGAATGGTTAGGAAGGCTTGCTGATTTCATTTGCCTTTGCGTATACAGACTGGCTTTTGTTCAATCCATGTTCCATGAAACGTGGCCAACCTGTGTGGGTCAAGTAACCCCATGGCCATTTTAAGTCAGTGTTTTTGGTACTTTTTTACAAATGGTTTCGGGCAGTGATTGTCCGAGATTTTAATCAGCCAATGGAGCTCAAAGGTCAGTAGTCCACTTTGTATGGCATTGTAACAAAAGAAATGAAGTGCATTGACAGAAACTACTTTTCGTCAGGAGCTCTTAGAGCATAAATTACAAATTAAAGTCAGACAGTTCAGAAGTGAAACACATCGCATATACATTGTGGTAAAAATTTAGAACACCCTTCCTCAGATGACAGACCATAAGACCAAAAGACACAGGAGTGGAAATAAGGCCATTCAGCCCATCGAGTCCATTCTGCCATTTAATCATGGCTGATGGGCATTTCAACTCCACTTCCCTGCACACTCTCTGTAGCCCTTAATTCCTTATGCGATCAAGAATTTATCAATCTCCGCCTTGAAGACATTTAACGTCCCGGCCTCCACTGCACTCCATGGCAATGAATTCCACAGGCCCACCACTCTCTGGCTGAAGAAATGTCTCCTCATTTCCGTTTTAAATTTACCCCCTCTAATTCTCAGGCAGTGCCCACGGGTCCTAGTCTCCCCACCTAACAGAAACTTCCCAGCGTCTACCCTTTCTAAGCCAAACATTATCTTGTAAGTTTCTATTAGATCTTCCCTCAACCTTCTAAACTCTAATGAATACAATCTCAGGATCCTCAGCTGTTCATTGCACGTTAAACCTAGCATTCCAGGGATCATCCGTTGTGAATCTCCACTGGACACACTCCAGCACCGATTGATTTTAGTTCAATTGTGAAATTAAATCTGAAGATTTTTTTTAACCAAAGATGTTAAGGGTCTAGGACAAAGGTCACCAAATTGCAATGATCTCACTGAATAGCAGTACAGATTTGAGGGGCAAAATGGCTGACTTCTGTTTAACATTAGCCTAAATGTATTATTATAATGTAAAGTTTCTCCAAGGGATTATGCTCTAGAGTTTCATAGGGATACACTACCAGTTTCATGTTTTCAATGTTACTGTTTCTTCTGTTGTGATTTCACATATGTACACTTTTTGGCTGTGCACAAGTGAGGGCACGTTCAATGTACTTCCAATTTTGGGGAATGCAGCCTATTAAGCCTATTTGAGCACTCATGTTTGCACGTTTTAAGTTTGCATTCAGAGACACAGCTGTCAACCTTTGGATTGTTTTTGCAGTTGCTAGCAATTTCTAGTTTTTTTTTTAAGTTGACATGTTTGTTGGTGGCAGGAACAGAAGGAATCCCACGTTTTAATGGTAAGGCCTGAAGAAATATTCAGTTTGGCGCATATAGCCCAGTGTATGACCAGTTCTTTTTCTCTCACTGAAGCATATGAACTAAATTGTGTTGCTTCTAAATATATTAGCGAAAGCAGGAATTACACATTGTGTTAAACAGGAATTGCAGATGCTGGAAAAAAAACTCTGGGGTTAAAAAAGAGAACTTTTTGGATTCAGGAGTTCACCTAAAAACACGTGTCCGATTGAAGGAACCTTCAGTTCACTACGGTATTTGGAAAATACATTTTCGGCCTAAAAGCTTACTTTAGGGGTTCGGCTGCAAAAAATGCTGCCAAAATGTGTGCCTCCTTTAATTTTTACATGGCTCAAGAGATGAGAGTTTTGGGACTAAGCAAAATTTTACAGGAAGACATTCTGTACACTTACAGGAAACAGGCCAGAATGTAATTGTGCACAAACTACTGGGTTATTTAGTGCTTCCTGCTTGTCGACAAAAGACAAAGAGCTTCTCTTAATTATCAGAGTGGAATTTCTGCAAATTTTTTCCATTCATATTGTAACTCAATTTCTTGCTGATGTATCAGGAACCCACTGGTATAATCATAGCATCATCAGCTCAAGTGGATTGACAAGTATTTTCTACAGATGACTGAAATAACTAGCTGATGTTCACATGCAAGTGTTTTTTCCACATTTAAACATGAGATGTTTGTTTCCAGATTTGTTTTAAATTGCATTTGTGCAGCACCTTTCATGACCACCAGATGACCCAAAGAGTTGTATAGCCAATGAAGTACTCTTTGAAGTGTGGTGATAGAACATAGATCATAGAACAGAATAGCACAGGAATGGGTCCTTCAGCCCAAGATGTTGTGCTGAACATGACACCAAGTTAAACTAATCCCTTCTGCCTGCGATAATGGGAACTGCAGATGATGATGAAGGATCTCTGATGAAGGGTGTAGGCCTGAAACGTCAGCTTTTGTGCTCCTGAGATGCTGCTTGGCCTGCTGTGTTCATCCAGCTCCACACTTTGTAATCCCTTCTACCTGCCTTGGCCCATATCACTGCATCCCTTGCATGTGCTTATCTAAAAGTTCCTTAATGCCCCTAACATATCTGCCTCCACCACCACCTTTGGCAGTGCTTTCTGGACTCATATCACTCCCTGTGTGGGGAAAAAAAACACCATGCCCCTCACATATTCATTGAACCCCCCCCCCCCCCCCCCCAAACCTCCTCACCTTAAGCACGTGCCACCCTAGAATTAGACATTTCAACTCTGGGGGAAAAAGATTCTGATCATCAACTCTATCAGTGCACCTCATGATTTTATAGATTTCTATCAAGTCTCCCCTCAGCATCAACTGCCCCAAGGAAAACAACCTGAGTTTTACTAGCCTCTCCTTACCATTCGTATCCTCTAATCTAGGCAATATCCTGGTAAATCTCTTCTGCACCATCTCCAAAGCCTACACATCATTTCTGTAATTCTGGTGACCAGAATTGAATGCCGTACTCTTAAGTGCAGCCTATTCAAAGATGCAAAATGACATCCTGACTCTTCCACTCAATCCTCTAACCAATAAAGGCAAGCATGCCATACACCATCTTTACCACCCTATCTGCTTGTGTGACCACCTTCAGGGAGCTATGGACTTTGAACCCCAAGATCTTTCTGTGCATAGATGCTGTTCAAGGTCCTGCAGCTAACTTTATAACATGAATGCTCTTCAGGGCTCTGCCATTAATTATATATGATGTTATAATGTAGGAAAACAAACTAATAATTAGTATACATCAAGCAGAACTGTGGTAGCGTTCGGTCTATTTTTATGATGTTTGAGGGAATAGTAAATATAGGACAAAAAACCTGAGATGAACTCTCCTGTTTCTGTTCAGAATAATGCCATAGGATCTCCAATAGCTAAAAGAGAACGGTGATACCTTGAGTAATGCAGCAATCCAGCAGCACTGCAAGGAAAAATCAGACAAGGTCATTATGCTCACGTTCTTGTGAGATTTTTAACCCACAACCATGTGACTTGGAGATAGAAGTGCTATAGATTGAACAGTGGCCGACATTTAAGTATGTAAGCAGAACGTAGAACCTTGTTAGTGATTGCATTAAACCAGGTAGACCAAACTATTACTTATGTCAAGATTTATAAATATCAGTGTGATGTCTGCTGTTTCTAAATGGGACTGCTACTTTATAGATTTTAAAATTACAGCTTTTCACTAATTAACTGCCAAGTTGTCTGAAAAGTGTCTCACTATTATATGTAGTCCAGCTTGGTTGCTTTGCTTTCTGAAAAATAGGGCTGAAGTGCACCATGGATCAGTGATAATTCACTTACTTTTGAGCCTGGGAGTTTGTCTTTAAGATGAAATGTTAATGCAGAACATGCAGAACAGGTCTCAGAGATAGCAAGAACTGCAGATGCTGGAGTAAGCGATAATACAGTGTGGAGCTGGAGGAGCACAGCAGGCCAGGCAGCAGCAGAGGAGAAGGGAAGTTGACGTTTCGGGTTAGGACCCTTCTTCAGAAATTTCTGAAGAAGGGTTCCGACCCGAAACATCAACCTTCTTGCTCCTCTGATGCTGCCCGGCCTATTGTGTTATCTCAGAACACTGTCTGCCCATTCAGGTGGGTGTGACAGAATTTATTGAAGAAGATAAAGATAATTCTCTTGGTATCCTGTTCGATTTATCTCTTAACCAATACTATTAAAATCGTTTTTGGTCTTTGGTTACATTATTGTTTGTTGTAATTTACTGAGAGCAAATTGGAAGCCCACTTCCTTATATAACAAGAGTGACCACAGTTTAGAAATATATACTTGGCTGCAAAGCATTTTTGGTATGTCGCAAGATTGTGAAAGACATTGTGTAAATGCAAGTTTTTACTGTAATTGCATTGTACTTCCTTCAGACACAGTGGGCAGGGAATGTAGATTGTTATGTTTCATACGTCTAACATTTTCCAGTGTTTTGGGATTTGTTTCAGTGTTCCTTTACAAGGGAAGTTTTATATCGCAGTTGCAGGGTACAAGCTCACTGCAGGAATGTTAACTTATTGAATACATTGCATTGAGAGAAGGCAGTGTTTTTCCTGGTTAGTGGAAAAATGTATTGTGTTAATGTGGATTACTTAAAGCACAACAACAAATAATTTTTTAAAATCCTTTTGAAACCTGGTCATCTTAATTAACTGATGATTGTTGACAATTGAATCATATTAAATTTTATATAAAAACATGAGATTTCAATAAATTGGCAGAATGTCATCAGAATGCATAATGGATTTTGTGGGTGAGTTAAGGTGGATAGAGTCCACGTATCTGTTTCCTTTTTCCTCATTGATTGTTGAGGAAAGCATGTCATATAGTGACGGTTGCAATGACCTTCCTTTCCTAACATTTTCTGCAGCAGACAAAATGCAGGGAGTTAACTTTTATGGGGTGGAATCGTATAGAGGTCTGAGCTACATGGACTATGACGAGATTTGTAGCAAGATCAGAAGAGAAGTTTGCCGTGAGCCATTCTTGACATTGGGAACATCTCACCCAGTGTTTTATGATTTCTACAAGAGACATGGGAAGTCTCACGTGAGCGCACACAAACACACGCATCCACCCCCAAGCATGCACACACTCTGCACATGCACAGACAGTTATGCTTTCCTGCCATGGACATTACACAAAAATTCATTGACAGCTACACTTTTGAGCATAGAGGTCAGGAAAGAACAGGAGCATTGTATGAGGAGCTCCATTGTTTGTATGACATCCACATGATGTGGTAAACGTTCAGCACAGATCTCCATACATGAAACGTTATCTGTGATCATGAATGATGCCCAATGCTGTAACAATACCATTTAACTTGACACAAAGAAACTAACAACCAGATGTATGATTAAGTACATAAATTTATAGATAAGCTCAGAATCCTGTATAAGCCGTTGTCATCCATGCCACAAAAGTGCCCTCAATCTGCTGTCTTCCTTCTCACCCTCCCACTATGCCTTAGTGTACTCTCTCTGCTTCTGCAATTGGGTTAGGAAGAGCTTGTTAGCAGTAGCACATGTTGACCTAGAAATTCGGTTGGGTGATCTCCGGACATTTGTGTCTGGCCCGTCCAGAAACATGTTAAAGTTGACCGCCTCTTCGTGTGAATTTCCAAGGGCTGTGTCTTACAAGGATGTAGGCTGTGTGGAGATGGAGGCCCTGGCCATCTCTGGAGTGTCCTGAGTGAAGACTTTGGTGACATAGTGGTTGAGTGGTTAGTTGTACTGCCTCACAGCACCAGCGATCCAGATTCAGTTCCACCCTCAGGTGACTGTCTGTGTGGAGTTTGCACATGCTCCCCGTGTTTGCGCGGATTTCCTCTGGGTGCATCAGTTGCCTCCCACAATCCAAAGATGTGCAAGCTATGTGGATTGGCCACGTTAAATTGCCTATAGTGTCCAGGGATGTGCAGGATAAGTGGATTAGCCATGGGAAACACAGGGTAATGGAGATAGGGTAGAGGGTTTGGTCTGGGTGGGATGCTGTTCAGGGGGGGTTTGGTGTGGATTCAGTGGGCTGAATGGCTTGTTTCATGCTGTGGAGATTCTGTGTTCTGAGAGGCCTGCATGTGAATCCTTCTTCAGCTATGTACCTTTTGACATTGCTCTGGCTGCAATGCAATGAAGATGCAGACAAATTGAGGAAGAACAGATATATCAGCAAGCCCAGGGCTAGCAACAACCTCTGCTGACTGCCGAACAGCCTCCACATGAAGACATTGTAGCAGAAGCTCTCCTCAGGATATGGAGGAGGTATAAGAGGCCCAGAGTCTATCATCTTCCGTGCCATTTCCTTCAGATGAGCAAGGCACAGTGCAGCAGCAGACTGAGGATGTTCTGGGACTTTATCACAGATATATGCTCTCTGCTGGAATGGAAGCTGTGACCTGAAGAGGTGCATGGTCACCAGGATAAGTGGCTTCAAGGTGCCAGCTGCCTGAAACTTCAATACAATTGGCTGAAGATCACTAGTGACTTGTGTGGGATCTCTCAACCCTTGAGCCGCAAATGCAAGGCAAAGTTAACATTGCTATGGTCCTACCAAACCATAGGGCTCTCTATCAGAGAGAGCTGACTGGTGGTGTCTTAATGTGACGGTGTCACTATGCCCTCAGGCAAAGGGAGATGTTGAGAAGGAGAATCCTTTATGGTAAACTCAGCTGGTGCAGGAATTGAACCCACACTGTTGAAGTTACTGTATATGGCAAACTTGCTGTCTAACCAACTGAGCTAATTGACTGCTGTGTATTGCCAATATAACTCATAATCAATCACACCACTTCAACACTTCCTCTGGGATGAGCTCAGTCTGCAGCCTGGGCAATGAATTTTGCCAACATAGTTAATTTCTTCTGGGTAAAGAGTGCTATAGACTGTCAACGTGTCACATTGTGAGGCCATATCATAATGCAACTGACTTCATCAACAGTACAATTTGTTTTTAAATTTGTTCATGGGTATGTATATGTCACTGGTTCTGCCAGCATTTACTACCCTTCCCAGGTTGCCTTTGAGAAAGTAGTTGTGATGAACCTAGAACCTACTTCTTGAACAGCTGTATTCCTTGTGCAGATATTTGTGATCATCAGCCTTGTAGTCTCCGAGATGCTGTGATGCAGATATCCTTGAGAATTCTTATGTTCCTGCTTTGTCTCATAGACCAGAAGCCTTACAAGGATGGTTACTAGGAGACAAGAGCTATACCCTGCAACTATTGCTGATGACTCTGTTATGTGATCCTGTGTATGAGGCTGATTGTAACACTATGCAGCTCTTTCTTAAAGCAGGGTAGTCATAGAGCAAATGATAAGTTGACTGAAGATGCTTCGGTCAGTCTTTTTGGGAGGGATGCGGGTGTTAGTCCAGACAAAATGTGCTGCACAGCCCCAACACGCTGTCCTTTTCATAACGGGTGCAGGCAGAAGGGGAATGTGATGGATACTGAAGAGCTGGCAGAGTGGCAACACTCCTCTGAGGTAGTTGATGAGGATATTGAAGAAGAGGAACATCGCCTTCAGCATTGTACAGCAGAGCAGGGTCATGCACAGCAAGCCAGACAGGATTTCATTGACACATGGTTCCAAGAGATGTCATTTGGTTACAGTGATCATTTATTGACTGTAAATTTACTGAAGATTGAAAGGCAAGCAGTTTTGTTTGCTATTTCTTTGCTTTGGCTAAATAAAAATGAATGATTCTGACTGTTTGTTTGGTTTCCATATATGAAATTCCCTCATTGAATCATGAGAAAATGTTAGGCTACACTGGACATTAGGGAAAGAGTAGCACTCCCTTAAATATAGTTCTAAGATGAGATGATGTTAAGGATTGGTAACATGTAGCTTGGTTCTTGCAGCTGTGGTTACAATGACTATTGATCATACAGGTGAAGACGTAAAATAGCTGTACACTTATGATTGCAAGGTGTAGTAGCAATGAAATATCATCCATGCTTCATTTGTGCGTTAAGCTTTTCTTTTCCATTTACTTCCCACTCTCTGCACTAGGAAGGGCAGCTCCTGATTACCAGTGCTTGATTGGGTGCCCAGCTGGGCTTTAAATTTTTTATTGATGCCAGCAACCCTGGTAGTGTTGAGTTCCTTACTTTGCTGAGCGTAAGAGAGCCCAGGCGGGATGCCATGGGAACATGATGCAGAGCTAATAAGGCAAGCTGCAGAGAATTGTATGAAATAACTTGCGCAGCTCAAGAAGAGAGCAGTGAAGCTCCTTAAAATCGGCAAGTGCCCTGTTTCTGGTAAAATTCAAAATATTGATTCCATGATTTATTGACTAACCTAACTCATTGCTCAAAATTCATGTTGGTTGGGGAAGGAATTGCTTCTTTTGCTTCGTGACTTTCTTGAATTTGTGTAGTAAATTTTTTTCTAAATTATGCCCCAGCATACTTACTTACAGTATTTAATGCATTCAATGATCTGTGCGAGGTAGCAAAACCATCATTAATATATGTAACAGCAAGTTACCTTGTCAGGCTGTTAGATCAATAGTTGGTTTAATTTCAAGAATGTAATCACCATTTATATAAATCTGCTTGAAAAAGCAGTGGATTTTTTAAAAATATTAGTGGACTAGTATGTGCTATCATTCAAAAGTGTGCTGTTAAAATAGGCACATCTTTGTTTTTTTACTGTAGGAGCAATATATTACAAAGATATCAATATGGTTGAAAAGCTTTGTCACACAAGCATCTTTTTGTTTGCCTATAAATAGAGATCTTGTAGAATCCATTGTGACAAAACAAGTAGTAATTTAAGTAATTCATGTGAAGCATCATGTGAAGATGCCTTTAGGATAAAGGGTGGAGGTCAGGGTGGCCAAATCTAACTTGCTGAGAGCTAGGACAAACGTAATACTATGATATCACTAATAATCAAAAATGAACTGTGAAATTGGGTACGCATGTTGCAGATGTTACAAATTAAAAATAGCTGGAATCACAAAGATAGAAAAATGATCAAAATACCATAAACTACCCAAAACAAATAAAACTACTTTTTTTTTGAAGATCTTATCTAGATTTGTTTTTCTTTTATTGTTTGAATAGAATCCCAAAAAGAATCCTAAAAAATGTATGCTATAAAATATACCATTGCTTAAGGGAATACAGCTGACCGCAGTTAAAATGTCAGGAGGTATTAGGACTTGCTGTAGCAATTTAATCAGTTGATCTCTAGAGGGCCCAGAATATTGGAAGTTATGTCATTGCTTTGCAATCTTTATACTTGTTATAAGCTGCTGATGGGCTGTTTTCTAAAGTCTATTTCGAGAAAACATTTTAAAGCATTGTATTTGAAAAGGTATTTGAAAGAAACTTCTATGCAAGTTGAGAGAGTCATCTGTGCTTTGGTGTAAACAGTGCATTTCTATATCCATGAACAGGAAGATACTCTTCACGTTTGCACATGCTTCTGTTTAGGATATCTTAATCAACCCTTTTTTTGCATTTTTCAAATCCAGTATAATTGAACTAAACCCATACTGTTTGATTTTCATTCCAGTGAGCTACTGAATGATTAGAATTATATGAGGGAATAGGATTGCTAACCTCTTGGATTTATTGAGTGTTTCTAGAATTGAGATAGATGTCGCTATGGGTCCCAGCTGTGCCTGTCTCTTTGTGGAGTATATAGAACATTTGTTCTACTTCCACCTGGGCCCCATCCATAACTTCTCAAATACATTGATTATATCTTTGGTGTTGCTCCTGCTCTCATTTAGAATTGGAATAATGAACGTTTTTCTTCCAATTTTCATCCTTTCCTCGCCTTCACCTGGTCCAGTCTGACTCTTCCCTTTCAATCCTCGACTTCGCTGTTCCCATTTCTGGGGATAGGGTGTCCACCAATATCCATTATAATTTTGCTGACTCTCTCAGTTACTTCAACTACAGCACATTACATCCCGCTTCCTGTAAAGATTCCATTTGAATTCTCCCAGTTTCTTAGTCGGCATTGCATTTGTTATGATGATGCCATCTTCTACTAGGGTACCTCTCACATGACTTCCTTTTTCTCAACCGAGAATTCCTCTCACTGTAATTGACTGAGCACTCAGCCTCAGCATCTGACCTATCTCCTGTACTACTACTTCTCTCCTCCTCTCTGCACTTCCTAGAATAACAATAGGGTTCCCCTCATCCTCACCATCCCACTGGTTTCTGCAAAGGATCATCCTGGTTATTTCAGTCACCTCCAGTAGAATGCCATCACCAAAGACATCTTCCCCTCCCTCTCTACTGTGAAAATTCTTCAGGAGCCATTCCCTCCCTGACACCTTGGTCCACTCCTCCATTACTACTAACATTTCCTCACTCCCCTATAGCACCTTCCCAGACAATTGCCAAAACTCTAACACTTACCCATTCGCCACATCCCTGCTCACTTTCCAAGGTCCCAAAGACACTGTCCAAGTGAGCAGTGTTTTATTAGTATTTCTTTCAATCTAGTTTACAACATTCATTGTTCACATTGCAGTTTGTTTTTCCTTGGTGAGATGAAATGTAAACTGGGTAACCGCTTTGCAGAACACCTCCACTATGTCTGTAGGAATGGCCTTGATCTTCCACTGACTCATCATTTCAATAGACCATTTTGCTTCTATTCAACCGTTTCCACCTTGGGCCTGCTGCAATGTTCGAACAAAGCATAACACAAATTAGAAGATGATATTCTGATATAGTTCTCATTTTCAGTTTAGGCATTTTATGGCCCTGGGAATCAATATTGAATTTGTGAACTTTAAAGCCTGACTCTGTGATATCTGTTTTCCATTTTGCTTGCAGTCACTCTTTTTGTGCACCTAACCTCCCCATCCCCACAGTTTTGTGTTGCTTGTGTCTTGTTCACTTTGCTGTAGTAGAGAGAATCTATTTTCTCCCTCTCATACCATAGTTTACTCTTACTATACATCTCTTTTTCACTTTCACCGTGGTTAATTTTTTTTGATTTTTTGCTGGCTACCACATTATCTGCTCCCTTTGCCCCTTCTCCGCCTCCATCTAAAGTGTATACAAAAATTTTTCGACCGTCTTCAGTTCTGTAGAAGAGTCATAGTGCACTCTGTTTCTGTCTCCATAGATGCTGCTTTGTCCAGATTTTTTTTTATTTGTTCTAGAATTGAGTACTGATCACCAAATCACTGCTGTGATGAGTTCACGAGAGAGAAAAGAAAGCTGCTTTCTGACATGCTGCATCATCAAATCCAAATTGCTTTATTGAAAACTCTGCATGCACAGTGGAGCGATTTCAGTGGTGTGGAGCAGTGTGAGTATCCAACAGCACTGCTGCCACTGTCACTGTTTTTGTTTTTGTAAAGCACTTACGTGATAAAGAAGAAATCAAATTGAATATAAGGAGAAAGCATACCTGGATTTTTGACAGTGCTTGAACTTTTCTATGTTTGGAAGCCAGGAAGTAATATTATTTTCAGTACTCTATATGTCCAGTGATATAATTTGTAAATAGTCTGAAACTAATGAACAACCAACTGCTTGTAGCTAGTGACTGACTGCATTGCTGAAACTACGTATTGCCTTGGAACTTATCATCTTTTCTCACACCAATTATTTTTTCCTTGACAGTTGTGAACAGCAGTTGTAAAGCTTTTAATGCATTTCTGGACTGATTGTGTTGAATAGGTCTTCAACTTACTTCTGACCTCCCATTCTCCATTGCGTTCTTACTTGCTTTCTGATTGCATGAAAATGAATGTTAATGTCAATATTTCTGTTCCTTCTTAATTCCAGCAAAAAAAATTTTGAAGATGGGTCACTGTACTTGAAACATGAACTCCGTTTTCCCTTCACAGATGCTATCAGATCAGCTGAGTTTCGCCAGCAGTTTCAGGTTTTGTTTCAGATTTCCAGCATCCAGTTTTTAAAAAATGTTTTGATTGTATAGCTTTGTTTCTTTACTATTCACATGGATAAGTACATGAATAAGAAATATTTGGAGGGTTATGGTCCACGTGCAGGCACAGGACTAGTTTTGTTTGGGATTATTGTCAGCATGAACTGGTTTGACCGAAGGGTCAGTTTCCGTACTGTATGACTCTATGCAACAATGCAGTTCTGTGCAGCATACTTCGTGTGTCTGCCCTTTTGTGATCCTTTCAGACATTTGCATATAGAATTTTTTTTTAAGCCACATTTCCAAACGAATGTTAACTGTGCTGGCCTTTAAAGCTGCTTGTTCGATCTTAAAATTTGTCCCTGGAGATTGGAACATACATTTAATGTGTGATTTGTCAGACTTGGAGTAGAAATCTAGGCGTTGCTAATCTTAGCAATATTCATTTGTCCACTTTTGCTTTCAGATAATTAGACCTTGAAGCCATTAAAAAGTTAGATGCCTGCTTATTCGCCTGGATTTTGCTGTCAGCAACAAAGACTCACTGTTGACCTTGCTGTAAACTGGCCACTTATGGAACATAATGGTGGGAATGAGAATATGACTTGGAACAAAAGAGGATCTCCTGTGAACATGTGTCCCAAGGTTGTGCTACAGTGTTCTCTTGTACCGACATAAAGTCTGTGATGCTGAGTAGAATTCACACTCCGAGTCTTTCAAATCAAAGTTGCTGCAAAATAATCCTTTCATAACATATTCTCCTAAAATTTGTTGAAGCTAAGAAATTAAATGGGTAGATCTATTTGAGCTGAATCAATCTTAAAGCCACACATGACATCAGATTAATTTTAAGTCACTTATATTTAATGTAAACTGATAAATGGTCTTGGTATCATGTTATGAGCTACATCATTTAAAAAGTCAAGATAAATTATTCTCAAATTATATTAAAATGTCTTTTAAATAGTTTAAAAAGTCAGATGATTTTTCAATGTAACTTTCCAGTATCTTTCAGGATTATTGTTCTAATTGACCTGGATTTTTAAATTACTTGTTAACTGACCTTGGAGACTTTGTCAACATGAAAGCATTAGACTGAAAATGTATTGGTGAGAAAACTTTGAGCGTGCCATTAGCCCATATCTTCATCAGTACCATTTCTTTCCTGTTGATCTTGACATTGCTGAAGTAAAAGGTTAGCACGCTGGAGCTGCACAACATGATACAGAGCAAACTCGATCACACCTAACAAGCAGTCTCAAAATTGCTAGATTCTCACTGGTGTAATGGAGCAAATGCTGATGGCTTTGTTGTCATTAATACTGGAAAAAGTTCAGGCTATTAAGTAGAATTTATTCATGTAGTCTAATTGAAGTTACTGGAAAATGCAAACTCTTAAAATATTAACTCTGCTTTCTCTCCACAGATTTTGCCAGATCTGCTGAGTTTCTCCAGCAATTTCTGTTTTTGATTTTGGCATCATCTACATTTCTTGGGATCTTTAATCTTTCAATACATAGAAAACTTTGTGCATCTGCTGCTATGGAGATCCATAATTTGATTGAAAGAAAATGGAACAAATGGATACTAAGGAAACAAAAACAATTTTGCTGTTTAATGGCATATTTGTGAATCTCATTACACATTTAAACTACATCAACTACAGAGTGGTGGAAGAATTTGTAATTAGCACTTTCAGCACAACTTTGAAACTAAATAATTAAATTGCTTTCAGTTGGATTGAAATTCTCACATAACTTGATGCATACTTTATGCATCGCAAAGATTTTTTAGCTGAATAACAATCAATGTAAAACTTGATGAACCTATTCAACTGGAAATGATTCCCATCTATATGCAAAATTTAAGGATGGTGGTCAAGCAGAACACTTCATGCTGAATGCTCTTAATTTGTACGTGTAATGTGGGTGTCACTGCAGAGTCCATCTTTCATTATGTATTCCTTACTGATTTTAAGAAGGTGATGGTGAGCTGTCTTTTTGAACCACTGCTGTTCCTGGTAAAAAGATATATCCACAATGCTGTTTGGAGAGAAATTCCAGTTTTTTTATTTACACAGCAACCATTAATAGAATAGAACAGTCTTTAGGGAAGTGCAGTCAGGATAGTATTAGTCTGGGAGAGGAGCTTTAAATAAATCTAATTATTTAATGACTCCTCTCTTGCTTAAGGTAAGAACTGGAAAGTAATTGATATAGTGAACAGAGTCATAATCATTAACAAACTAGAACAAATATTACATGGTCATTTGGTCGGGAAGAACTTGAATAGTTCTGAAACAAGACACATTTGCCCAGGTTTTTGCCTTGCGTGCACCCGTCAATTCATAAGAATACCAACATGAGGGGAAAACCAACATTTATAATATATGAGAAGCGAATAACGATTTGTTAACAAGTGAACTTCAGCAGATGTTTTGTTATGGATAATGTTCCCACTGTCAACATTCTTCTTTCATACAATAAAAACGTTGATTTTCCCATTGAATTTATATTCGTGCAAAGATCCTGAGGAGTGGAAGATGAAAAGTTTTGACAAAATGCATCTTTTTGAGCAATTCTCAGATTTTATTTGAGAACTTGAATGATTAGAATGGAAGGTATTTCTGAAGTATGATCTGACCTGTGGAGCACGTACAAACTCAGTACAGTGGTCACAAGTCTTCCATCCTATACTTTCAGTGAGATTTGTAAACTTATTTTGAGAGGATAATATGCTAAACTTTATCGTTTCAAACTGAAGTGCAACTGAAGCATAAGCTTCGGAATTAGGAAAGCGAATTTCTGCAAAGGCTGGAAATCTGGATTAAAAATTCAAATTTCTGGAAATACTCTGGAGGTTTGGAGGATGACACTACAATTGTAGGCTGGATCTCAAAAAAATGTCAAGACAGAATACAGGAAAGAGAGAGTGCTTGGTGCAGTGTAAATATAACAATACCTCCCTCAATGTCAGCAAAAGAAAAGAGTTGGTTATTGACTTTACAAAGCAAGGTGTAGGGTATGCACCTGTCTACATCGACGATGCTTTGGTGGATGTGGTCGAGATCGTCAAATTCTTAAGAGTGATAGGCAAGTGTGGATAGGGAGTGATGGATATCACCACCTCACCTACCTTGGCCAACCCTCACCTCCTATTTATTTCCCAGCTCCCTCTTCCTCCCCATTTCTGAAGAAGGGTCCCGACCTGAAACATCAACTTTCCTGATTCTCTAATGCTGCCTGGCCTGCTGTGTTCCTCCAGCTCCAACATGGTATTATCTCTGACCCCAGCATCTCCAGTTCGTGCTATCTCTGAATGGGCTGGATAAGTGTTTCGACCTGTGAGAAAGATGGGCTGTAGGACCTGCCAACGTGAAGCCTTTTAAAGAGAAACAGTATTACGCACAGATCTGTGTACAGGCTATAAACCTGCAGAGTTCTAATCCCTGGTGATTTTGATGTTTTAGCTCCTAGTGTGCTGTATGCCTTCCTGACTTTCACATTGCCAATGACTTCATCTGTGTCAGCATCTTTGGACACACAGGCCAGAGAAAAAAATAGGAAATAATGGGCAATGGAGTCAGCAGAACCCATGGTTTTACATAAGCTTTGTTCCTCTTTCTTCGAGATGCTGCAAGAGACTTGCAACACTCTCTTCATACTGGCACATACTGTGCGGACATGGAGTTAGTCATCATGGAGATACAGTTACCTTTGGGCCTGTGCAGAGTCAAGTAAACAGATGGAATGCCAAAGTTAGCAAATTTATACAAATCTGCCACTTAAGCCACCAACATGCACACAATAGGTTTTCTTCTTTCCTTCCATTCGATTTCTCTTAGTGTAGTCCCTGGTTCTGCAGTTGTAGTGGAGGGAGACTCTTTGGCAGTAGAGCCCAATGGTCTTGGTGGTTTGACTGGGTGACCCCCGAGGGGTGTTTGTGTCTGGATGGCCCAGATATACTGAAGGTATTCTTGCCAGAGACATTAAAGGTGCGAGTGTTAAAGCTGGGTACATATTAAGCTTTACTTTATTGCTGATTCCTATCACAGTTGTAAAGGGATAAATGAAAACACGTACTTATTCACAGTATATCAAGTGAAGCAATAATGTACAAATTAAATTCAGGACCAAATGATTAATAATTTGTCACGTTTATATGGCCAATAAATCATTTTTGAAGTGTTTCAAGAATTAATCATTGTTCTTCGGAACATAACATGTTTTCATGGGCTAAAATTATGGAGCAACACCATTCACAAATGGAATCAGTTGTAAATCTGGCATAAGAACTAAGTGCTGTACATTGTATGAAATGTAAACCAAAGAGACTATTTTGTCAGACATAGTAGGAAATGCAGATGCTGGAGAATCTGATTTCTGAAGAAGGGTCTAGGCCCAAAACGTCAGCCTTCCTGCTTCTCTGATGCTACTTGGCCTGCTGTGTTCATCCAGCTCTACACCAGACTATTTTGTCAGTTTGACTTAATTTTCAGGTGTTTTTGCATCTAAGTCAAAGGACTTGGACTTGAACATCACTTGAGTCACAATCTTGTCTGGTATTTGGGTATATATTTGAGGAAATGGTTCACTGCCTTTCAGCTTGTCCATCTGAAAATGAAAGATGCTATGATATTGTCGTCTTCCAACTGTGACTTTGCACACTGGAGTGGTCCCATTACTAAATTCTGAAGCAAGACTCTCATTGGCCTGAGAGCTGCTCCACAGCTGGACTTGGACTGTTGATTTGGATCCGACTTAATTTTCAGATTAAGCTGAAGTTTAACATCTGCTTAAAGGTAACAACAAGATAATCATTTTTCCATAAGTTTATAGTCTTCACAAGTATATCATTCCTATGTAAAATCGGAAAATACTTTGAATAAATTTCCCTTTATAACTAATTCCCTAAGGGCAGCACGGTGGCTCAGTGGTTAGCACTCCTGCCCCACAGCGCCAGGGACCTGGGTTTGATTCCAACCTTCGATGACTGTTTGGAGTTTGCACATTTTCCCCATGCCTGCATGGGTTTCCACTAGACACTATGGTTTCCTCCTACATTCCAGAGATGTACATGTTAGATGGATTGGCCATGTTCCAAAGAAAAGTCTGTAATGTTTTGTGATGTGTAAGCTAAATGGATTAGCTATGGTAAATGTAGGGTAATGGGAATATGGTAGGTGTCTGGGTCTGGGTTGGATGCTGTTAAGAGGGTTGATGCAGGTCTATGGGCTGAATGGCCTCTTTCTGCGCTCTAGGGATTCTACGATTCTAATTAGGTGATGAATAGCAAACCACTGGAATTGCAGAAAAACATATTATGAAGTGCAATGACATATTTAAATTACACAGTTCTTCTGTCAGAATAGTAAAAAATGTAGTACTTCATTGTTGGTGAGCCATGTAGAAAAGATGTCCTATGCTTTTTCCTCAAGGGAATCATAGAAACCCTATTGTGTGGAAACGGGCTGTTTGGCCCATCAAATACATGATCTTGTGAAGGATATCCCACCCAGACCCATTCTGCTGCCATTTCCCTATAACCCTGCATTTCTACAGCTAGCCCGCCAAACCTGCACATCCTGGATATTATGGGCAATTTAGCATGGACAGTCCAACTAACCTGCACGTCTTTGAACTGTGCGAAGAAACCAGAGCACCTGCAAGAAACCCATGCTGACATGGGGAGAATGTGCAAACACCACACAGACAGTCACCTGAGGCTAGAATCAAATCCAGGTCTCTGGCACGTTGAGGCAGCAGTGCTAATTACTGACCCACTGGATTGCCCGGATTTTATTTGATCTTAACCAGGAGTTACAGTTGGCATCAATACCCAGCTGAATTTTGTTCGGAAGTATGTTGAAGATAAAAATGTACCATCTTGAAGCACATTTAAAAGCAATGTACTAGAAATCTGAAATATGAAACAGAAAATGCCAGAGGTCTCAGCATGCTGGGCAACATCAGCTGAGAGGAAAATTGAGTATTCAAGAAAACATTAAAATTGTTAAATAGCTTGATTGAAAGCATGTAGAAGTGAAGTTGAGGTTTCAGAGAGCGTGCACGATCTTATACACAATCTATTTACTCAATCCTTCGAACTCTGCATGTCACACAAGTGAAATAATTTGTAGACTGCAAATTGAACTAACCAACCATCTCATAACCTCTGAACCAGTTTGGAAGCAAGTCCTCCTCAATCCTGTGGAGTTACCCAAGAAGTTTGGAGTTTTGTGGGCTATGTTCAAAGTTTAAAGATATGCCTACGAATAACAGACCCGTGGTAAAGTACGCGCGTGATTACCATTTTCACCTTTATACTTATAAGAAGACCCCATTTTTGGAAGAACGTTTTGAGCCTTCGAAGGTCATTATTCATATCTATGGAACTTGCTGGAGCTGGATTTTTAAATGGGCAGCTTGCTACTGCAACTCTTTAGTTATTCAATACACCAACAAGCTTATATTTGTTTCTCTCTCTTATTCTTTCAAGCCCAACATAGCGAGGTTTCTGACCTCTATTTGGGTACTCAATAGACAGGCAACTGAACGGCGTGATCAAACTAGCAGCCTTTTAGCCTGAATGTTTTTTCAGGTTCAGATCTGT
This sequence comes from Stegostoma tigrinum, assembly GCF_030684315.1. NCBI lineage: Eukaryota > Metazoa > Chordata > Chondrichthyes > Orectolobiformes > Stegostomatidae > Stegostoma > Stegostoma tigrinum. Next base: position 52,713,581 of record NC_081359.1, on the reverse strand, counting down.
CAACTGTTTTGTTGCCAACTTAGAGTAGCTAATTAAATTAATTTAGTGTGAAATATTTGGTGATATAATAATTGTAAATTGGTTTAAAGGAATTTATTTTGCCTGTGTTACCTCTGTTTGTTCAGCAAAATGCATCGTTCGTACGGCTGGATTTTTTCAAAGTTAAACATCCACAGCTCAAATTTCACTTCTGTGTGACATAATCCCCACAAATAAGCAGTCAGTATGTCTGTTTGTTGTACTTGTTTAATGCTAGTACGTAGCTGATTTGAGTTGTCAGGTTTTATAGCCCCACCTGAAGAATATTCAGTTTAGGTATTCAGACTAACTGCCATACTATTATTTGTAAATGTCACAGGAAGTTGAAGCAATTGAACTTAGGCTTTGTTGATAATGTATACTTGGCATGTTTTTGTCAGATGACATGCTGCATGGGCAGTTTGTTTGTTCGACCTAACGTGGGGGAGAGGGTCAGTAGTGGAGAAAAGTGCGTGGTGGAGGACCATACAAGTTCTTAACATTACCAAGTGATATCAAACTGTTGACAACAGTGTTTGTTTCTGACCTTAGTTGTAAATTGTTAATGTGTTGGCCCAGGGTTTCCCTGGCACATAAATAATTATCAAAGGCTCTAAACAAATGATTTGCAATGCTGCAATTGTGAATTGGCTTGAAAATAAAACCTGAATTTATCTGTTTGTAGTTAAAGAAAATTTCAGTTTTGGAACAAATTGGCAATCCAGCTCACAGTGATTTCAAAATCATTCAGCTGTTTTCAGTGTGATTTTATTTTTTGCTAAAATTTGGTTACGTCACCAAATGTAAAATGCTGTAGAAACCAGAGTGACTGAATAGCATTTTAAAATGTCATAACATCTTTTGCCCTCGTGTTTGAAAAATGTTTCACATGTTTGGAGTATACTACAAACAAAAGAATTTTCTTAAGCATTTCTTCTGGACTGTGGATGACTTTATTCCATTGCAAAGTTTTGGATCCTGAGGTGAGTTAACAGTCCATTGCTGGATCCATGTTTCCGTCCACAGATAATGTTCAAACAGATTGTTGCCTGGGATGATCAGGTTTTACGCATGTTCCTCTGCTCTCTTGGAAAGCATTTGCCATGATGGAGGTTTCAGTGGAGAGTTTATTTTAGAATTGTAGTGGCGGGACAATGTGGCCGGCTAAATGCAATCAGTTGAATGTAAACAGTATCTTGATGGTGGGGATGTTAGACTGAAAGAGGACACTGACATTGGAATATCTATCCTGCCAAGATTTTATGGAGGCATCACTGATGGTATTTTCCTCGGGATTTGAGACATCTGTATATTGTTCTTGTGTGTGATACTGGTAGCATTTTAGACCATGAGGTAGGTGTTAGAACATAGAACATAGAACAGTACAGCACAGAACAGGCCCTTCAGCCCACGATGTTGTGCCGACCATTGATCCTCATGTATGCACCCTCAAATTTCTGTGACCATATGCATGTCCAGCAGTCTCTTAAATGACCCCAATGACCTTACTTCCACAACTGCTGCTGGCAACGCATTCCATGCTCTCACAACTCTCTGCGTAAAGAACCTGCCTCTGACATCCCCTTTATACTTTCCACCAACCAGCTTAAAACTATGACCCCTCGTGCTAGCCATTTCTGCCCTGGGAAATATTCTCTGGCTATCAAAATAACTTCTCATAAGCAAGATTCCTATTCTAAGATTACTCAAGATAGAAGAACACACTGAACAAAATATTACTGACAGATGACATGCATCTGAATAAATGGGCAAAGGATCCAATGGTGTTGTTTGATCTTTGACCTTAAACAGCTAAAGGCTGCACTGACACATTGGAAGTGATGTTGATTTTTATTACTAGGACCCCTGCTAAAAGGAGGATGCAAAGGTATGAGAATTAAACCACATTGTACAGTAGTTTGCAGTGGATCTTGATTGCCAGCACCAGTATTGTGTTGCGGGAGGAGGATGGTAAAGGACCTTTTTAGCCTTCAGGATATTTGGCTTAAGGCCGATTCTCTTATATGACTCCATAAATGCATCAATAATGGTTTGGAGCTCAGCCTGTCAGCATGGACGTATGAGTTCACCTGCACACTGCAGCTCGGTGACAGATGATGAGGTGATTTAGTTCTGGACTGGAGATGACATGGGTTGAACAGTTTGCAGCTGGCCCTACAAATAAATTCTGCTTCATTGAGAAGCTCCATGGATGTGGGAGCTGGAAAGGAGTGTTAATGCAATGATGCAATATTGATTGATCCCATCTTGTATTAGGTCAGTGGGCAGATTCATTAATGAGAATGATGGCTTGCATATTGACTTGTTATCTTATGGTTGGAGAGGATGATATTGAATTTTTATAGGCAGCCAAATTTCAGGAGGGTGGATTGACTCTAATTGACCAATTGAGGCAAAGGGCTTTGTGAGATAAAACAAAACCACGTATAGAGATTTCTGATGCTCTGTCATTTTTCTGGACTTGTCTTGCTAGTCCACTGTGCCTCTTGATAGACATAATCCCATTATAAACCCAGTAGGAGCTCTTCATCCACTGGAGGTGGTGATTAAGGAGAATCCTTGCAATTACCTACTTTGTGGTGGATGGCAAGGGAACTCCTCTGTAACTAATGCATGCCAATTGGATCTATCTATTATTATGAGAAGAATTGAATGTAAGATAAAGGTGTTATGATTCAAACAGAACATTGTTGAGACTACACCTCAAACCATATACAGTTTTGGTCTCCTAATTTTCATCTCTTTAAGGATGTAATACTGAAGGCAAATGAGAGAAGGTTTACTAGATTGATACCTGAAATAAGTGGGTTGTCTTATAAGGACAGGATGACAGGAGTGACTTGACTGAGTTGTGTCAGGTCTTGAATGGTTTTTTGATCAAGTGGATGTGGAAAAGATGGTTCTTTTTGTGGGTCAGACCAGATCTAGCGGCACTGTGTTACAATTAAGGATCATGTTTTCAGGACAGAGATGATAAATTCTGTCTGAGGGTTGTGCAGTTTTGGAACACTGCTTCGGATGGCAGTGTAGGCAGGGTTATTAAATATTTTGAGGAAAAAAGTACATTCATTTTAGGCAATGGAGTAAGCATTTATCATGGGTAGATTGAAATGTGGAATTCTGAATAAAAAAAAGGTCACAATCTTATTTAATTGCGGAGTGGGCTTAAGGATGTGACTAGTGGTGTCCCGCAAAGGTGGGTATTGTGTCTTCAGTTGTTCACCAGGATAGTTACAACCAAGCTCAGCCTAATATCTTTATAATGAATCTTAGTGTACTTTCAGTTTAGCCAGTCTTCATAACTGGAGGTTGGTCTTTCCAGTTATGGGGTACTGTCATATCAGCCCGCTCTTATTGCTGATTTCTTTTAAGGACTTTTTTTTCCCCCTTCATGAAACTGCAGTACTGAACGCTTCACCTATCAATCTTACAGAACAGGAGGACACCACTGATCTAAATTATTTTTCAGCTGGCTTGTTGAAAGTCTTTGTTTCCAATTAGTTCTGTTCTTTCTCCATTTTCCCCTCTTTAAGTATATTTCAATTTCTTTGTGAAAGTTACAATTTTACCTGCTTCTATTCCATTTTGAGTAATCCAGGATTTAACAATTTGCTATGTAAAATTTTAAAACATTAACTCCCCTCTGGTAGATTTTATTTTACAGTTATATCCACTGATTACTGATGCTGCTGCCAGTGGAAACACTTTGTTCCTATTTACTGTAACTAAACCTCTCATAGTTTTCAGCATCTCAATTAATCTCCTTTAAACTCCCTCTGCCCTCAGCCCTCAGCATTTCTAATCTCTCCAGACAGGCAGGAAAAAGGAAAGAAAGAAGGAACTTGCAATCGTTTTTTTAAAAACGCTGCTCCTTCCCAAATTTCAACTCTTCAGTCACGCTATTCTACTTAGCATTTCTTAGCACTCTGATTTTTAACAATGCTGATTTTTGTTTTGTTAAAATTCTGCAGATTCTCACTATCTCAAGTTTGCTCTTACTGTTTTCCCTGCGTGCTCTGTTTGCTGCTCTAATACTGGATTGTTTTATATTCACTAGCTCTTCCACTTTCTTGGGCACTACACACTATCCTGTACAGGACTTTCCAAAATCCTTCACCTTTTCCATTCACTGTCAAAAAAAATTCTCTTCAGTGTTGTCTTTTTTTTTTCTGTAAAGCTCGTATGAATGCCTGCCTGCTTTCTGTTCGTTAAAATGTTCTGAAATGTTTTTCTTCACGTGAGGATCTTTGGAATGTTTTACATCTTCAGATGAATGAAAGTTGGGACTTTGTTTGCCTTGGAGCTTTAACCTGCAATAATGGTATCTAGTTACAGGACTAGTGTAGTAGTGAGACTTAAAATTCCTGATGTGACAATAATCGTGTCACCATGTCTGTATTAGAAGAGGTTACTATTTTGACATTAACAAAATAAGAGACTTGTGGAATTGCAACAATTTCCCACGGAACAAAAATTAAAACTAATCGTCTTGCAATCATGGATGTCTAACAACATCTGTTTAATTCTGCTGCTTGGCAGAATTAAATTTCTGATGTGCTCAGGAACTAAATCCACAACATCAGCCACTGTTGCCTGAGTGATTCGGAAATGCATTTAGCAATAGCTGCTGATTATTGGTTAAATGCCTTTACTACACAGAACTGTTAAGATCCATGTTTCATCATGTCAGGTTACCATCATGTTCTTTAAGATCTACCTCCAACTGTTTAGGGTTCATAATGGGGTAATATTATATTAAATGACTGTAAGTAGACAGTTGAGAGAAGAAAGGCTTTACCAAAGATAACAATGATCTGTTTCTCATCTGAAGCGGTGTTGCATGCAATTATTTCTAAGTCCAATTTAAACTGTGAATTACCTACATTAAATTAACTAAAAAAGTTTTTGAAGAAATATTTCCCTTGTTATGTTGACTGGCAATACAGTACATATATATGTATGTATTGTCATTTGATTGTCATTCGACTTTGATGCAATTATACTTAGAGATAAATAGGTGTCTATAGATACATTGACTTTTGTTGAGCTTGTTGCGCCGGTGCTGGTTCTCTGAAAGAACCATTTCTTTGGTCCCATTCCATTACAATTTCTCCAGGAATAAATAAAAAAAATCGCTTTACACTGTGTCTTTCATGACAACGTGATGTTTCAAAGCACGTCAATGAATAAAGTACATTTTTCAGTACAATAACTTGTTTTGTTTCCTTCATGCATGGTATGTGGACATCTCTGGTAATGCCAACGTTTATAGCCCATCCCTGATTGTCCTGTGGAAAGTAGTGGTGAGCTGCCTTGAACTTCTGTAGTCTTTGAAATGTAGGAATAGCCACAGTACTGTTAGGAAGGCTGTTCCAGGATTTTGATCTAGCGCCAGGGGAGTAGATCATAAGAGGGTTGATTGATCCAGGTTAGGATGTTATGTGCCTTGGAGAGGGAATGTTCCCATGCATTTGCCACCCTTATCCTTCAAGATGTTAGAATGTTTGGAAGGCATTGTTGAAGGAATCTTGGTGAGTTACTACAATATATTTGTATTTAGTGAACAGATTGAATGTTAGAGGTGGTTGATGGGTCGCTGGTCAAGTGGGCTGCTTTTTACTGGATGGTGTCAAGCTTCTTGGGTAGTGTTAAAACTGTACTCATCTATCTATCAGTTTAGTTTCTAATCAATAGTCACCCTCAGGATATTACAAGTGGGTGATTCACTGGTATTAATAAGAAATAGGTGCAAGAGTAGGCCATTCAGTTCCTCAAACCTGTCTGCTTTTCAGTAAGATCATAGCCAATCTGCCCAGGCCTCAACTACTTTATGAAGAGTGCCAGCTACTCTTAACCCTCAACTCTCTAATATTTCAAAATCTGTCAACCTTCTCTTTAAATACTTTTAGTAATCTGATCTTCACAGCTGTCTGGAGTAGACATTCAGTACTGTCTGGGAGAAACAAAGTTGTGTCCCTAAGTTTGAAGTTCTTCTACTGGTGGAAACATCATCTCAACTTCTACAGTCATCGCTCCTTGAATGATGGGGGAGCTCATTAAAATTGGGTTAAAATGGTTTTAAAAAAAACTTAGATTACATGACTTTCGCCTGAGGATGTTCATTTTTGTTGTTACTTATTTTCTGGCAAGGATAGGTGAATTCACAGTTTGCAATTTCACAGATACAGAGAATTTACTGTATCTGCAAAGTTCACTCGGAATTTTGCATTTTAAATAAAACCACCCTTTGTTCTTCCGAAGTCTGCGGAACAAGAACCTAACCTTTTTAGCCACCCCAGGAATCTGCGTGATATGCTTCTTTCAAGGCCGTGATCATAACATTGAATGCCGTGGGCAGATGGTTAGATTGAGAGGATCATTGCCTGGCATGTGTTTGGCATGACTGTTACTTTCCACCCAAACCTGGATTTGTTCTGGTTTTGCCGCATAAGGGATATTTCTTGACAAATTAGTGTTTTGCTAGCACACCAAGAGAACTTCCCCGTTCTTCTTTGAATAGAGCTACAGGATCGTTTGTACCCACATGGATATGCACCAGTATAGGTTGAGACCTTGTCTATCATTACCAACATATCAACAGTGGAACATGTACCGTCAATCTTGTGCATTTACGATCTGTTGTTTCACTTTACAATCCAATGCAGAAGCACATAGATTAAATTAAAACTTCCTAGAGCTACCTTACTTTATTTTACACTAGAAGGAAAACTCTTAGCTAATCTGGTGATATACATTGGATATGGTGCACCTACGTTGCTTACTTGAGAAGAATTTAACCTCGTGAGATTTGAGTTACTTTTCCTTCCTATCAGCTTCACGTGCTTTTTAATTTCTCCCCTGAGCATGCTGAGCTACTTGCACTAGAAATGAGGAGGGGATCAACTCTCCCTGTCAGCAATTGGTGAATGCTGTAGAATAACGCAAAAGGAGTCCTTGCGGATGTTTACATATCTGAAGTAGACATTTAACGTCTTCTACTGGATTCTCTGTATAATGGAGTGATTGTTAAAACCAGTAGTCTCTGATCATCTAATTTAGAAAAGACCAGGAGCACAAACTATCTGAGGCATTCATTGCATGCTAGCTGGAGAGCTGAGTGAGATCTGTGGTGTCTATTTTCAGGAAGGCCTGCTCTCCTCTCATCAGTCAAGCCTTTCCAATCAAGCAATGACAGGTCCTTCCATGGAATCAAGACTCCAAGGAAAAATCTGACCAAAGCACCACGTAGCAATTGGTGGCCAGTATTTCTTGCATTCAGCTCTGTCAGTGAGGGGGCTGTGCTGTTGTTAGAATAACATCTGCTGGAGTATGAGGATCATGAGGGATGAGGGCCATAGTCAAGAACTGTGGAGGTGCTGCTGATGAAGCAAAAGGTAGGGTATGGTTTTTGATCACTGTGGGCCCTCACTTCCTGGTGTCCCGGTCCTACTGTTAACTTTCTTCATGAGACAATACCTGCCCAACCCATTGAGGTGAGAAATGACCCACAGATTGACCTGTCATGTGGCTGAATTAGTCCCAGAAATGGTGGCATGAGGTTTTAAATGGTCCCTAATTGGCCACTTAAGCATTTTAATTAGCTGTGAGGGTGGTAGGTCAACTATGAGCCTCCCACTGAGAACTCAATTTGATTGAATTGGGAAGGCTGTGATGTTCAGGCACAACACCACCCCACCTAATTAAATGGTCTTCCCACCTCCAATCTCACCTCTAGCAAGAAGATTCCAAAGATCCCAAGCTTGAAACTGGCTTCTTCCCAGCATGATTTGCTCAGTACAGTACAAGGCCATCTCTTTTAAGTCTGAGCCATGAGAAAATGTGAAGTTTATTTACAGAAATAACCAAACAACAACATATTAGCCATAAAAATTATTTTTGCATGTAGTTTGAATTTTGTATTACCTACAGATTGTTGTGAAACTTTTAGATATAGTTGTCACTATGAAAATATTTGAGTCATAAGATTATCAAAATTAAATCTTCAGATAAGCTATTTATCTGATCATTGAGTGAATGATATGCATTGTTTGTTTGAGATTTAAGGATATTGGTTATGAATTGTTTTTCAAAAGTGGATTATCAGCATTGCCAAGTATTTTGTGTCTGCACGAAACATGAATGGATATTTTAAAATAAATCATTCAAATAGGAGTTATTTTGATAAATAAATCTATGTTCAAATTAACTTCTCAGAAATCTTGCACTGATGTTTATTACAGAAGAAAGGACAGATACTAGAATTTTCAACTGGATGTGCTTTCTTTTGAATTACAGCTTTAAAATTTTCATTGTCCACTGGATTTTCATTTCATTGTACTTTGAGAAGATAGAGAATGTGGTTGACATTTCTTTACACTGAGCATAACTTTTCTCTTATCTTTATGTTTTGCACAGGTCCTGTTGTTTTGCTTCACAGCTGCCCTGTACATGTTCTTCTTCAGGTAACTATATGGTCTTTGTATTTCTCAGTCTTTTTAATTACTGAGTTTGCTGTTTTTTGTAGCCTTTCAGTGTGTTGGTACAATGTTCCCACTTATTAGGAGGTTTGCTCAAATTTTATTCACATTGAAGAGAATTGCATACAAAGCTTTGAAAGCTTGAGCCCTTGGGGTCAGAGCAGTGAGTGTGAATATATTTGCAAAAGACATGGTCAGAGTGAACCAGTTAGAATGGCACCACAGGTCAGCCTATTTTTCTTCTGAACAAAACCATTTGGAGTAGTCTGATGTACATATAACACAAGACACAGTAAAGTACAATCATTAATGGTTTATTAATGAATCACAAAACACTTTGACAGATATGTTCAAATTGAAAGATGCAGTACTGACAATTTTAGGTAATTGCGCGTATCCTCTGTTGTTTGAAATAGTAGCAAGTAATCAAAACATGAATATTGTCCTCATACACTACAAACAATTTAATTATCCCAAATAAATAAATAGTTGACTTTAATAATAAAGGTTAACAGACTTCAAAAGATAATGCAATACATCCTGTGGGGAAAATATAATTAATTTAAGCACGAACACTTTGTGGGATAAGATGGGAAGAACAGACATGAGCTTTTGTGTTCCAGAGCTTACCTGTGATCAACCAGTGAAGATGTGAGAGTAGAAAGCATAATGTTACCGTTGTAATTAATCCTGTTTCTCTATTGCACAGACCCACAAATATTTTGCTTCATTTTATCTGATCTAAATAGTGGATACTCTAGTGCACACTTGTAATTAAAATACAATGAATACTTGCCCAAATTAAGGGAAAACATGGTGGCATTGCTTTTTCTTTTCTAGTAATAATGTTGGAAACATCTTAGTGCTGTACACTTACTCAGTTTTGTTGTATACTTTCAGAAGGTGAATAGTTACATACTGGACTGACACCTGTTCCACAATGAGGCAAACAAATTTCTTGGATCTGGAATGAACTTTACTCGTTTTTAAATATGTAATCATAATACTTGACCTATTCCTTTAGATTGAAAAATCTTTGTTCTTCATGGCTCTTCATTGTCCCATTGTGGGTATTCTTTTGTTTCTTGAAGTTGGTGATTCTTTCATGAAAACAAATAATCCTGCTCTGATTAATTCTTTAAAGCAAACTGGAAATTACTTAAATTGTTATCAGAAAAGAGCATAATGATGGTAATTATTTTGAATAGTTATTAGATTGTTTCATTAACAAGTTGTTGTAAATCTTAATTGAGAAAAGATTTGGAAGAAGCCTGCACACATTCCCAACGGCTGAGTTCACAAAGCCATGTATTGCCAATACGTACAAGCCAGAAGATTCTGGCCTCAAATTCCAGTCTATGCTGAACTTGCTGATCTAGCCAGGGTTGAGATACAGGTGCTGCAATTACGCTATGCATCCAAATCTCAGGAAATGTTACAAAGCCAGGCATTCAACTCTTAAAGGTAAGTCTGTCAGTTGAGGGCACAACCGAGCCTGACAGTGATTCTCTGCAAACCTTAGCACCTGTTGGCCAAAATACCCAGAGGCATTGGCATTGGGAATAATTAGTGGTTTTCTAGAGAGGAGGTTGGGAGAGAAAACTGACCAAAAATGGCATGTGAGACTCTTGAGAATCTTGGAGTTATTATGTATATTTTACCTGCCCTGTAATATTTGTTTGACTGTAACATTTCAACACGGACGGTTAAATTAATCATTCTCTGACAGTTAATGAAGAACCTCTGCACCCCTCTTTGTAGCACAAAAAATTCTAATGCAAGAGCCCTGCAAACATTGCCCATGCAGTAAAATGTGAACAACAACTTTCATTTACATAGCACCATTAAAATAATAAAGAAAATATCCCACGATGCTTCACAGGAAAAATACAAAGCAAAATTTGACATAGCTATATAAGGAAATTGTTGGGTTAAATTACCAAAAATTTGGCTAAAGAGGTGGATTTTAAGGTGTCTCTTAAAGGAGAAAACTAGGGTAGAGATGTGAAGATGGAGAGAATTTCAGCACTTTCTGCCTCAAACTGAAAGCACAGCCACTAAGTATAAGCAATTATAATAGAAATGCATGAGACGAGAATTAGCTGAGCACAGGTATCTTGAATGTTGTAGTGCCAGAGGTGCAGAGATAAGGTTGGGTGAGCCTTAGAAGAATTGTGGCATTACAGAACTGGGAACAAATGCAGGCCGAAGAACAGAGGTTGAATGAGTAAACGTGACGTGGTGTGAGTAAGGACACCAGCAACAGAATTTGGATTATCTCAATTTTGAAGAGAATAGAATGTAGGAAACCGATTAGGAGTCTTTAGAAAAGTCAATCTAGGGACAATAAAGGCCTGGATGAATGTTTCAGCTGACGAGTTGGCCTGTTGGTCCACTGTACAAAAGTTGGAATGTTGACTTCATTGAATGAGAGCTGTTAGACCGATAGTCAGATGGGCGTACAGGAAGATCAGGTTGTTGCAGCAGAGACAGAGTGGCAGTACTGTACCGTCCCAGGCTATTGTCACAGATACTCCGCCACCTTATTAATCTTTCTCTGTGGTCATCTAGAAGAAGACTTCAAATATGCTCCACTTTCTGCAAAAGCTTTTGAAAAGACCCCTCAATTTGAATGCACTCTTTTACTAGCTTTCTGTACTTAAATAAATTTGGGACTTTTCAATTTTTGCTCCTCCAACCATTCCTGCACATGACATTGTTCCAAATGCAGTACAGTAATTATTAATTCAGCGCTACAGAATTGATTCAAAGAAAATTCTTTATCATTGGTGGATTATGATGGTCGAAGTTTCATTGATCAAATCAATGTCAGAAGTCATGGTGATCGGTGATCATAGACCATAGAATCCCTACAGTATAGAAACTGTACTGTGATCAGTTTGATTCTTGATGTCCCATTTTTTCAGAGGACTATGCTTGCTGAATTTTAGTTAGCCTGCAGCTCTGGAGGTCATGACAATTATTTTGGTGCATCACCCTCTACATCAGAAAACCTCAGGGCTCCACAAATAACATGTGGCACGCAGGCCCACCATCCTTCCTTTAGTGGATGAGCAAAGATGGGATGGAGTTGGACAATGTTATGGAGAACAAAAATAAGCTGTTTTAGTGGTGATGCAATTTGTATTTGGAAGTTCATAACATTAATGTTTCTGGCAATTTAGCCAGCTTGGACGGTTGCTAGGGGGAGGAATAGAATCAGTAGTTAGGGAATGGAGCTTGTAGTAGTTTCCAATGAGAATAGCTTTGATCTTCCTAATGTGGAGGAGCAAAGTTGAAGGGAATTTCTGCTCATGCAGCACAGTCTGTTGGGTGAGCAGTCTGACAATTTACCAACAGCAAATGAGTCGAGAGATAGAGATGGGTGTTAACAATTTATATGTGAGAATGAACAGGAAGTCAAGGATTCGCTGATTTATTCAGACTGTTTGATGCCCAGCAACATTTGTAATATTTGCAGCTGATGATGCAATCTTAATTTATGAAACTGATCCTCAACAGTTGGGTTGCTAGTTACATTGGGGCAATTCTTGAGCATCATCTGGTGGCATGTATGAAGCTGGACCTATGGAATACTTGAAGTTATATCATGATTCAAGCAAAATTACACACATTTATAATTGTCTCTAAGGATCATTAGTCTTTTATGAATTCAGTCAGAATAACAATGAACAATGATCCAGGCTTTTTCTGTTTTATGAAATTGAGTTATTTTAATTTTGTTAGTTCATTAAGAACCTGCTTTATTATAAGAGTAAGCTAATTTTTGGTGGGTCTGCTAGTTATGCCTGTAATTGTAGATATTCTTAATCATCCTGCTAACACACATTACTGCCTGCAAATACCTGATGATAGCTGTTGATTAACTGGCACTTTGTCCATTATTAGTATTTTTAATTTCTTAGCTGGTTGCTGTACCAATTTTGAAGAAAACCAAAGCTTTATGTATAAGTTCACAACTCCAATCTGATTTTCCTTGGAAACAATGCAAAAATGTTGTGAGGTTTTTAGTGATTTTCCTATTCAGCAAGTCATTTAATGCTAATAAATTGCACAAGTATGAGATAATATTCTTTATCTATTCTTACTTAACATTGTGATCAGTATTATTTTGAGATGTTCAAAGATACTGTCTGAATTGATAAAAAGATAATTCTGCATTTTACATTCCCCATTAGTTGCAGCTGTGTCCTTGCATTAGCCTGTAATGTAACCAGATTAATCAACGTGAACTCGAGACCCTGTTTGCTTGCTTAGATAGTTGTAAAAATGCCCATGGCAAACTTTGAAAGGAAGCAGGAAGTTTATTCAGCAAGTATTTTGAATTGGTTTATGCAGACATGGTATGTGGGACCTGACCCTCGTTCTTCTGGCCTAGAGGCAGGGACACATTCACTGTGCCAGAAGAGCCCTGGCGTCCAGTATCCATGCCAAGATTATATCTCATTCAACACCATAAGACAGATTAGTTAATCAGGATTTGCCTTTCATAAATCAAAGTTAACCTTTCTTTTAATCCCATTAATGTTTTCCAAATGTTCCATTTTTACATGTTATATAATAGATTCCAGTATTTTCTGGAAGGGCAGCATGGTGGCTCAGTGGTTAGCACTGCAGCCTCACAGCGCCAGGGACCCGGGTTCAATTCCAACCTCAGGCGACTGTTTGTGTGGAGTGTGCACATTCTCCCTATGTCTGCGTGGGTTTCCTTCAGGTGCTCAGGTTTCCTCCCACAGTCCAAAGATGTGCAGACTAGGTGGATTGGCCATGCTAAATTGCCCGTAGTGTTCAAGGGTGTGTGGCTTATAGGGAGATGGGTCTGGTTGGGATGCTTCAAGGGGCGGTGTGGACTTATTGGGCTGAAGGGCCTGTTTCCACACTCTAGGGAATCTAATCTATATTAACTGGTCGTTTATCTTAATGCTTATGAGACACTGCCTTGTTTATGTAACAGGTGACCACATTATCGAAATCAGTTAGGTATGGGATTCTTTGGGACAGGCTAAGGATGTGAAAAGTTCAGTATAAATACAAGCTCTTTCTTTTAACAAGATCTTGGTGTACTTTTTGTTGCAACTTGAGGAGCAAAAATAACGTAAAATTTGATAATGGTTGTAAAAGATATTAAACAAGTGAAACCTCGAGAAATACATTTCTTCAGCAATTCTAGTTCATCAAACTATTTATAGATTAAAGTCATGAATGCTCTAGATTTTTGCCCCATGTAAACATTGTCAAGGAAGTGGCAAATGTAGCTAGATTATACTAACATTCAATTACTTTTTGAATCCCAAAGTCTCATGTAGCCGCATCAGTAGTAAAAGAGTGATAAAAGGAGGCGCGGGGCCAGTTAGAGATTATAAAAAGGGATTTACACGTGGAGACAAGAGGCGTCAGTAGTCCAGAAAATGCTAGAATCTATTATATAACATGTAAAAACAGAACATTTGGAAAAGATTAATGGGATTTAAAAAAGGTTAACATGAAAAGCAAATCCTGATGAACAAATCTGCTGGAGCTTTTTGAGGATGTAACTTTGGGATAGATAAGGGAGAACCAGTGGATGTGGTGTATTTGTATTTTCAGAATGCTTTTGATAAGGTCCCTCTTAAGACATTAGTAGGCAAAGTTGAAGTACGTTGAATGAGGGTAACATGGTGGCATAGATCGAGAATTGGTTGACAGATAGGAAACAGAGTATGGGACTAAATTTATCTTTTTTCTGAACAGCAGGCAGTAATTAATGAAGTAGTGCAAGCATCAATACTTGGGGCCCCAACTATTTAGAACACCTACAAATGACCTGGATGAATTAGCCAAATGCAACATTTCCAAGTTTGCTAATAATATAAAGCTAGGTAAAATTCAGAGTTGTGAGAAGGATGCAAACAGGCTTCAAGTTGATTTTAAGATTAGTTAAGTGAGCAGGCAAACACATGATAGATGTAGTACATTAAAGCCAAATGTGAAGCTATCGATATGAAAAACAGAAAGAAAGTATAATTTAAATGATGATATATTGGGAGGTGAAGATGCAGAAAAGTATCTAGGTGTCCTTGTACACCAGTTAATGAAAGTAGATAGGTAGGTGTAGTGAGCAGTTAGGAAGGTGAATAGTGTATTGGCCTTCATTGCAAGAGGATTTCTGTTCAGAAATAGGCATGTCTTACAGAAGTACACTAATTCCTATCTTTCTAATCAATCTGTTCAGATATGTTATTAAGCACCTTTCGGAGCTGGTGGGATTTGAACTTGGCCTCCCAGTCCAGGAGTAGGGACACTACCACTGCACTGCAAGACTACTTTACCTGATAAGGTCAGAAACAAAGCGCAGACAAAAAAAAATGAAGTGGTACAGGACCTTTTTGAGACCACATTGATGTTCTGTGTGCTCTTTTGGTCTCCCTGTCTAATAAAGGGTATAATTTAGAGGAAATGCAGTAGACAATCTCTAGGCTGATACTGGAGATGGTAGGACTGTCTTGTGAGGAAGAGATTGGTTCAACAGTGTCTGTATCACAAGCACTTTCAAGGATGATAAGGGATCTCGTAGAAATGTATAAAATTATAAAAGGCCTGGTCAGACTAGATGCAGAGAGGATGTTTCACTGGTTGGAGATTCTAGAACCAAGGGACAAAATCTCAAGACATGGGGTGGGCCATTTAGGACTAAGAGGAGGAAACATTTCTTCACCCAAAGGCCATTGAACCCGTGGAATTCTCTACCACAGAAATCTGTAGGGGTCAACTGACTGACTGACTGTTTTCATGAAAACAGGTAAATTTTAGATTTAAAGGTGTCGAGGGGTATGAGGAGAAAGCGGGAAAGAGGATCAGCTGTGATCATGTTGAATAGTGGAACAGACTCAAAGAGCTGAATGGCCCATTCCTGTTCTTAGCTTCTATGCTATTTTTTCATTAGAAGGGTTTGAAATTGATCAAGAGGAAGTACTGGATTTGTTGTTGATACTCAAAGAAAAGGCAATGGGATTGAATGAGATGTACCTAAGGCTATTGAAAGATGTGAGTGGAAATTTCAGAGGCAATGTCCTAATCTTTTAGTCTTCCATCAACTCACAGGAAATGCCAGATGATTGCCAAATTGCAGACGTTGCATCATTGTTCAAAAAGGTTGTAAGGAAAACCCAGCAATTACTGATCACTCAGTTTATCTTCAATGATGTGGAAGCTTCTCAGAACAATTATTTGTGATAGAATTACTGGTCACAAGGGAAAAAGAGGTATGCAGAAAGAGTCAGGAGGTATTCCTAAAGGGGCAGTCATATTGAGGGTAATACTGTTTCTTTTTGTAGCGTATATGGACTTTCAAAAGTAATTTGACTGTGCCTCACAACAGAAATGTAAGATAAGCTACAGCTCATGCAGTAGAAGAGACAGTAGCAACATGGATGCAAGATTGACTGAGGACTTGGAGACACAGTAGCAGTCAATGGAGAGTAGGAACTGCCGATGCTGGAGAATCTGAGATAACAAAGTATAGAGCTGGATGAACACAGCAGGCCAAGCAGCATCAGAAGAGCAGGAAAGCTGACGTTTTGGGTCTGGACCCTTCTTCAGAAAATGGACTGCTCGGTCTGCTGTGCTCATTCAGCTCTATTCCATGTAATCTCTTGTAGCAGTCAATGGATATTTTTGGGTTGAAGAGGGTTTTGTTTTGAAGCCCTCCTGAGGCTTGTATTGGGACTCTTGCTTTTCCTGATGTATATAATGATTTACATCTTTTTGTGCAGCTGAAAGTTCAAAGTTTGCCAATAACACAATAGGACAAGGACAACAGATGCCGAAGAATGCCACCACTTGCTAGTTCCCCTCCAAGCCACACATCATCCTGCTTTGGAAATATATTGTCATTATCCTGTTTGTTGTCAGGTCATAATCCTGGGGTTCTGTCCCTAACAGCGCCTCCTAATATCCGTATACCCCAATGACTGGATTGTTTAAGGAAACAGATCAACAACACATTCTTTAGGATAATCGGGTGGGCAAAAATGCTGGTTTTGCAGAATCTGTGCACATTCCTATGACTGAATATCTAATTTCCCTTGAAAAGGACTTCACAGGCACTGCTTCGTTAATGATTTTGTAGTTAAAAATAAAAAAAATTTAGTTAAGGTTGTAATGTCACATTTTTGCTCTTATTATAATTTTGTCAACCAGATAAAACCATAGCCTGGAATTTCTAGGAAATTAACAGATTTTTTTTGATGCATTAATCGGGATTAGAAATTATAGGGACTGTTGTCATTATTACATCAGGCCATTATTTGCATTTTACTATGTTTTGCTGAAATTTTTGGGTCACTCCACCAATACCGTTTGCCAAAATGCCAACATGTTTAATAAAATTCCTTGCATCAGTCAAGTTGATAGCCTTAGAGATAGTAGGAACTGCAGATGCTGGAGAATCTGAGATACCAAAGTGTAGAGCTGGATGAACACAGCAGGCCAAGCAGCATCAGTGGAGCAGGAAAGCTGACGTTTTTGGTCTGGACCTTTCTTCAGAAAATGGACTCCTTGTTCTGCTGTGTTCATCCAGCTCAACACTTGTAATCTCTTGTAGCAGTCAATGGATATTTTGGGTTGAAGAGGGTTTTGTTTTGAAGCCCTCCTGAGGCTTGTATCGGGACCCTCGCTTTTCCTGATGTATATTAATGATTTACATCTTTTTGTGCAGCTGAAAGTTCAAAGTTTGCCAATAACACAAAACTTGGAAGCATTGTAAAATTGTGACAAGGACAATACAGAGCTCCAAAGGAACAAAGAAATGTCGGCGAAGTGGGCAGTTAGGTGACAGACTAAGTTCAATGCAGAGAAGTGTAAGGAGATGCATTTTGGTTAGGAGAACACTGACAGGCAGAATAAAATGGGAGGCAATTTTTTAAGAGAGTTCACAAATGGAGGGACCTGAACGTACAGATCATTGAAGGTGACATGCTAGGCAGAAAGAGCTGTTAACAAAGCATTCAGGCATTATGGAAAGCAACGTAGAGTACAAGAGCAAGGTGGTTACAC
Organism: Stegostoma tigrinum; assembly: GCF_030684315.1. Classification (NCBI taxonomy): domain Eukaryota; kingdom Metazoa; phylum Chordata; class Chondrichthyes; order Orectolobiformes; family Stegostomatidae; genus Stegostoma; species Stegostoma tigrinum. The sequence continues at coordinate 52,696,011 of NC_081359.1, read as the reverse complement.
TCAACCTATACAAAATAATTATTAGGCCTCAGCTGGAGTATTATGGATACTTCCCACTATTGGGAAGGATTTAAACACATGGTGCAGAACAGATTTCCAAGAATAGTTCTAGCAATGAGAAACTTCAATTATGAGGATAAACTACAGAACTTGAGACTGTCCTCCTTGGAGAAAAGAAGGCTAAGTATATTTTTTTTAAAGTCAACCACATTGCTGTGGGTCTGGAGTCATATGTAGGCCAGACCAGGTAAGGATGGCAGTTTGCTTCCCTCAAAGACATCAGTGAACCAGGTGGGTTTTTCCGACAATCGACAATGGATTCACAGCCATCATCACGTACTTAATTCCAGATATTTTTATTGTATTCAAATTCCACCATCTGCCATGGCAGGATTCGAACCTGGATCCCCAGCACGTTATCTGGGTATCTGGATTAACATTCCAGCGATAATACCACTAGGCCATTGCCTCTCCGTCAGATAGTAATTCTCAAAATCTCGAGAGGTATGGATGGGGTATATGGGAGAAAATGTCCACACTTGTAGAAGGATCGGGAATGAGAGGACACAGACTTAAAATTACTTGCATATGTGAGAAAAAGCTTTTTCACACAGCAAGTGTTTCAAATCTGGAATGTACTATCTGGAAATTTGGTGGGTGGGATGCAAGCACAATTGAGGCATTCAAGCAAGCTTTGTTTATTTCTATTCACATAATTTGCAAAGATATAGTGACAAGCACAAGAATGGTTGCAAATCGTAATGTTCTCTGGAGAGCCGATGTAGAATTGATAGGCTGAATGGCCACCAACTGCATTGTAAGAATCTGAGAGTAGGTTGTTTATTATGAAATTTTCCATCTAAACTTAATTTTTTTCATCTTTTGTGATGTTTGGCAGAACAGACTTCACTTCCCCTCCCTGCTTCAGTGGGATGTGAAGGGCAATGCTGGGGAAGCAGATAAAACTGTTTCTTTGTTATTGTTGGTGTATTGCTAGGACAGCTGCAATGGATTTGTATTGATGTGAGCAAGGGTGTTGGTGCCTGTGGTGAATGTGGTAAATTAACACACACTTCCTTCTAAATTTGTCCTTGAAGATTTCATTTGGAATCCGTATCAGATAGAAGAAATTTGTACACCGTCTCCACTAGTTTAGCCAGTGATTAGCTGAGCCACATGGACCAAAAAAAATCACAAGTTCGATTTCCAGTCTGTGAAGGATGTTAGTAACAAAACTATATTTGATAGCAGCACCCCAGGTTAGGTAATAGAAAATTGATATTGTTTGCCAGACCCTGGTTTCCTGTTTCCTATGCAATTCTGGAAGCAATTGTCTGTGAATGTAAGGTGCTGTGATGTCTCTTATCTCCACACGCTTAATTATCTTTGACAATTATGCACGATACTTTCAAATTTATTACTACTTTAATTACAATTAAACAATTCTCTAAGGACTTGTGTTATTAAACGTGAAATTGAACATTTCAGGAATGCATCTATATGCCATCCTTAATATCTGATTTGAATGCTATGAACAAAAGCCGCTGTAATTGCTTCAGCATTCTTGTCTCAGGGGCTGCTTTCCACCTTATAACGTTTCCAAAAAGGTGATTAAAAATAATGAGACACATCCAGGATAGGTGGGGTGTGGAATTGCAACTTTTGACGCAGAACTAAGGGTTACAACTACTGTGTGGTTATGCTTATTGCTTTCCATTTAAATGCACAGTTTATTCTTCATTATTTTATGTTCAATTCGTAATTCACACATATTCTTGGGCCCTCAGTCTGATGTGGTTTTGTGGCCATTGGTAACTTTTAATATCTATTCTGACTTGTTGAATATAGCCGTGTACAGATTGTATATTTGTATGAATTAATTCAGATCCAATCTGCAATTATGAAATGGAGTTTAATTTTAAAAGCTCTTTCCTAGTGAAGATATTCCAGAGTCAATTGCGCTGGCCTTCCACTGATTCATGCACACCTGTTAGAAGTTGGTGTTTGACATTCCATTTAGATTTAAAAGCTAAAGTTGCTTTTACTAATCAAGAGATCATTGAATCTTGTTTGTACTTACCAACCTTTTCATGTTCTTTTCCATTCTGGCACTTTGTACTTTGTAATTAAAATCATTTTATGAAGCTGCAAGTGCTATCATACATTAATCTGTTATTTAATCAAATCAGTTACTGCTCATTCCCAATGAAGTACTTGCATAGATGAATTTGGCTTATTTTAAGTACATTCCCTTTCTTTTGAATGTATGAATGAATAGAGATTATTGTAAATTGGGATTATTTGATTTTCATATTCATTGGTTTTTATCTTGATTAAAAAGGATCAAAGTCAACAAATTCTACACTTCTGCAGCTTTTACTCACCAATGAATAGATTTTTGTTTCGCTATTTAAATGAGTATTGATGAACTGTTTTCCGCTGATTCTGCTCGAAGTTAAAATTTCTGTTCATAAGCAAATGAATCAAAATGTAACTATAAATTGAGTTTTGTAAAGAAATTTGACCCATTCTTTCCCTTCCCTCAGTCGTGTGAAAGTTATGTTTGTTGCTAGAATTTAACTGCATCAACTAGTAAAGCCAAACTTTTCTTCTTAAAACTCCTTAATGGCAGATCACGAAGAGCTGTTTGCCTGATTGTTCTTCTCGTGGGACTCAGAACTGCAGAGGGCTATTGTGATAAGTGCAAATTGTTGAACATCCCACAATGTTTTAAATCAGCTGTACTGAGTCATTTGTAGAATACAACAGTATCTAAAATTTGAAATCCTTGGCAATCAGAGCTCTGCCTTATCTGTAAAATGATATGATCATGACGGTGCACATACGTGAAAAAGAAATCTGGTTTGACACGATGGCATGGTTTTGGAAACATTCCAGATTTTTGGTAATTGTATTAAATAAAGTTGTTATATTTCTTAAAGTGATAGCATGATGCTGAAGAACCTTTAAATGAATAAGAGCTTGGCACACAACAGCCACAGTAACAAATCTCACTTTAAGCATGCTTACTTTAGATACGCATTATTCAGAACAGCTGATGTTATGTACCCCTTTTCAAAGTCTATAAAATACAGGGCTAATAACATGTATTTTTGTACTATCTTTAATGTGATATATATCCCAGGACACGTCATGGAAGCATATTAAGTAATTGGGCACTGAGTCAAAGACCATAACAAATAGGAAACTGAGTAGGCCATTTAGCCCCTTGAACCTGCTCTGACAGTCTTAAATTAGCACCCCTTTATTCTGAGACTAATCCTTCTAGTCCTAGACACTCCCATGAGGAGAAGCATCCTCCCTCCCAGCAATTAGCCTGTCAGCCCCTTATGAATCCTATATGTTTCAATGAGATCACCTCTCATTCTTCTCAACTCCAGTGTGTAGAGCCCCAACGAGTTTAGCCTTCCTCAGAAGGTAGTCTCTTCATACCAAGTATCATCCTAGTGAACATTCTCTGAACTATGGAAGAGGTATTAGGTGAGATGGCTGAAGGGTTGATCAAAGAACTGTGTTTCTGGACAGGTTTCTGAGGTAAAGAAGACAGAAGTACTAAAGAACTTAGAACAGGAATTATGGAAATGGAGTCTAAAATAAAGTTGGAGTCGATTGGGTGGAGAGTTTGATAGAGTGGGAACAGTGTTGTAGATCTGGATGAAGCTATAGAAATAAAGACAGATAATAGGGATTTAAGCATGAGGGGAGTTTTAAATTGGGAGGGTTTGGGAGTCAGATAAGTAGCAATAAGTATGTGTGAGTGGAACTTGGCATCATTTGGTACTTGGTATCAGTAAATAAAGACATTGCTTGTCATTTTTATGGCTTAGTTATGTGCTTTAGCTGTGACATCTGTCTACCTTTCGATTGCTTACAGTCTGCATCAAGCATGTTTCATCAAATGAAAATTTGCATTTTTAGTCTTTTCTGTATTTTTCTTCCAATTTCCATTCTGTGTCAATTTGAATTGCCTCCTCTTCCCCAAAGCTGTTCTCCTGTTGTCTGTTTTGTCCACCTGTAAATGGAATGTGGGAAAGTAAAGGGGTTATTTGCATGGGACATAAACTCAGAGGTAGGAAGAACTTTAATTTTGGCAATAAGGAACAATTCATTTAAACTGCAGCAATAATAGCAGTAATACTGAAAGTGCTAAGATTTTTCTCATCATGACCAAAAATATATTTAAAAACTGAAAGAATTGTGGATGCTATAAATCGGAGACAAAAATAGAAATTGCTGGAAAAGCTCAGCAGGTCTAGCAACACTGTAGAGAGAAATCAGAGTCAAAGTTTTGGGTCAATTAACGTTTCAGATTCTGGGGAAGGCTCACTCGACCTGAAATGTTAACTCTGATTTCTCTCCACAGTGCAGCCAGAACTGCTGAGCTTTTACAGCAGTTTCTATTTGTGTCTATAAAATAATATTTCTCAGGTTATATGTGATTGGCTGTAATAGCTGCAGTGACATTTGTAACTGGGAGTAATCCTTTACACTGAAATTAGATAAGAATTTCCTTACACTATGCAATATATTTTCAGGTTCCTCAGCTAATACCATTTTTAACATATCCTATCTCTCTCACTGTCTTTTTGACTCTGATATTATATGAAGATGGTAATTTTAGACTGACGGTTGGTCTATTCTCAGCAATCACAGTTCAAAGTTTGGTTTGAATTAACCAGCCTGAACCAATTCAAGATATCGCATAAAGGATACTCGCTGCTTCCTGCAGGTGCATCCTCATGGCTATTTTTAAACAACCTGTTCAGAGATGCTACAACATGTGTCTGGAACAGGTTGAACTTGAACACTGGCCTTTTGGCCCAGATGCAGGGATGCTACCACTGCATCCTCCTAATCTTCAGGGCACAAATATCTTCAGCTTCTTCACCAATGACCTCCCTTTGAATTTAAAGTCAGAAGTGGGTTTGTATACAACATTTGCTATTTCTCAGATACCATAGTGATCCATATTCATATGCATTAAGGCATGGACAAGATGCATTCTTGAACTGATAATTGACAGTAACATTCATGCCATACAAGTACCAGGCAATGACCATCTCCAATATGAGCAAATCCAGTCATCACCCTTTGGTGTTCAATGGCCTTACCCACTGTCAACATCCTGTGGGTTACCATTGACTAGAAACTGAAGGGGATCAGCCATATACATATTGTTGCTACAATAGAAGTCAGAGGCTAGGAATTTTGTGGTGGGTAACTTACCTCCTGTTTCCCTTATGCTAGCCTTTCATCTACAAGGTACAAGTCCATTGTCTGGTGGAATATTCTCCACTTGCAGGAAAGAGATTTTAAAAAGACATGAGGGAGAGGCAAATATTTTTATTCCAGAGGGTGGTTCGCATGTGGAACGAATTTCCTGATGGAATGGTGGATGTAGGTACACTTACAATGTTTAAAAGACATTGAAATCGGTACATGAGTAGGAAAGGTTTGGAAGGAAATGGGTCAGGAAATGATAGATGGGCCTAGTTTAGTTCGGGATTATGTTCAGTATGGACTGGTTGGACCATAGGGTCTGCTTCTGTGCTGTATGATTCTGTGACTGTGCTCCAACAGCACTACAGAAGAGTGAAATCATCCAGGATAGAGATGCTCACTTGATTAGCACCCAATCCACCAGCTTCAATTTTGAGTCTGTTCTCCACCAGCTGACAGGAGCAATTAAATGTATTACCTACAAGATGCACTGCAGTAAGTCACCAAGGTTTCTACCACAGTACCTTCTTAAACCTGCTGTCAAGGACAACAGATGCCAAAGAATGCCGCCACTTGCTAGTTCCCCTCCAAGCCACACATCATCCTGCTTTGGAAATATATTGTCATATCCTGTTTGTTGTCAGGTCATAATCCTGGGGTTCTGTCCCTAACAGTGCCTCCTAATATCTATATACCCCAATGACTGGATTGTTTAAGGAAACAGCTCAACAACACATTCTTTAGGATAATCGGGTGGGCAAAAATGCTGGTTTTGCAGATGCTATGCACGTTCCCAGGGCTGTATATCTAATTTCCCTTGAAAAGGACTTCACAGACACTGCTTCGTTAATGATTTTGTGGTTAAAAATAAAAAAATCCAGTTAAGGTTATAATGTCACATTTTTGCTCTTATTATAATTTTGTCAACCAGATAAAACCATAGCCTGGAATTTCTAGGAAATTAACAGATTTTTTTGATGCATTAATCGGGATTAGAAATTACAGGGACCGTTGTCATTATTACATCAGGCCATTATTTGCATTTTACTATGTTTTGCTGAAATTTTTGGGTCACTCCACCAATACCGTTTGCCAAGATGCCAACATGTTTAATAAAATTCCTTGCATCAGTCAAATTAATAGCCTTAGAGATAGTAGAAACTGCAGATGTTGGAGAAGCTGGATGAATACAGCAGGCCAAGTGGCACCAGTGGAGCAGGAAAGCTGATGTTTCGGGCCTAAAGCCTTCTTCAGAAAAGAAGGGTCAAGGCTCGAAACATCAGCTTTCCTGCTCCTCTGATGCTGCTTGGCCTGCTGTGTGCATTCAGCTCTATACCTTTGTTATCTCAAATTAATAGCCTTTGTTTTTTTTTGAGTTGCATCAGTTTAACTAATGATTTACGCTATTCTCAACTCACCGTTATGGGAGAAAAATGCAAATGTCACTAAGAGAAGTCTTACCAGTCTCCTGCCACATTCTATGCCTTAACCAGTTTATGATCCTATAATCAGGAATACAGACCTCCCAAACTAATGCATTTGAGGTGTTTGCTGATGCCAAGCCAAGCTAATAAATTTGTTACTGTTTTCAGCCTGTGAGAAATCTTTATGAAACTGCCTGCCTGCTTAACTGTCTGTTTCTTTTTGTTAACTTGTCAAGTGAACCAGATGGGTTTCTACAGCGATCAGTGAAAATCGTCACCATTATTGAGACTAACTGCATATTCCAAATTTAGAATTTCATGAACAGCCAATTTCATATTGCCATTCAGGCTTGTGTGGTGGTATGTTTGCATGTAATGGAAGCTACATATGTGACTGGCCAGATTCCTGTCCTTCACAGATAAAACAAACATGTATATCGAATACACCTAATTGGTTTAATTGTTCAAGTAAAGATTACATTTTTAAAAAGAAGCAAAGTTGTGTTAATTGATTTTCCATTGGGCTTGTTAGGTAAGTTTGTTTTTGTTTATATATCTCCATGAGTACATCTGCTGCGCTGTATTGTTCTATGCATAATATCATAACAAAGAAATGAGGATTTATGTATAACTTTTCATGATTTTAGGATGTCCGAATGTGTTTTACAGCTGAATAATTAGTTTCAAATGTGGTCACAGTTATAGTGTTTTAGGCAAGGTATCTGAAGTATGATTATATTTAGATAACAAAATTACATGTAAGAAACTTGCACTGGATTTAGCAGAACATGGAATGAGGAAGTGAGATTGGAAGCAAAATACCTTTATGACCCTTATTAGATTAGATTCCCTACAGTGTGGAAACAGGTCCTTCGGCCCAACAAGTCCACACTGCCCCTTGCAGCATCCCACCCAGACCCATCCCCCAATAACCTACACACCCCTGAACACTACGGGCAATTTAGCAGGCCAATCCACCTAGCCTGCACACCTTTGGACTGTGGGAAGAAACCAGAGCACCAGGAGGAAACCCACGCAGACACTGGGAGAATGTGCAAACTCCACACAGACAGTCGCCTGAGGCTGGAATCGAACCCGGGTCCCTGGCACTGTGAGACTGCAGTGCTAACCACTCGGCCACCGTGATGCCAAATTCAATGAATCTGGCAAAAATGAATGGGATTTAGAACTTTATGCAGTGAAGGAGCAGGAATAATAACTGATTATTATAATTAATAAATTAAGGAGAACACCTATGGATTTCCTGTGACAATTTGTATTGTTGTTCTGTATTGGGCTGCACATGGAGAGCAGGGAGCATGCATTCAGAAACCACCTGAAGTTAGGAAGGGAGCAGCTGCACGTAGTACATGGTTGCATAATGCATACCATTGGAAAATTTACCAAATATTCACAGTCCTAAATAGATCTTTCAGGGTAGTTGTGTATATATTCAGGTTAGGGGCATCAATCCATTTTGGTCTATTTTTTACTTATTTTCAACTAATGATAAATTAGTTTATTATGATTATTATGACCCTGTTTATAACATGCAGCATTGTGAAACCTGTGCAACAGCTTTATTTATGTCAACGTTACTGGGAGAAATCAGCTAATGATTTTCTCAACATGGACCTTTTCAGGTTATAATCCCCAGTAAAAGCTAACTGTCTCTTGTCTTAACTATTTCTCCAGGTATAGCTCCCATCTTTACTCGCTAAGCCTAAGAAATGCAGAATTGGTAGGATATGGTATAAATGATTTAGCCATACACTGCCAGATCTGGCTAGACCACATTTTTTTTTAAAAAAAGAGATCCTATTGTTGTTTGTTAAAACTGCTCAGCTCTTCTCCCTTTTCTCTCCTCCATCCCTTGCCACAATAAATGTATAGAACTCATGGGCAGCTTTGTCTCCAAGATTGCCCACCTCAGCCACATTCCTCCCTCCGGCCGGTCTGCCCGGCTAACTTTCCTTCAGTGGCCTCCCTAACCGTGAGCTTGCATCATTCTGTAGTTTCATACCTGTTTTCCCTTGTGCCTTCGCTGACATATCTTGTCTGTGAAATTTAACCTTTTTCTTTTGATGCTATTTCTGTTAAACTGCTGATCACCTTTCTTCTCTCCTGGCTTCCATTTTTGCTGATATTGCAAGTGATTCTCTCTCTAAGTCTCTTCTTTTTCTCGATCTGCTGCAATCACCTGCCTGCTCCAAAGGAAACTTGACCCTTCTGCCCTTGAAGATTACTTTTTCATGCTAAACCTCACTTTACAATCCAGATTCCTTGAGCATAATATCCTCTTCCAAAGCCATTGCTAATTTTCCCAGAACTCTAGGTTTGAATCCCTGTGTTAAAGTTTTCTATGTCTACGACAGTAATGAAATGATTTTCATTGCACACAGATGAAATCCTATGTGTTTGACAGGGGTAAGCTTTCCCTTCTCAGTCTGTTTGCAGATTGTGACAGCGTTAACCACACAGGCAGGTAAAATTCAGGCGAATCCCAAGATATTTTATTAGGGGAAGAGGATAATCAGGGGAATAGGAAGACTTATTAGAGACCAAGCTGGAGAACATTGGTAGGGTATTTAACAAGTACTTCTGTTTTCTCAGGAACAAAAACATAATCACTGGAGCTGAAACGTTAACTGTTTTTTTTTCTTCACAGAAGAGGCCAGACTTGTTGAGCTTTTCTAGCAAATTTGTTTCTGATGATGATTTACAACATCCACAGCTCTTTTGGTTTTTACTTCTGTTCTTTCATAATTTTAAGATAAAGGGTGGGAGGTTTGGAGGGGATTTGAAGAAATCATTTCTCCCCCAGAGGGTAATGGGAATCTGGATGCGCTGCGCGGAGGGTAGCAGACACAGGAAACCTCACAATCTTTAAAAAGTGCTTGGATAAACACTTGAAATGTCATAACAGTTCAAGTGCTAATAAGTGGGATTAGTGTAGATTGGTCTACACAGATTCGATGGACTGGAAGGGCCCTCTTAGCACTGTATGACTATCCCAAAGCCTGTACACTGTTATTGAGATGGATGGGATTGCTTTCATGTGGTTTCATTCTAATTAACACCAGAGAGTCGTTTACAATGGCTTCTCTTCCTGCTTCTGTTCTGCTGCTGCCCTTGGCCTTTATTGTGGATATACAAGCTGACCCTCGGCAACATCATCTGCAGGTGCTGTTAGTTTTCATAAGTACACCTACAGCACACAATTCAACTTTATTGCCACTTCTCATGTCTATTGAGCTGTGCTGACATGCAGCACTGAATGAGCTGAAATTTCCTCCAATTAAGTAATTCAGAAGATAAGAACCAGTTCTGAGGAAAGGTCACTGCATCTAAATCATTAACTCTGATTTTTCTTCACAGACGCTGCCAGATCATCTGAGCTTTTTTAGCAACTTCTGTTTTTGTTCATGAATACCATTATCTTTGGTCCCTGCTTCAAACTCTATTCCCTAGCTACTGATCCCATCACTCTGCTTGGCAACAGTCTGAGATTAAGACAACTTCTCAATGTCGGTGTCACACTTGGTATCGAGATGAACTTCCAGCCTCATTTGTTAGTAATATTAGTTGACTGTGCCTGTCTCGGCTCATCTATTGGAACCCTCATCAAACTTATGTTACGTTGACTAGATTTTAGTTCATGCTAGACTCGACTATTGTATTACATTGCTGGCCGATTGCCACAATCTACCACCCTGTAAACTTGAGAGAATGCAAAATTCTGCTGTTCCTGTCTAGTAAGTCTTATCCCCTTTCACTGTTTTGCATCTGGTCCCAGCAGCTTCTTAATTTTATCATTTTCATCTTTGTTTTCAAATGTCTCTCTGGTCCTCTCCTTGCCTATCTCTAATCTTTTCCAACCCCTCATCCTCAGAGGGATCTGCCCATCCTGTAATTCCCAATCATAACTGCTCCATTGTAGGTGACTATGCCTTTAGTTGCTTGGAACCCAAGCTTTGAAATTCCCTCTACACTTTTCTAACTTTGCCTCTCTTCCTTAAGACGTGTCTGAAAACTTAGTTCTTTGACCAAGCTTCTGATCATCGGACCTACTATCTCCTTATGTAAAATTGGTATTGTTGGTGTCATAGACATGTAAAAATGCATTGGGTTGATTTATTACATAAAAGACACTATGTATATGATCACAGAAATTATAGGCATTAGTAATAAGTAATTAGAAGCATTGAATCAGCTGAAAAACTCAGATGTTGCAATGTTAAAAGAATAGTTCTGGGCGTTCCAGAAATAGTCTGTATTGAATGTTCCACTATATTTCTCATTTTATGATGTAAATCATTTAACAGGAGAATGCTGGCTTCCCTGGAAATGTTGACTCAACAGATTTTGAAACATAGAGATTTTATGGTTTTAGAATTTGTTTTCCAGCTCCCCCTGCTACACTATTCTTAATTACTTGACTATCTCTGATCCACTGTATGCTAAGATAAGATTTTAAAGTTGATTAAATTTTAAAAGACTGGAAAATAAAGATGGCTTTGAGAACATTATTTCAACAATGGGGTACCTGACATCAATAGATTTCACTTTTTCAATAGTTACCATTGAACCCTGCAGGATAAAAAGCAAAAGTTAAACCTTTTATCTAAAAGTGTTCTTTTCAGTCTGGGTATCCTATGGGCATTTTCGGTACTGCAGTGGTATTAGACAGAGTTAGGAGTGAAAGCTCTGGAATTCATGCTGCAGCATGGCATGTTGGTTGCCTGATGTATTGCCTGCACATAATTTTTCTGGTGGTTCCTTTGCGGAGATACCTGGTAGCATTGGTCTGTAGCCAGGCATCTGAAAGGTGCACTACACAGCATTCAATGTTTCTCAGAAGTATACGGGTGACATGTTTTGTCAGCATCTTGTCCAAGCAGATGAGGTCCCCTCTCAGCTGAAGCCCCTTCTTTAAAACAGTAGACATTAAATTATCTGTATGATGTTGCTTGGCATTGACAGATCAATTTACTTATTGTCACTAATTTCTAATGATGTAATCAGAGCTCAAGGATAGAGAGTGCTGACTAAATGGATCTTGAAAATTGGTGTATTCATCAAGGTGCAAAGGAGATTTGCTAACTGAAGTCCCAGTGACTGAGTTTACCTCAATGGGAGCCCGCCTACTTGGGTCTGGGCTGCAGCTGTGGAGAGAAACAATGGTCCCAGTGAGAAGGACAGTTACCTGATACACATGGTGCTGGTCACTGGGCAGAGGACAATACCTGGAAACCGGACTGATTTCCAAGGGCCCAGTGCTGCTACCAGCTGCACCTATTGAGACATTTCTGTGCCTTCTTGGAGAGTATCCTCCTGATACGAGACAAAGCAGACTTCCTAGGCCTGGGCAATCTAATAGTGATTTCAAACTTTGTATCTTGAAGCTCATTTTAGCAATTGACAAAACATCTGTGTAGCGTCATGTCACTTTGGGTGTATTGCTACCGATAATCCATTAGAGTAGTGATCAGGTTATAATCTTTACATCAAATGATAACTTTAAAGAAAAAAGCCACCAGAGAGAAAATTTATGCTGCGATTAGACTGAAGCAGAAGAGTACAAAGGACAAATTGCTACTCCTGATCCTATTGTGAGCAGAGATCCAAGATTATCATGGTGCAAAGTATAAATCTAAGTCTGTCATAAACAGTCTGAAAGAGTGTCTTTTGCAGTGCACACTCAGATTTACAATGAATAGCACCATTCATTTGGGTTCTGTGATAGCAAGTAGGAAGAATGGGAAAGGCATTGGAGTATATTTATATATCTAGCAATTTTAAAAGGATGAATTGGCTGATTCTAGTTGAAAATTCCTTGGCTGTTGGTTCTTCTAAGGTGATTGATGATTTTTCGGCAGTTTTAAAATATGTTTCATGGTTCTTGTGACAGAATGATTGCATCCTGACCTCTGAGCCACAACGCCTACATTCAAATCCTTGTTGCCTTGGATATGTGTCATAATATGTCTGAATGGATTTATTTTAAAAGATCTTTAAAATGGATTTGCTGTTTTCCCCACCTATGGGTCTGTAGCTCAGGGTGACAGTCTCACTTACTGCTGATGTGTTGTAGCATATGTAAACAGGTTGATTAAAGATAACTAAAATCTGTTCTAGCAACTGTTCGGGTCCATGTCAGCAGAGCCAAATTCTAGCACACTCCAGCGATAATGGGAACTGCAGAGGCTGGAGAATCCGAGATAACAAAGCATGGAGCTAGATGAACACAGCAGGCCATGCAGCATCTTAGGAGCACAAAAGCTGACGTTTCAGGCCTAAACCCTTCATCAGAAAAGGGGGATAGGGAGAGGGTTCTGAAATAAATAGGGAGAGAGGGGGAGGAGGATCGAAGATGGATAGAGGAGAAGATAGCTGGAGAGGACCGTGTAGGTGGGAAGGTAGGGAGGGGATAGGTCAGTCCGGGGAGGACGAACAGGCCAAGGGGGCGGGATGAGGCTAGTAGGTAGGAAATGGAGGTGTGGCTTGATATGGGAGGAGGGGATAGGTGAGAGGAAGAACAAGTTAGGAAGGCAGGGACAAGCTGGATGGTTTTGGGATGCAGTGTGGGGAGGGGAGAGCTTAAAGCTTGTGAAATCCACATTGATACCATTGGGCTGCAGGGTTCCCAAGCAGAATATGTGTTGTTGTTCCTTCAACCTTCGGGTGGCATTGTGGTGGCACTGCAAGATGCCCAGGATGGACATGTCGTCTGAGGAATAGGAGAGGGAGTTGAAGTGGTTCACGACTGGGAGGCGCAGTTGTTTATTGTGAATCGAGCATAGGTGTTCTGCAAAGCGGTCCCCATGCCTCTGCTTGGTTTCCCCAATGTAGAGGAGGCCACAATGGGTACAGTGGATGCAGTATACCACATCAAGCAGATGTTCACCTGCCAATCCCGCCCCCTCGACCTGTCCGTCCTCCCTGGACTGACCTATCCCCTCCCTACCTCCCCACCTACACTCTCCTCTCCTCCTATCCATTCTTGTATCTATCTTCGATCCGCCTCCCCCTCTCTCCCTATTTATTTCAGAACCCTCTCCCCATCCCCCTTTTCTGATGAAGGGTCTCGGCCTGAAACGTCAGCTTTTGTGCTCCTAAGATGCTGCTTGGCCTGCTGTGTTCATCCAGCTTCACACTTTGTTTTCTAGCGCACTCCAGTTGTTTTGAGTTGGCATTACTGTCATTTCTGCCACTGATTACTATAAGGAGCTGAAAGCATTTTTTTCTGACACCAACAAATGTACACTTGGAATATTTAAAATGAAGAAAATCTTAGAGTCATACAGCATGTAACAAACCCTTTGGTCCAACCAGTCTATGCCATCCATTGTCACGAACTAAACTAGACCTACCTGCCTGATCTTGGCCCATATCCCTCCAAACCTTTCTTATTCATACACTTGTTGAAATGCCTTCTAAACGTTGTAACTGTACCCACATCCACCATTTGCCTAGAAGCTCATTCCACACATGAACCAATGTCAGTGTAATAGAAAAGAAATTGCTTCTCATGATTTTTTAAAATCTTTCTCCTCTCATCTTAAAAATATGGTTCCAAGTTTTGAGGTCCCCCACATGAGGGAAAAGACACCTACCATTCACCTTATCTATATCACTCATTATTTTATTAACTCCTATAGGGCCATCTCTCTACCTTCTACACTTGAGTGAAAAGTGACCCAGCTTGTGCAGCCTCTCATTATAACTCAAACGCACCATTCTCGGCAACATCCAGGTATATCTGTTCTGAACCCTCCCCAGTTAATAATATCTTTCCTATAGCAGGGCGACGAGAACTGGACACAGTACTTCAGAAGATGCCTCACCAATGTCCTGTACATCCTCAACATTATGCCCCAACTCCTGCACTCAAAGGTCTGAGTAACTGATTGTGGATGATCAGCCATGATCATAATGAATGGTGGTGCTGGCTCGGAGGGCCAAAAGGCCTACTCCAGCACCTATTGTCTATTGTCTATAATGAAGGCAAAATGCTAAATGCCTTCTTAACCACCTTATCTATTTGTGATGCAAGCGTCAAAGAACTATGTACCTGAACCCCTATGTCTTTCTGTTCTACAACACTGCCTGAGACCTTACTCTTAATTGGATAAGTCTTGTCTTTTTTTTGTTTTTCCATAATGCAATACCTTGCATTTATCCAAACTAAATGCCATCTGCCACTCTTCAGCCCATTGACCCAATTCATCAAGATGTCTTTGTAATCTTAAATAGTCTTCGTCATTGTCCACTATACTACCAATCTTGCTGTCATCCACAAACCTACTAACCATGCTTTCTATGTTGTGATCTAAGTCATTTATATAATTGACTAACAAAAGTGGACCCACTGTGGAACACCACTGGTATCCATTCCAATAAAAAAAACCTCCACCATTACTAGTGGTCCCCTGCTATGCTGATTTTGTACCAAATAGCAAGCTCACCCCGAATCTGAATGTGATCTGAATTTACTAATTAGTCTGCCATGTGGAACCTTGTCACAGGCTTTACTAAAGTCCAAGTAAACAATGTCTACTGTTCTGCTCTCATCAATTTTCTTGGTTACTTCCTCAAAAAACTCAATTAAATTTGTGAGACACGATTTCCCTTACACAAAACCGTGCTGACTGTCCCTAATCATTCCTCGCCTCTCCAAATGCATATCTCTTCTATCTTTCAGAATCACTCGCAGCAACTTACCCACCACTGAAGTCAGAATCTCAGGCTTCCCAGGCTTCTCCTTACGTCCTTCTTAAACAAAGGCATGATATTTTTTTGGAAGTATTGATATATTCTCAAATTATATCAATAAAACTAATCACACACATCAACAACTTTATTGTGAGAAATATTACTATTTCAAATCAGATGTGAAATCTGTTCATTGGTTTGTCTTTATTGTGGTTCATTTAATTACAAATCTCTCCTGTGATTTTCTGTTCTGTCAACCAAATCTTGACCTGTCACATCTTTTTGCCTTCAAAGAAGTTATGGGCACTGTTCTCCATCACCCTTTCCTTCTCACCACTAAATCAGTTTTGGATTCAACTATCAAATTACCCTGGATCCTGACAGCTTTTAGCTTCTTAATCTGCCTGCCATGTGAGACCTACATTAAAAGGCAAATTGTTGACTTGGAATTCCTGTTTTTCCCATTTTCTTGTAGCCTCTGGTGTGCTTTCAAACGAGGTTCCATACTTTTTAATCTTGTCACTTGCTGTGATCTTCAGCAAGCTTCCCCAGCACTTGAAGTCCATTTCAAAACAACTAATTAAAGTTGGCTTTTTGCTACAATGAAAACATACATACACTCAAGCTTTCCATGAAAGATGCGCTTTAGTGAGCGAGTGTCAGACATTTTGGTTCTATGGCCAGCCTAATTTAATTGTGATTGGCTCAATATGGTTCAGACATTTTCTAAACCAATTTGCACAAACACTTTGGTATCTAATATTTTGGTCTGTCATCTGATCTAACATATGTAGATATGTTTTATTTCCCCAGATAAATCAATAATCTCATTGTTCCTTTCCAATCCTGATTATCTTTAGACTTGATCAAAAACACTTGTCATCTTTATAGCAGAATTCTCTCAAAACCTTGTTACTGATTTGGCTTTTCGCTTAGTTGGAAGAATTGAAGACATTTGAGGTTACTTTCCTTTGAGAAGTGAAAGCCAAAACATGAATTCACAGATGTGCTCAAAATCATGAGGGATTTAGTCAAAAATATGTGGAAACAATTCTATTGGTAGATGTGTTGAGAACCAGAAATTTCAGGTAATTTAGTAAAAGAACCAACAGAAACATGAGAGAAAAACGTTTTTGCTGTGAGTGTTCGCAATCGGAAACATAAGGATTGAGAACAAGGAGAAAACCAATTTAATTATGGCTTCCAAAAAAGGAATTTTGATGGCATGGAAAATGTTGCAAGGCTGTGGGTAACAAGGTGGAACTAGTTCAGTTGCTCTTGCAGAGAGCTGGCAGGAACATGCTGGACCAAATGATTTTATGATAATTGATTATGGCATGGCAATTGTTTATTGTGGCAAGATCCTGCTGTGAATTTTTTAACAAATATTGTTTTTATTTGTCTACATTGTTCCACCTCATTAACTCAAAGCTATCTTGGCTATCTGTTTTCTAATTTTGCCAGGAAAACAAGTAGAATCATTTATTCTGTTCCAACAAACAGCTAAAGTGCAGTAAATTGTACCTTGACAAGTAAAATTCAAAAGCTGTATAAGAATGAAAGAAAATCAACGGTACAGCAAAATTTACCAACTAAACGTAAAAAGGAACAACTTCAATTGTAGCTGATTTCAGGACTTTGAACCAGTGACAGTGGATAGTGTGTACCTGTTGGGTGGTAGTGCCCAGCACTGGTTTGGCACAAATGTTAGAGAAACAGAAATTGCTGGAAAAACTCAACAGGTCTGGCAGCATCTATGGAGTGAATCAAATTGATTGCAAAGCATGGACCTTCAGGAGGAGACCAGGACAGATCATCCACTCAGCATTTCTAACTGAAATTGGATGGAAATGGTTTCAGCCTTGATTTTTGCACTTATGTCCTGGCCTCCCTGAATACTGTCAGTCAGGGTATTTGTAGAAGCTCCTGCTCTTTTTTTTGTCCACTGCACTTCATGATCAGATGCGCAAATCTGCAGAAATTTGATCTGACCTGTTGACTGAGGATTGGCTTAGCTCGGACTACTGTGTGCATGTCGTCCAATGTTATAACTTCACCAGATTGATACCTCATGTTTAGGATGCCTGTTGTTGTTCCTGGCATTCTGTTCTCACTGAACCAGAATTGATATCAAATGAAGGATATGCTGGTCCATGAGTTTACAAATTGTGGTTAAATGCATTTCTGCTGCTGCTGACATACAGTGCCTCATGGATGTGTAGTTTTCTGCTATTGGATCTGAATTCTGAATCAATATCATTTAGCACAGTAACCTCAACATAATGTCTCTACAAGCAATATGTTCTAGTCACTCCAATTATTACTGTCATTGACTGATGCGCCTGTATTGATTGGTGGTGGATTGGTGTAGTAAAGTCAAGCAAGTTTTCTTTTTTCTTGGTTTCTTCATGCAGACCTAGTCTAGCAGTTAGGTCCCCCAAGACATGGCTGGCTCAATCAATTGTTTTGCTGCTAAACTACTCGGTGATTTGTACTGAATCCCCACCCAGAATGTATTTCTATGCCCTTGCGGCCCTCAGTGCATTTTTCAAATGGTCTTCAGCATGGCAGGGGTTTGATGCATGAGTTGAGGTAGGATGTTAGGTGGTAATCAGCAGGAGCTTTCTTACCAGTAATTGAGCTAATTGATTTTGGCTTGATGAGGACTTGTGAATGTTGTGGACTCCCAGGGCAACTCCTTTTGACCATATGCTATTGTGACCACATCACTGGTGGTTCTGACCTCCCACTTGGGCAGGATGTATGCAGACACAGTGATGCAGGAATAGCACGTGGCTGTAAAGTATGATTGTGTGTATGACTGTCTCATGCTGTTTATTATGTGTATGTACATTCAAAGCAGATAAAAGAAAGTTTTAAAATAAATCCATGGTCTCCAAAAAAAGGGAGGAATGTGTGTTTTGTTATTTTTGCATTATAAACTGTGATCTTATTATTTTATCCTTCAACATACAACAGAATAGATAGGTGATCCATGTGTCTCTTGAAAATTACATTGATGTAACAATTCTTTTGACAAATGCTGTTAACTTTCTTTTGTTTGGTTTTAAAACAAATATGATATATTTTACTATACTTGCTACAAAACAACTGCTTCTAAAATACATTTAAGATATTTAAATATACCTCTTTCATGTCCCTATAATGCCTGTATGTGACTCTTTATCACTTGTCTGCTACGGATCTGTGTTGTACTGTGATTTGGATCACTATTAACCATTCTCTGCAAATGGCCCAGTGAATTCTGGGAAAAAATGAGTCTGTGATTTTACCTCAATAAAGACTTTTAATGCTCTACAGAAGTATTTCAAGAAATTGCATATTTTAGAGTAACACAATTCTGTTTCTGCCTTGATTTTGTCTTTGTGCCTTCTAAAGCCTTGGCTAAGGCATTGATATCAATTCCACTCAAAAGCCTTGGCACATTAAGCAGAGGTTCACCTGCACATCTGCCAATGTGGTATACTGGATCCACTGTACCCGGTGTGGCTTCCTCTACATTGGGGAAACCAAGCGGAGGCTCGGAGACCGCTTTGCAGAACACCTCTGCTCAGTTCGCAACAAACAACTGCACCTCCCAGTCGCAAACCATTTCCACTCCCCCTCCCATTCTTTAGATGACATGTCCATCATGGGCCTCCTGCAGTGCCACAATGATGCCACCCGAAGGTTGCAGGAACAGCAACTCATATTCCGCCTGGGAATCCTGCAGCCATATGGTATCAATGTGGACTTCACCAGTTTCAAAATCTCCCCTTCCCCTACTGCATCCCTAAACCAGCCCAGTTCGTCCCCTCCCCCCACTGCACCACACAACCAGCCCAGCTCTTCCCCCGCCACCCACTGCATCCCAAAACCAGTCCAACCTGTCTCTGCCTCCCTAACCTGTTCTTCCTCTCACCCATCCCTTCCTCCCACCCCAAGCCGCACCCCCATCTACCTACTCACCTCATCCCACCTCCTTGACCTGTCCGTCTTCCCTGGACTGACCTATCCCCTCCCTACCTCCCCACCTATACTCTCTCCACCTATCTTCTTTACTCTCCATCTTCGGTCCGCCTCCCCCTCTCTCCCTATTTATTCCAGAGCCCTCACCCCATCCCCCTCTCTGATGAAGGGTCTAGGCCCGAAACGTCAGCTTTTGTGCTCCTGAGATGCTGCTTGGCCTGCTGTGTTCATCCAGCCTCACATTTTATTATCATAGCCTTGGCTTAATGTTTGATGATGTTACTCAGAACTGTGAAGAAAATGTGAATTCTCCATAGGAACCTAGGCCTTAAGAATGGGGAACAGGCTATTCAACTCTTCCAACCTGGATGGACGATTCAAAAGCCTGATCTGGATGTGGTCTCAACTCCATAAGCCTCACCCAACGCTTCATTGCCCTGTTCATTACAACAACCTTTAAGCGTCCCTTGAAAGGGAAGACCCAGCCTCCACTAATTTATGAAGAATTGAATTACACGTATTAAACTGTTTGAGAGAAAGAAAACCACAATCTTCTCCTCTTGGTCTTAACCCATGGACCCTAGTTCTAGTGTTTGCCATGAAAGAAATCCTTCAACATTCTGTATTCAGCTATTACATCTACATTCTGTCAGCAGCTTATAAGTTTTAATAAGATCATCTCTCATTGCTACATGCTCAGTATTTGTGCATAACATAAGCTCCTTATTCCTAGGAATGAAGTGTTTTTTTCCTCTGAAATACTTCTAATGTATTTTTTTCCAAATGTAGAAATCAAGACAGCACACAGTGCTCCTGATGCGATATAACCAAGACCTAATACAGTACTTCAACTATAGTAAAGCTACCATACTTTTACATTCCATTGTCCTTTCAGTAAATTCCAACAGCACACTTGCCTTCCAAATCACTTATTGAGCCTTCACACAGTCCTAACATTTTGTGACTCTTGTAATATGGTGCCCAAATCCCTCTGTACTTCAGAGTTCTGCAATCTCTCTTTGCTTAAATAGTATACTTGTCTCTTCTTCCTGCCAAAATGAACAAATTATACTCCACCTGCCAAATCCATTCACTTTAACCTGCCTATATCCTTCTGCAGATTCTCTAATTCCTATTGACAATTTAGTTTCCCAACTATCTTGGTGTCATCAGCAAATTTAGCTAGTGTGCATTTGGACCTTTCATCCACTTGTACAGATTAGCTGGCTGGGCTTTGGTCTCAATTCCACTTTTCTGGGCTAGCAATTCATCCATTTCAATTCAAATGTTGTGTGCATTCAGTCATCTTTAAATTCTGTGTTATGACCATTTTTGCAACCTCTGGCCTTAATCTCCTGGTACATTCTTAAATTCATGCTCACTGTCTTTCCCTGTCTCACACTACTTATCACTAACCAAACTTGCAAACCCCCTTGCTGTATTAGCTTGTTGTTTCTCTTTGTTTTATCACATCTTCTCTCATAAAACCATGAGACATAGGAACAGAAGTAGATAGTTTAGCCCATCAAGTCTGTTAAGCCATTCAGTGAGATCATAGCTGATCTAATAATCCTCAAAGATAATGTGAACTGCAGATGCTGGAGAATCCAAGATAACAACGTGCGAAGCTGGATGAACACAGCAGGCCAAGCAGCATCTCAGGAGCACAAAAGCTGACGTTTCGGGCCTAGACCCTTCATCAGAGAGCTTTCTGATGAAGGGTCTAGGCCCAAAACGTCAGCTTTTTGTGCTCCTGAGATGCTGCTTGGCCTGCCGTGTTCATCCAGCTTCGCACTTTGT
Organism: Stegostoma tigrinum; assembly: GCF_030684315.1. Lineage (NCBI taxonomy): Eukaryota > Metazoa > Chordata > Chondrichthyes > Orectolobiformes > Stegostomatidae > Stegostoma > Stegostoma tigrinum. The sequence goes on along the minus strand of NC_081359.1, from coordinate 52,674,862 downwards.
TATCTAATAATCCTCAACTCTGTTTTCTTGTCTTTTCCTCATAACTCTTAATTGCCTTACTGATTAAGTATATTCAAGACTAAAATAGACTTTTAATGATCCAGTCTTTGTTGTGAAGAATTCCACAAATTCACAACCCTCTCAGAGAAGAAATTCCTCCTTTAAACTGAAATATATGATCCTTTATTCTGAGATTATGCCCTCTGATCTTAGATTCTCCCACAAGAGGGAGCATGTCCAGTCCTAAGATTCTTGTATGGTTTAATTAGGCTTTCTCTCATTGTTTTATAGTTCAATGGGTTCAAGCTCAAGGTACATATGACCCATTTCTAAGGTAGTCCTTCCATATCAAGGAACAACCTAGTGAACCTGTTCTGGACTGCCACCAATGCCAGTATATCTTGGCTTAGGTAAGCGGCCCAAAAATCATCACATTAGTCAGACTACAGCTGGAATACTGTCTTGTATAGTTTTAGCAAGATCATCTTACTTACTACATTCCCTTTGGTATAAAGGTCTTCTCTGTTTCCTATTGATTTTGGAATCTAGCTTTTTGTGATTCAAGGACAAAGATTCTCAAATCCCTTTATTCTGTACTGTTTCTTTACATTTTCTCCAGTTCAATAATATTCAGCTCCTTTGTTCTTTCTGCCAGAGTGCATAATCTCACATTATTCTCGATCCCTTCTCCTACTGTTTAGAGCCCTCTCCATTGCTGTAGCAATGACTCGCCAGAAAACTGATCCGAGCATGGTTCATGTGAAGCCCTTTCTAATGAACAGCTCCCAATTTCTCCATACTGATGCCTGTTCCTTTGGATCAAAACCCATTTCTTTCAAACTAGTTTTTGAGCTGTGGATTCATTTGTCTAACCTTGTTCACTCTCTGCTATTTTGTGCAGTCCGAATTGGTACGGTGTACCTAACTTCCTAGGATGCAGAAACACAGTTCCGTCAGCTAAACTGCTGGAATATTATTCTTGAACTGATAGCAAGTTTTGCTGTGATGTTTTTTGAAAATGATTCAATAAAATCTAAAGGAAATCCATAATCTGAATTGTGGGAAGGTGCTGGCCTAGTTGTATTATCTATTAATGTAGAAACTCAGCTAGTCGTCTAGGGACCAGTTTCATATGCTGCCATGGCAGATGGTGGAACTTTGAATTCAATAAAAAATAAGAATTTTAAAGAAAAAATAGGAGTTAAGATTCTACCAATGACCATGAAATCATTGCCACTTGTCAGAAACATCCATCTGGCTTATTGATGTCCTTCAGGGAAGGAAGTCTGCCATTTTCACCTCGTCTGGTCTGCATGTGACCACAGAGCCACAGCAATGTGGTTGACTCTCAACTGCCTTCTGAAATAACTTAGCAATTGATACAGCTAAGTAGATTGCTAAGAGGTCTTAACAAAGAAATGATTCCTGTCGGACCACCTGGCATTGACCTAGGCATGGGAAAGGACAACAGCAGGTGCAGTCCTGTTGCCCCTACAAAGTCCTCTTTACTAACATTTGGGGGTTAATGCCAACATTTGGGAGAGCTGTCTCTGAGACAAGTGAATAAAAAGCCTGATATAGTCATACTGTCAGAATCATGCTCACTAAAAGAAAATGTCTCAGGCACCACTGTAACCATCCCTGGAAATGTCCTATCCCACCAGCAGGACAGAGGTGGCGGCACAGTGGTATACAGTCAAGAGGGTTTTGGCCTAGGAGTCCTCAACACTAACTCTGGACCATATGAAGTTTCATGACTTCAGGTTATGCATAGGCAAGGATACCTCTAAGTGATTACCACGTATCCTCCTCCCTCAGCTGATGAATTAGTGCTCTTCCATGTTTAACTACACTTGGAGGAGTATGTCCTATGGGTGGGAGGATTTCAGTGTTCACCACCAAGAGTTGCACAATAGTAATAGTCCTAGAATCCTCACAGTGTGGAAACAGGCCCAGCAAGTCCACACCAAGACCCATCCCCCACAACTCATCCAATCCACACATTGTGGGTGTGCCTCTACCACATATCCTGCAGTGATTCAAGAAGGCAGCTCATCGCCACCTTCTTGAAATTAACTGCAGATGGGCAATAAATGCTGGCCTAGCCAGCAAAGCCCACTTAACAGGAATGAGTTTCAAAGAAAGCTAAATACGTTTACTTTACAGTGACTGTTTTCTTAGAAGATAGAGAATCCCTACAGTGTGGAAACAGAACCTTTGGCCCAACAAGTCCACATTGACCCTCAGTGCCCCACCCAGACGTGTCCCTGCATAACTCACCTAATCTACACATCCTTGAACATTATGGGCAATTTAGCATGGTCAATCTACCAGCCTGCACATCTTTGGACTGTGGGATGAAACCGGAGCACATGGAGGAAACCCACACAGACACAGGGAGAATGTGAAAACTCCACACAGACAGTCGCCCGAAGGTGGGAGCAAACCCGGGTCCCTGGCACTGTGAGGCAGCAGTGTTAACCACTGAGCCACCATGCCACCTGATAATACTACTGACTGATCTAGTTAAGCCCTAAAGAGCATGGCTGCTAGACGGGATCTGTAGCAGGTGATGAGAGAAAAATCATACTTGACCTCGTACTTATCAGTTTGCTGGCCGCAAATGCATCTATCCTTGACAGTATTGGTAAGAGTGGGCATTGCACAGTTCTTGTGGAGATTAAGTCCCACCTTCACATTGAGAATACCCTCCACTTTGTTGTATGACATTATTATTGTGCTAAATGGGACAGACTCCGAACAGATCAAGCAACTTAAGGCTGGGCATATATGAGGAGCTGTGGGCTATCGACAGCAGCAGAATTGTACTTCAAAACAATCTGCAACCTCACAACTCAACATATTCCCTCACACCCATGAATATTAAGCCAGGAGATCAACCCTGGTTCAGTGTAGAGTACAGGAGGACATGTGAGGAGCAGCATCAGACATACCTAAAAAAAGAGGTGTCAATCTGGTGATGCTACCCAACAGGTCTATTTACATGTCAAACAGCATAAGCAGCAAGTAGCAGAACAGAGCTAAGCAGCCCCACAACCAGTAGATCAGATCGAAGCTCTGCAGTCCTGCCATATCCAGTCATGCCATATCCAGTCATGAGTGATGGTGGGCAATTGAGCAACTCACTGGAGGAGGAACCCTTGACATTAGGCCACATTCAACTGAATGTGGCATCAGGGAGGCCGAGCAAAATTGGAATCAGTGGGCGTCAAGGTGCAAACTCTCTGCTGTTAATGATCATACCTAGCATGAAGGAAGATGGTCATGGTTGTTGGAGATCAGTCATCTCCGCTCTGCAGGAGTTCCTCAGGGTAGTGTCCTTGACCCGACCATCTTCAACTGCTTCATCAATGACCTTCCCTCCATCATAATATCAGAAATCGGGATGTTTGCCAACGATTGCACAATATGCAGCACCATTCGTGATACCTCAGATACTAAAGCAATCCATGTTCAAATCCAACAAGATCTGGACAGTGACCAGGCTCTGGCTGACAAGTGGCAAATAACATTGCCTGGCATTTGTGTGACATGAATGACAATCACCAATAAGAAGAGAATCTAATTACCGATCCTTGACTTTCAATCATGTTACCATCACTGAATTCCGCACTACCAACATCCTCGAGATTATCATTGACCGGAAACTTAACTAGACTCACCACCTAAACACAGTGCCTTGAATTAGAATTAGGTTTATTGTCATGTATAACCAATAGTAAAGTACAGGAGTACAGTGAGATGGGTACAATGTTGCCACACAAGGGGCTGTCTTAGGTACAAAGTACTTAAGTACTAAAGTAGATTACATATAAAAATAGAGAAATAGAGAGAAAAACTAAACATTACAGTTTTTCATAGAATAAATTAGGATAATAAATTAATAAGGTTAAAGATAAACATTACAACCCTTCTACAGCCTGCAATCTCTTCACACTCTGGGCTTTCCACACATGGTCTCTCTCTCCCAGCACTGCCAGGTTTGAGATCTACGAAAGGGTGACTGCGCTAGGCCCCAGTCTGTTGGCCAACCCTCTTGGGGTCCCCAGCCCACTGGCTGCTCCACTCCAGCCCTGCAACCTTTGGCCGCCTTGCTTGTCCCGGGCTTACAGACTGCTGGCTGTCCTGCTCAGCCCTGGCCTGCTGAATGTCTCCTTCGGTGCCCTCAGCTGCTGTTCTCTTTACAAGCCAAGGTAATTTAAAAAAATCACTTCAAAAAAAAGCTTAACAAGGAAAGAAAAAAGTATAGGGAAAAAGAGGAGGCGTACAGAAAGGACAAGCCCTGGGCTGAGCCCGGACGTTGTCTACTCTGCGTCTGCCATCTTGAAAACAGAAGCAGGTCAGAGTTTAGGAATATTGCAGTGAGTAACTCACCTCCTGACTCCCCAAATCCTGTCCACCATCTGAGGTACAAATTATGTGCGTGACAGAATACTCCCCTCTTGCCTAGTTGAGTGCAACTTTAGGAACACTCAAGAAACGTGGCACCATCCAGGATAAAACAGCTCAATTGATTGGCACCACAACCACCAGCATCCACTCCCTTCACCATTGATACTCTGTAGTAGCAGTGTCTACAGTCTACAAGACGCACTGCAGAAATTCACCAAATGCCCTTCGATAGCACTTTCCAGACTGTTGACTACTTCCATCTAGAAAGACAAGGGCCGCAGCTGCATGGGAGCTCCAATACCTGTGAGTTCCTCTCCAAGCCATGCACCATCCTGATTTGGAAATATATTGCAGTTCCCTCAATGTCGGTGGGTCAAAATCCTGGAATTCTCTCCCTGATGATATTGTAAGTTAACCGACAACTCATGGACAGTAGAGGTTCCAGAAGGCAGCTCACCAATACCTTCTCAAGGGCAACTAGAGATGGGAAATGAAATGCTCGGCAGCCCATGTCCCACGAGTGAATAAAAAGGGAAAAGCATTTTAAAATTTATTGTGCAGGTAACATCTATTTGCAGTATTTTATTAGAAGAAGGTTTTATATGAGAGAAAAGAGATTGCAGTGATTTTAAATGTGCTGTAGGATTTGTTTAACTCTGACAGTTTAATGTACCGAGAGAGCTTCTTTGCTTCCACTTATTTTACTTCATATTTTCAAAAACAACTAGTGCATTTAGAAGAATATAGACATTGTCTTTTCTCCTGACAGCACAGTAACATGCAATAGCAAGAAATAGGTGATTTTGATTCTGGCCTTGTTCTTTTGCAGACATATGGCAGATGGCAAGATATGAGAAGCACCTGGTGCTAATTGAAAGATACCCACAGCTTGTAGCAATGATTCATATCTGCTGCTTAACAGACAATCACTTCTTTTGCAATAAGAGTTGATTGTTGAGGCAGATTGAGAGGAAAGTGCTTAGCCTTTGGACGAGTACTGCATAAATTACACCAGTACAACGGATTGAAAGATTTTGCTTGCCATTTTCTGCTTTCTCTTGGTGTTTGGTTTCAGTTCTGTGACTGCAACCTAGCAAACCAGGAAGATGTTCACCTGCTAGGTGAGGAGCTGGTAATAGGAGAAGCTTTTAATTTCTAAAGTTTCAGACATCTCTGTTCATAGCCATCCCTTGAGGAAGGAAAGAGGGACCCTCCCAGCAGCTCCCTCTGTCAATCACAAAGTGTCTTTGTCATGTAAGCTCATTGATGTCGCTGTGCCTTTGCTGTTTATCATGTTCCTGTCATCTGGAAGCATAAAAGAGAGAAAGTGTATGGTTCCCAGGCACAGATAATAGGCTGCTTGTTGCTGTGGGTCCTGTGTCCCAGCAGCCCTGGAATGATTTTTATGGGGTTTTAATGGCTAAAATGCATTAGATCTCACTCATTCAGGTCTTGTAGTCAGTACCCACTTTTTAAAATTATATAACAAAGTAGAGGAGGTGAAAGAAATTTTGTAGATTGCCTCGTTAATCCCTTTTATAAATAACAATGTGAAAATAGAAAGTTCTAAATTATCTGAATTTCTTTTCAAAGGAGTTCATTAAGCAAGAAAATTATTGCACCTCTCTAGTAAATTAGGTTATTTTCACTAAAATTTATTTTCTTCACCTTTATGAAGCAGTTGCTTGAATACATCAAACCCACCATAAGCCTTTGACAGACGTTTATTAGACATGACTGCAGAAAATACAAACGAGAAATGGATTTTTTAGAATGTTATTTTAATATGATGAGTTAACAGGTAACCTAGTTTTCGCGCTCTCTCCTGTGCGCTCTCCCTCTCTCTCTCAGCTCAACACCGTGTCTTATCACTCTCCTCCACTCACTCTTGTCAGTTTATGCTAACTCACGGCTTGTTTATCAATTTTGTCTTGACTGTTGCTCCCTCTTGCAGATCTTAACTCCTTCCCATTAGTCCTCACTGCTCCTCTTTGCAGCTCTCAAACACTCAGTCATAGCCTGTTGCTCCCACTTGCAGACCTTTGCTTTCTCCTTTGACTTGTTGCTCATACTCGTGGCTCACAACTGCTCCTGTTTGCACCCATTTGCTCCTTTTGGAACTCTTGCCTGCTTCCTCCTATGGTTTGTTACTGTCATGGCCCATTGCTCCTTCTCATGGCACTCACTTGCTCTTTCATGCAGCTGTCACCCTGTGCCTTTTCCTACATGTCACTTTCTTTTGCAGCTCTCATCCACTCCCAAACAAAATCCATCAAAGTCAATTGCACCATCTTGCAATCCATTGCACTCTTTTGCTGCTGTTGCTGTTTCCCAGATCCCTTTAGAACCTGTCAGTCTCACTTGTAGCACGCAACTTCTCCTCTCTGGCCTTGCCCAGTCTCTCTTTCTCCCACTCCTTGTCACCCATTGCTCCCTATTTCAGTTTTCACCCAATTTCCCTAATGGCCTGTCGCTTTCTCCTGCGGCCCCTGTTCCCTCATAGCCTGTTGCTTACACTTGCATCAAACAAGCTCATTGCACTTGCTGATGGCCCATCAGTCCCACTCAAGGTTTTTGCTTGCTTCCTTTCATGGTCCATTTTACATTCTTGCAACTCATCGCACCTTTTTATTGCTCTCACCCACTCCTTCTCAAAGTTTGCTGGCTGGTTTTGTGGCTTGTGGGTTATCCAACTTTAAGCATTGGGAGCAATTTATAGAATGCAGGAAAGACGAGCTAAGAATCTTACAAGGAAAAAAGAATATGAATGCAATCTAGCAAGGAACATAAAAGTGGACAATATAATCTTTCATCTATGTGAGACAAAAAAGTGATTAGCAAGGATAAATGTGGGCCCAGTACAATTAAGCCCTAGAGAATTTGTAGTGGAGAGCAGTGTAATAGTAGAGAACCTATGCAATTACTTTGCCTTCTTTTCCATGAAGAAGATATAAGAAATGTTTCAGGAATACTTGGTGACCATGAAATTTGTAACTGAAAAGCTGAAAGAAATGATTTGCAAAGAGACCATACATGAAAATTTTATTTCAATGAGCCATGTTCCAGATATATAGTTAAGCAGCACTAAAATGGTTTATGCTCTTATTTTGGCACAGTACCTTTGCACAGAGTGTATTACTTTAAATTTAAAAAATATTATCATAGATAAATTATTAAAGCTGTATTTCTCCACAATTTATAAAATTAACATTTCCCCAAACCACTGTCAATTTGGTACAGATTACATTAGTAGTTTTCACATTGTAGCAAGGTAGCTTTATGACCACTTGCACAGAAGTTGCGTTACACATACGTTTTATTTAGCTCAGCTGATCTGCACCCTTTGTTCTTCATGTGACTGCTAACAATGGTTCACCCTATTTTCAAATCCACCTACACAACCTTCAGATCATAAGACGTAGAAAGCAGCACTAGGCCATTCAGCTCATCGAGTCTGTTCTACCATTCAATAAGGTCATGGCTAATCTGACAATCCTTCACTCCACTTTCTTGCCATTTCTTCATAACCCTTGATGCCCATACTAATTGAAGATATGTTTATCTCAGCCTTGAATATACGTAATGACCCAGCCTCAACAGCCCTCTGTGGTAAAGAAGTTCACAAATTGACTACTGTCCGAGAGAAGAAATTTCTCCGTCTTAAATGGGCAGCCCCATTGAAATTAACCCTCTGGTTCTAGAATTTCTGACAAGGGGATGCAATTTATCTACATCTCTCCTGTCAAATCCTCTAAGAATCTTACATGTTTCAATAATACCTCCTCTCATTCTTCTAAAGTCCGTTAAGTACAGAACCAGCCCACTCAACCTTTCCTCATAAAAAAAATCCGTCCGAACATAGGATGAAACTTGTGAACGTTCCCTGGACTGCCTGTAATGCAGATATATCTTTTCCTTAGAGCCGAAACTATTTGCTCTATTCCAAGTGGGATCTGACTAGTGCTTTGTACAGTTTTATCAAGCCTGCCCTATTTTTAGATTCCATTCCCTTTGAAATAAAGGAGAACGCTCCATTTACCTCATAAAAACCGTAAGAACTGTGGATGCGGTAAATCAGGAACAAAAACAAAAGTTACTGGAAAAGCTCAGCAGGTCTGGTAGCATCAGTGAAGGAAAAATCAGAGTTAATGTTTTGAGTCTGGCGACCCTTCGAGCAGCTTCATTTGCCTCCCCTATTTTGTAGTGATTTTGGATGCTAGCTTTTGGTAATTCCTGTCTGAGGACCCCAGGTCTCTGTGTGCTACAGCTTTTTGCCGTCTCTAGCCATTTAAATAATATTCAGTTCTTTAATTCTTCTTATGAATGAGCACATCTCTCAATTTCTTATACTATATTTCACCTATCAAGTTTTTTTGTCCACTCACTTAACCTGTCTGTATGTTCTGCAAATATGACTTTCCCACTGTTTGACTTCTTGCCCATTTTCATGCCATCTGCAAACTTCACATGAGTACATTCATTTGCCCCATCCAGGGCATTAATATACATTGTAAATAATTGTTGCCTCAATACTGATCTCTGTGGCACTCCATTAATTGCAGGTTGCTATTCTGGAAGTGCTCACTTTAACCCAGCTCTCTGAATTCTACTAGCTAATTGAGGCAATGTCAATGTTGCTGTTCTGGTAATCCAGATTCCCAAGTAACAGTCTGGGGATCTGGGTTGAAATTCTACCAGGGCAGATAGTAGAATTTGAATGCAATAACAATAAATTAACTCTCTATGATGGCTATGAAGCCATTGCCAATTCTTGCAACAACCCGTCTGGTTCACTTGTGCCTTTTAGGAAGGTAAACTGCGTCTTTACTTGGTCTACCCTACATGTGACTCCAGACCCACAGAAATGTGCTTGATTCCATCTGCCCTCTGTAATGACTTGCTAAGTAATACAGTTATGTGAACCTCTTTTTAAAAAATAGGTCTCAAAAGTGGAGTAAAACTAGATAGCCTCCCAGGCATCAAGTATGCAACAGCTTGATACAGACATAGTCGTGGAATGATACATGATATGCAATGTCTCAGACAACATTGTAAGTATCCTTGCATATGTCCTGTATCCAGCACAGTGGTACTCAACTTGGAGGATGTTGCTCTGGGAGCCCTGAATGTTTACTGTGTGTCTCATGACATCAGGTCATATGTGGGCAAAGAAATCTCCTGCTGATTACCACATACTGCCCTCTTGGCTGATAAGTTAGTTTGCAATAAAAACTGAAAGAACTGCAGATGCTGTAAATCAGAAATATAAACAGAAGTTGCTGGAAAAGCCCAGCAGGTCTGGCAGCACCTGTGAAGAGAAAATCAGAGTTAACATTTCTGGCCCAATCACTCTTTCCTCAGTTGCCTTGACCCTTCCTGAATTCTTCCGTGTTCAACAGTGCTTGGAAGAATTACTGAGGGAGACAAGGGTGCAGAATGTATTCTGGGAGGCCCACTCCTGTCTGAGCTGGACATGGTCTAAAGGACATAGCTGCTGGACTGAGCCTGCACAGGTGATGATGAAATCAAAGTGAGGAACAAGCATATTTGACCTCGTTTCCAATCTGACATGATAGTAATAGTAAGAGCGACCAGGACACAGTCCTCGCACATCTCCTTACGGAGATGATTTGCCATTTTCACATTGAGAACACCCTGCATTGTGCCCTGTGGCACAATCACAGTGATAAATGGGATAGACTTCAAACAGATCCAGCATGTCAAGAATGGGCATCCTTGAGGCACGAATGGGCTACCACCAGCAGCAAAATTGTACTCCTAACAACTTTCAACCGCTTTGCCATAATATATCATATATGCCATATACCATTAACATCAAGCCGGAATCAATTTAGAATACAGGCGATCATGTCATGAACACCATCAGCAAGCCTAAAATTGAGGTGTCAACCTGGTGAAACCAAATAAAACAGTAGGTCAGACTTAAGGTCTGCAGTCGTGTTAGATCCAGTCCTGAATGGTGATCAAAAGTGTAATAACTCACTGGAGTGGGAGGCTGCACAAATGCGTGCAAAAGTAAAGGCTAAAACATTTGCAGCAACCTTTAGCCAGATGTGCCAAGTGGATGATCCCTGTTAGCCTCCTCCAGTGAACCCTAAAATGACAGTCTTTATCTAATTCTGTTCACTCCACAATGTCAAGAAATTACTTAAGACACTGAATAAAGCAAAGGCTATGGCCCCTGGGATCAAGTAAGCAATTCAGTCTTCTCTGTTCTTTCATTGCAACCTTTGGAAAACAAAGTTGCTTAAGGTCATCGCTTTCAGAATCTAAACTGTAGATTTCAGTTTAACAATGACTGCAAATTTAACTTAATTTTTACAAATTAAAGATTTAGACTTTCGTACCTAGCAAAGGGATGGTATCAGCCTTGTCTTAACTTGAATCTTGAATATCAACACATCTTCAGCCTCTCATGAATTCTAGAAATGAATTTCCCAAATCAACATTGTGTAAAGAAACGTCATTGTCCCTCTTTTCATAATGGCTGAATTAATGGAAACCAGTAGCTACTGATTCTGCTTTCCCATTTCTACATAACTTTAAGCACTTGCAACATTTTGTCCTATAATATGTGATGTTCCAAGTGAGAAATGCCCAGTTTTTAAAAATTAAAAACAGAAATGCCCAGCAAGTTTTACGGCTTTTGAGGAGAGCGAAGCATGATTAACATTTCATATTGATGTTGTTTTGTCAGCATAGGAAAAAAGCAGATATGATTTGTAATTAAGGAAAACCAATGTGAAGAAGAATAAAAGGAAATAACCGTGATCAGGTGGAAGGCACTTAAAGTTAATGCCAAAAATAGTTGCATGATGGTGATATGCAGGAGGAGATTGTAGTGGGGCTATTAAAGAAGCAAAAAGTTGGTTGAGGAGCGGTGCAAGTGGAAAAAGCAACCTTATGACCAACAGCTGCTATCCAAAAACACAGAAATGAACAAAATTGGGGATAGAAATGATGAGCTGAAGTTATTAAATTCCGTGTTGAGTTTGAACGGCTGTGAAAAGAATAATTAAAAGATTAGTTTCTGTTCCCCAAACTTGAATTGATCTTCATTGGAATAGTACAGGAGAGGTAATCAAGTGGAGAATTAAAATGATGTGGCCAGAAGCTTGTGATATGCTTATGGATGGAACAGAGGTGTTCTGCAAAGTCATCACCCGGTTGGTGTATGTGAATGAATTCAGGAGAACAAGTGAGGAGCACAGAAGTGCATTCATGGTTCAGTCCACGACATCAGTGCCTGTTTGTGTGCAACAAACCTGGCATATTATTTCAATGGAAGTTGCTGGTGCACTCCAAAGAATGGCATTCAGGTTGAGAACTATACTGTAAATGGATTGGAGTTGTGCCATGAGATTTTTGAATCTTGTCTATGCTGTCTAAGGCATTCTTAATCTTACAGTCTAAAATCTATCTACATTCCTCCTAAGCATTCTTTTCAGATATAAATTTATACATTATTTTCTATTGCACAGGAGATTATAAATTTGGATGCTCTTTCTTCACCTCTTATGGAAGTGTCTGCCTGTACCTAAATCATCTCTTTGAAGACCTTACATTATTCAATGATTGATGAACTGCCTGCCAGTTTTTTTTTTAATTTTAATCCACCTGAACCAGGTGTCTTTTTCACTCTCAGAAATTTGACCTCCTTCCCTTTAAGTATTTTTATGCTACATTACTTCTTGTTCCTTTCCATAACTATTCAAAAACTGATTATGTTACTATCAATGTTTCTCAAATGCTGTCCCAATGAAGTGTCCTCCACTTTCCAACATTTTTTTTCAATATCCCAGCCCAGCATTGTTCTTTCCTCATTGATCTAGAAATACACTGATTTAAAAAAAACTTTTATACATAATTCATGAGCTCCTCTCTTCTTTATTCCATATATTGTCAATATCCAAGTCTGTGTTAAGGCATTTAAAATGCTTTGTTGGTTCTTCTATTTGTTTGCACAGATATTTCTTTTTCAGTGTTGCAGTTAGTGTTCACCTATTAATGCAATACATCTCTTGATTCCTTAATTAGTGATAAGTAGATTCTGTCTTGACCCTTCAATTGTTTCATTCCTCCCTAGTGCAGTAGTAAGTTTTGAGGTTGATGCTGCCAATGTTTCCTTTATTTCCCTTCCCAGCCGCCTTCAATTATTTGTCTCTAGAGTACCAAAGCATGTTTCAATGCAATACAAAACAAAATCCCTCCATCTAGATGTCATAATATTTTCTAAAAATTAAAAGTACTTTGCAATAGTTTGTAATTTGTAAAGGTACTTTGTAATAGTATTTATTCTGCAAGTGAAATCATGAAAATCATGTGTACTGAAGCTCTTTTTAAGTGGGGTCTTGAGCGTGTCTTAACACACAGCTCTAATCACATTCTTCACTAGATCTTGCTGGACTATGTCATGCAAGATGTGCCTTGCTTTCTTCAGCATAAACTGCTCAATGCGGGGGATCATTCGGATAGTATGGATAATCCCTATTGTTTTTGTTAGGTGCACCTATCTCCTTAAACCTTTCTTCCACTATCCCACTGATGAAGCGTGTAAGAGCTTGTGGAGTTTGTCACTAAGATTGAACCCGTCCATTTGAATATCTTTTTCGATTCCCTCCTCAGAATTGTTGAACCAGGTAAATATCTATCTTCCTGACCTAGACTTAAATTTTTGTAACCTTCTGGCTCCTCGCCTAAGTCTCTTCATGTGCTCAGACAATTTTGGAGACTGACAGGGCTGTCCACTTGACTGCATTCTTAATAAAGTATTGAGCAACTAACTCCCCTTCATAGTTCAGCCATCCCTCTCTCTTTAAAAGACCAACCCTTGAGCCTTTACTGATGAACTGTCATCTCTTTTTCAAATTTTCTTTCAACTTTGCAGCTTTTGAAATTTTATTTGTGTCCTTATTTCCTACGGATAGTTTGAAATTCTAGTTCAAATTTCTCACACTGCTGCATCACTGAAGCAATCTTGATCAAAGTGAAAATGGCATCCTTTGTGACAAATTATAATGTATATCTCATTTTGCTCTTCTTGATTTCCCTGTAACCTTTTTGCCTTTGAAATAAACCATTGCTTTCCTCTCCCATTTTACCATTTTTCTGTTGTCTAGCCTGGCTCCACTTTTAGATATCAGATTGCAGTAGGAACGTCTTTGGCAGTTGCCTACCCTCCTGCACTAAACTCATTACCACCACAGTGTATCAAAGATCTGTCTTTGGCTCATTTTTTTCCTCATTGGCATGTTACTCCATGGTGATATGATTGAAAAATATGGGTTCCACATGTGTACTGATGACCCTTAGCTCTACCTTTCCAAAATCATGCTCTTCCACTCAACAAGCTCAATGTCTATTCCTGGACGAACTGCAGTTTTCTCCAATTAAACATTGGGAAGCTGAATGTTATTATCTACAGTGCGTGTCACAAAGTCCATTCAATTGTCACAAATTCCATTCCCTTTGCCCATCAGTATTTCATGTTTACCCTGACTGAAACCTAGATATTTCATTTGACCACAAGGTGAACTGTCAAATGCATAATTTACAAAGATTGCTATTTCCACTTCAGTAACATTAGCAATTCTGCACTTCCACGTGTTTTGTCTTCGGAAATTATTGAGGTGGAGAACGTTGCATCTTCAAAGGAAAATGAATCAGCACTTGAATTGGAATGTAATGGAATGATATTGAGGTAATGGTTAAGTTCTGAATTTCTGCACCAATGAATGGCTTATTTCTATACTGAAACACATATGGTTTAAGATATGAATATAGCTCCAAGCTTAGTAAAAAAAAACAAATTGGAGTCTCATTGCAACTATTTTAAGTAGACCATGCGGGAACAACACTGTTCTTATCTTAGTACAAACTAATGCAAAAGTGGGACTATATTGTGGCCTTGCAAATTTGTGTTATTCTGAATTTATTATGTTGTACCTGATATAACCATTAATTTATTATAACCTGAACCATTTTCCCAACAAACATGAAAAGTTAACAGTTCCACTTTCAAGCTTGCAGTTTTTTTGAAATAGCTTGAGATTGTGATTTCCATTTTTATGGTCTTATCATAGAACCCGTACAGTGTGGAAGTAGACCATTTGGCCCATCGAGTCCACGCAGACCTGTCAAAGAATATCCCACTCAGACCCACCCTCCCATCTATCTTGGTAACACTGTATTTCCCATGGCTAATCCACCTGGTCTGCTCATCACTGAACACTATGGGTAATTTAGCATGACCAATGCACCTACCCTGCATATCTTTGGACTGTAGGAGGAAACTGGAGCATCCAGAAGAAAGCCAGGCAGACTGTGGGGAATGTACAGACTCCACACATTCAGTCGCCTGAGGTTGGAATTGATCCTGGATTCTCGTGCTGTGAGGCAGCAATCCTAACCACTGAGCCACCATGCCACCACGGTATGTTAGGCCTAATCCATTGCATCCCTCAGGCTGATGGGAATTTAAAAGATTGGAACCATAATAGAAGAAGCCCATTTGACCCATCGTGTCTATGCTGGTTCTTTGAAAGAACTAGCCAATTTGTCCCTGTCTTTTGCTTTTTCCTATAGGCCTGTAATTTTCCGCCCTTCAAACATTTATTGAATTCCCTTTGGAAGAAATGATTGAACAGATTAATGATAGCTGATGTGCAAACTTAACCCTGGAGCGGTTAAAAGAAAATTAATTTTATTTTAAATTTCAGTGCCTGTTCACCAAAGAAAGGTTTCTTTTTGTTCTTTGTGGCTCTACCAATTCCTTAAGGGTTTGTTAGCATTACCTGTCTAAAATCTGGCATCACTTTTTTCAAAAAAAAAGAAAAACCTACAACAGGAAAAAGGCAGGTCAGACTATGTGAATTCTTAAACAATATGTGAATAACTCTATTCTTGTGAAAATGTTGGATCATGTTATGTATTTGAGCATTGTTGAGAATAAACGGCTATGTTTAGCGTGCTCTCTGGAGACAGTCTAGGATTCTCTCTGAAGGAAATCTGCTTTTCACACTGTAAAATGATCTGTTTTTTGATATGTCTACTGTTCTGTTATGGAAAATAATAAGACATGTTTAGATGGAGATTAAGTGAAATGTTATTGAATTTTTCAGAGAATGTCTTGGAAGAGGAGGAGGGTGAGAGCATATTCTGAGGTTTCAGTTTTCTTGTTATGTATCTGTACGTGAAGAACTTGAACTCCACAACTCTACATCCTCAGGATATCCCAAAGTACTTTATAGGCAGAGTTAGTTTTGAATTGCAGTCACTGTTCGTTTGCAGGCAAAATGCAATCGATTTACAAGACCCCACTACAGCAAATTGTTTCTACTCAGATAGTAAAGTTATATGTGTTGGCAAGACAGTTTGAAAATTCTTGCTGTTCTTTGACTAGTGCTCTGGGGTCCTTTATTACAAACTGAGAGGGCCTTAGCTTAATGGATCTAAAAGGCCACACCTCGAACAAAGATCACCATCCTCATGCTCAAGTAGGGCATGAATCCATGCCACCTGATTTAGCGAGAGCCATATCGGTCCTATCAGTGTCATGCTCATTATGTGAGCATGTAACTTCAGGTATTTCATAAAAGTACAGTGAAAATATTTTATATATTTTACAGAATTGTTATTGTGGATACTATTTGCTCTTTATTGTCTGCAGTGCCACTATCTGCAGGGCATTTAACCTATAGCTACTACCTCACTCTGTAATTCTCTACATTCATTTTTTTTCCAGATATTCATTCAATTCCGTCTTGGATGCCTCTTTTGAACTTTCCATCATCATACTCTCAACCAGTACATTCCAGAATGTAACCATGTCCTCAAGCTCCAATTGCTCCTTTTGCCAATTAGCTTACATCTGTGCCCACTTGATCTTGATCTTTACATTGAGGGAACATTTTTTCATGATTACTCTGCCAGGCACCTCATGATTTTGAATGCCTCTATCAAATCTCACATTCACATTTTTCTTCAATATTGTAACTTTTCTAATATATCTAAGTAACTGAAGTTCTTCATCACTTGTTAATATTTTCTGTGCTCTCTCTAATGCTTGTACATGTGGAATTTAAGTTTTTAAAAAAGAAATTTGTTCAAGGGATGTGGGTGTCCCTGTGAGGCCACACTTATTACTTGCCCCTAATTAGCCAGAGATTGCTGTGGGTCTGGAGTCATATATAGGCTAGACCAGGGGAAGATGGCAGATTTTTTTCCCTAAAGGGCATTTAGTGAACCAGATAGTTTTTTACAACAATTGGCAATGGTCATATAATCAACATTAGGCTAGTGTTTCATTTCAGATTTTTATTGAATTAAAATTTCGACATCTGTCACTGTGGGACTGGAACCCATGTCTCCAGACTGTTAGGCAGGGATTCAGGATTACTAGGCAAGTGATGTTGCCACTATGCCACAGCCTCACCACGTTGCTCAAGATGAGGAATGTCAGTACAATGGAAAATATACTAATAGTGAGAGATGGTTAATAAGGGTACATTCCAGACTCTCTGTACTTCTCACTTTAATATAGATTTAGTAGCTGCTGCGCAATGCAGATTGATTGTCAGAGTCACTGTAACATAGAAGGGGACAACTCAGTCTATCAAGTCCTTGCCAGCTATCTAAAGAGCTATCTGTTCTGTCCCACTCCACTGCTCTAACTGTGTAGTTTTGTAAGTTTATCTCACTTGTGTCCATCCCATTTCAATTTGAACATATTCTTCGTTTCCATTTTCATCATCCTTGTAGGAAAACAGTTCAAGGTCATTACAGCTTGTTGTGTAACAAACTTTTTCTTGCATCCTCAAAGAAAAAATTGTTAAACTTTTGCACATACATAGCTAAATAATTTTTATGTCTCAAAATAGAGCTCTAGTGTGGGCAGTACCTTAACTGCTATTTTTCACTCTGAAGTAACCCTGACTTCTATCCCAAAACTTTATATCTGAGTTGTTTAACTTTAATGCCATTTAGCTAATGTGAACAGCTTTTCTCTGTTGCTTTATCTCAACCTCTTTTTTTAAAAATCTCACCTCATTCTTTTGCTCCCAGGAACACACCCTAGTTTCTTCAGTGTATCATTGAACTACAATCCTTAATCCCTGGAACCGGACTAAATCTCCACTGGATCATTTCTTGAACCCCTCCCCACGGTACAATCTTCCTCCTTGTAAAGAAGTGATCAATTTTGTGTTAAGCATCACCTGAAGTGGCTCAGCAACCTCAATCTAGCATCGCAGTTTGTGCTTTATCTGTGACAAAAGAGAGGAGTAAGCTAACAAGGTTCACAATTCACTGGCCTCTATTATCTGTGGGCTGTCTTCTTGCATAGCTGAACACTGTTTTAGTTTGTTTTCTCTTCCAAATGCCAGTCTTCTTCATCAGCGATGGCTTTCCCATTGTCGGGATGCGTTTCTGATTTCTTCGTACCTTGCTGGCAGATGTTCTTCTATGATATGGTGGTGTATGAGTGATAGTGCCTAAAAATCTGTGGCCTGGTAACCTGTTTACTGTATAGAAAGGTTTGAGTATATGGTTAATCTAGCCTAGTGCGCAGTGAATCCAGTCTAAGTTTGAGAATGAGAAACTGGAGTTGGAACCAGAATACTAAAATAAGGATACTTACATGTGAATGAGGTTAGAGTTGGCTGAGTGGACTGAGTTTAGCAGAACTCTCAATTTGATGAACAATGGGAAATGCTTTATAAAAAAAAGTTCATGATTCACAGCAAAGTTAAATCCCACTGAGGAAAAGAATTCTAGATGGTAAACAAACAAATCATGATTAACCAAGGAAATTAAGGAAAGGTATCAAATTGAATAATAAAGTTACAATGTGGCAAAGACTAATGGTAAGTCAGAATTAGGAAAATTTTACAAGACAACAAAAGATGGCCAAAAACGGGAGAAAATAAACTAGAGGGCAATCCAGTATGAAACATAAAAATGGACATTAATAGCTTCTTTAAATCTATAGAAGGAAGAGAGAGACAGTGGTGAACATAGGCCCTTTAAAGAATGGGACTGGGCAAGCATACCAGGGAGCTAGAAGGTGACAGAGGATTTGAATAAATACTTTGTATCAGTCTTCACCGCAGCAGATACTAATACTAAATAGGGGCTAAATGAGGGCAGGAAATCGACACAACTAGTGTCATTAGAGAAAGGGTTCTAGAGAAAGTGCGGGGAGTAATATATTAGCATGGATATAGGCTTAGCTAGCTAGTAAAAGACGCAGTTAGAATTTTCAGGATGACAACTTTAAACTAGTTGAGTGCCACAGGGATCAGTGCTAGGACACAGTTACCTACAATATATACTAATGGACTTGAATGACAGAAATGAATAAACTATCACCAGGTTTGTGCATTTCACAAAAATAGGTAGGAAGTCAAGCTGTGAGGATCGCACAGGGTAGTGCATCTGTGGAATTCTTCACCACTGAGGGCTGGGTCTTTTAAGTGTATTTAAGGCTGAAATAGCCACTTCCAATCACCAAGATTTCTGGGTCAAGTGGGAAAATAGAGTTGTGGATTGTCAGATCAGCCATGATCTCATTGAATAGTAGTTAAACTCTTGTGATCTTATGGACAGTCTCTCTTTATCTGGATAGTAGTGAATTAGGGAAACTGTAGCCATTTTTGTAATTGAATTGGAACATTTACTCTAATGGTATGATTCACGGAGTGGTAGAGCTTTATTGCCAGTGGATATAATATCAGTTGTCATAATATCAGTTGTCCTTTATAGAGTCATAGCTTTACACATCACGGAAACAGACCCTTCGGCCCAACTCATCCACGCTGACCAGGTAAATCTAGTTCCATTTGTCAGTAGTTGGCCCATATCCTTCTAAACCCTTCCTGTTCATATACCCATCCAGATACCTTAAGTGTTGTAATTGTACCAGCCTCTCCCACTTCCTCTGGCAGCTCATTCCATACATTCACCACCCACTGCTTGAAAATGTTGCCTGTTTGGTCCCTTTTAAATCTTTGCCCTCTCACTTCAAATATATGCCTCCTAGTTTTGGACTTCCCCACCCTGGGGAAAAAGTGCCTTGTCTTTTTATCCTGATCATACCCCTCAAGGTTTTGTTAACCTCTATAAGGTCACCCCTCAGACTTTGACATCCCAGGGAAAATAGCTCCTGCCTATTCAGCCTCTTCCTATACCTCAAACCCTCCAACCCTGGCAATGTGCTCATAAATCTTTTCTGAACCCTTTCAAATTTCACAACAACCTTCCTAAAGCAAGGAGACCTGAAATGCACACAGTATTCCAATAGAGGCCTAACCAATGTCCTGTACAGCTGCAATATGACCTCCCAAGTCCTATACTCAATGCACTGACAAATAAAGGCAAGCATACCAGACACCACCTTCACTATCCTATCTACCTTCAATTCCACTTTCAAGGAACAATGAGCCTGCACTCCAGGATCTCTTTGTTCAGCAACACTTTCCAGGACCTTACCGTTAAGTGTATAAGTCCTGCTCTGATTTGCCTTTCCAAAATGCAGCACCTCACATTTATCTAAATTAAACTCAATCTGCCGTTCCTCAGCCCATTAGCCCATCTGATCAAGATCCCATAGTACTCTGAGGTAAAGTTCTTTACTGTCCAGTATGCTTCCAATTTTGGTGTAATCTGCAAACTTTCTGACTATACCTCCTATGTTCACATCCAAATCACTTATTTAAATGACAAAAAGCAGTGGTCCCAGCACTGATCCTTATGACACATTGCTGGTCACAGGCCACCTGTCTGAGAAGCAACACTACACCATGACCCTCTGTCTTATGCCTTTGAACCAGTTCTGTATTCAAATAGCTAGTTCTCCTTCGGTTTTGTGTGACCTAACCTTGCTAACCAGTCTACCAAGAGGAACCCTGTCGAACCCCTTACTGAAATCTGCCAGATCTTGGGCTTCATGTCCATTTTCCTGCTGTACCTCTTGATTCCCACAGAGTAAAAGTGTGTTCGTAGTAGCCTTCAACTCATTGAACTATAGAGTTTCCATGACGCCGTGGGGCAGAGAATTCCAAAAATTCACAACCCTTTGAGTAAAGAAATTTCTCACATTCTCATGTTCTAAATGACGAGAGCCTCATCCTGAGCATGTGACCATATCATTGATCTAACTCTCTTCCCCATCTCCCATCTGGACTGGGCTGCATGTTTTCTCTTGCCACGTTCCCCACAAACACTTGCCCGTACCCCCAAGAAAATCTGAGCCAACCATCCCTATCACTAATCTGTTTTAACTTAGTCCTGTCCTGCTCCCTGTCCTACCACACTATTCAACTTGTCCCTTACGACCTTATCTCACCCGCAGCCTCTTTACCCAAATACCTAACCCAGACACATTCACTAACACATAAAAATCAATTTAAATGACCCGTCACTGTACAATGTGTTGATAAATGAGTGGACTTCAATGATATGGCAGTTACTTATGATATTTATTGTCCCATTGGGAACACCCACCATGGGTTCATGAAGGGTAGGGCATGTTTAACTCATTTGGTGGATTTCTTTGAGGACATCACTTGCATGGTGGTCAATGGGGAACCTGTGAATGTGGTGTATCTGGATTTCCGGAAGGCATTTGAAAGTTGCCACACCAAAGGCCGCTACATAAGATAACGTTGCATGGTATTACAGGTCGTGTATTGGCATGGAATTAGGATTGGTTGACCAGTACAAAGCAAAGAGTAGGGGTAAATGGTGATTTTCTGGTAGGCAGTCAGTGGGTAGTGGTGTGCCTCAAGGATCAGTGCTTGGACCTCAATTGTTTACAATTTACATAGATGATTTGGAATTGGGGACTAAGTGTGGTGTGTTAAAATTTGCAGATGACACTAAGGTGAGTGGTAGAGAAAAGTGTGCAGAAGACACTGAAAGTCTGCAGAGGGATATAGATAGTCGAAGTGAGTGGGCAAAGGTCTGGCAGATGGAATACAATGTTGATAAGTGTGAGGTCATCCATTTTGGTAGGAATAACAGCTAAATGGACTATGTTTTAAATGGTAAAAAATTGCAGCATGCTGCTGTGCAGAGGGACTTGGGTGTCTTTGTGCATGAATCCCTGAAGGTGGGATTGCAGGCGCAACAGTTAATTAAAAAGGCAAATTGAATTTTGACTGCCATTGCTCCAGGGATGGAGTTTAAAAACAGGGAGGCTTTGCTGCAGCTGTGTGGGGTCCTAGTGAAGCCACACCTGGAGTATTATGTGCAGTTTTAGTCTCCTTACTTAAGGAGAGATATACTAGCACTGGAGGGGGTACAGAGGAGATTCACTCGGTTGATTCCAGAGTTGAGAGAGTTGGATTATGAGGAGAGACTGAGTAGACTGGGCTTATACTCATTGGAATTCAGAAGAATGAAGGGAGATCTTATAGAAACATATAAGATTATGAAGGGAATAGATAAAGTGGAGGCAGGGAAGTTGTTTCCGCTAGTAGGTGAAACTAGGACTAGAGGGCATCGCCTCAAAATAAAGGGAAGCAGAAGTAGTACTGAGGTAAGGAGGAACTTCTTCACCCAAAGGATTGTGAATCTGTAGAATTCCCTGCCCAGTGAAGCGGTTGAAGCTACCTTGCTGAATGTTTTTAAGGCAAGGCTAGATAAATTTTTGAACAGTAAAGGAATTAAGGGTTATGGTGAGTGGGCAGGTAAGTGGAGCTGAGTCTCAAAAATCAGCCATGATCTTATTAAGTGGCAGGGCAGGCTCAAGGGGCCAGATGGCCTACTCCTGCTCCTGCTCCTAGTTCTTATGTTCTAAACAATGATGCATGACATAGCCATCCTCGATTATGCTCCACTACAATGATTCAGCTAAATTAATAGTACACTCCCTGCATTAGAAGTTATCTACAAAATGCAGTGGATAGATACGCTCATAAAGTATATGCTGCTTCTTTTAATCTAATACCATCTTGATATCATTGTGTTACGCCCAAAATATTGTGACAAATTGAGGGTATGAAGCTTATAAAGTGCTGAAGCCATGCTTGTTTATAAAATCACAGCCCCAAATCACTTTGGTTTCTAGATTGATCTGATCTGTTGCTTACCTTTACTCGGTTTTATACTAGTAAACGCAATTTGTTTCATTGACTTGAAGTAAGGCAGCTAATCTTTTTGCTTCATGAGCTAAACATGATGTGTCTCCAGTTCAGCACTTTATTGCATTATTGTCATGCAACTTTGGGTGGAGTAAATTTTGAAAAGGTTAAAAAAAATTAACATAGCTTAAAATTCAAATTAAAATGTGTACTTTTAAAAAGATTCATTTAATACATTTCAATTTAAGAGAGCTTTGGATGTTTAATGTTTTAATGAAGATCTGCAGCTTGGGTTGTTGGTTAGTTTTCCAAGCTAACTGGTTTTCACGCAAACATTTCGACCCCGCCTAGGTGACATCTTCAGTGCTGTCTGTCATGGTGGGTAGTTCTGTTTCCGATTTTGCTCCGTTGTGCTATGTAGATGGGGTCTATTTCAACATGTTTGTTTATGGCATCAGTGGTTGAAAATCAGTCTTCCAGAGATTCTCAGTGATAATGGGAACTGCAGATGCTGGAGAATCCAATATAATAAAATGTGAGGCTGGATGAACACAGCAGGCCCAGCAGCATCTCAGGAGCACAAAAGCTGACGTTTCGGGCCTAGACCCTTCATCAGAGAGGGGGATGGGGTGAGGGTTCTGGAATAAATAGGGAGAGAGGGGGAGGGGGACCGAAGATGGAGAGAAAAGAAGATAGGTGGAGAGAGTATAGGTGGGGAGGTGGAGAGCGGATAGGTCAGTCCAGGGAAGATGGACAGGTCAAGGAGGTGGGATGAGGTTAGTAGGTAGGAGATGGAGGTGCGGCTTGGGGTGGGAGGAAGGGATGGGTGAGAGGAAGAACAGGTTAGGGAGGCAGAGACAGGTTGGACTGGTTTTGGGATGCTTTGGGTGGAGGGAAAGAGCTGGGCTGGTTGTGTGGTGCAGTGGGGGGAGGGGACGAACTGGGCTGGTTTAGGGATGCTGTGGGGGAAGGGGAGATTTTGAAGCTCGAGAAGTCCACATTGATACCATTAGGCTGCAGGGTTCCCAAGCGGAATATGAGTTGCTGTTCCTGCAACCTTCGGGTGGCATCATTGTGGCACTGCAGGAGGCCCATGATGGACATGTCATGTAAAGAATGGGAGGGGGAGTGGAAATGGTTTGCGACTGGGAGGTGCAGTTGTTTGTTGCGAACCGAGCGGAGGTGTTCTGCAAAGCAGTCCCCAAGCCTTGGCTTGGTTTCCCCAATGTAGAGGAAGCCACACCGGGTACAGTGGATGCAGTATACCACATTGGCAGATGTGCAGGTGAACCTCTGCTTAATGTGGAATGTCATCTTGGGGCCTGGGATAGGGGTGAGGGAGGAGGTGTGGGGGCAAGTGTAGCATTTCCTGCGGTTGCAGGGGAAGGTGCCGGGTGTGGTGGGGTTGGAGGGCAGTGTGAAGCGAACAAGGGAGTCACGGAGAGAGTGGTCTCTCCGGAAAGCCGACAGGTGTGGGGATGGAAAAATGTCTTGGGTGGTGGGGATTCCAGGGATTCTCATGCTGGTCTTTGTTTTGCTTGTCCTAGTGCTGTTATGTTTGCCCAGTTAAACTAATGTCCTTCTTTGTCAGAGAATTCCGAGAAGCCTGGTTTTCAATCACTGGTGCCATAAACAAACGTGTTGAAGTAGACCCAATCTATGTCGCACTACGAAGCAAAACTGGACGCAGAACTACCCACCATGACAGACCGAACCATATAAATTCAGACTGAAACAGAACAGCACTTCAACAGAGGTTGTACAGCACTTGCATGAAAACCAGTCAGCTCAGTGAACCAACCAACAATTGTGGCTTTGCTGGAATTTGGAGAAGATACAGATTGAGTTTTGCTGTGTGATACATGAATATAACTTGAAAAAATATAATCTTGAAAAAAGAGAAAATATCAGTCTTCATTACCCATCTTAATAGCTGCTTTCAAGTTTAAAAATACCTGTAAAATAAATCATATAATTCATTCTTTTTAATGCACCACAATTCCTCTTAATCATACGATTAGTTTAAGCTTTAAATATTCCATTACAAGAATTCAGAAAAAC
The DNA here is from genome assembly GCF_030684315.1 of Stegostoma tigrinum. Taxonomy (NCBI): domain Eukaryota; kingdom Metazoa; phylum Chordata; class Chondrichthyes; order Orectolobiformes; family Stegostomatidae; genus Stegostoma; species Stegostoma tigrinum. The sequence goes on along the minus strand of NC_081359.1, from coordinate 52,650,287 downwards.
TGAAATAATATCTCACAAGAAGGAAAACTAAATCCCTAAATAGTCCGGTTTGAAGTAACAAGCAGATGGCAGACTCAGTAAATAGAACATAGCTCATAGAATACTACAGCACAGTACAGGCCCTTCAGCTCTTGATGTTGCGCCAACCTGTGAAACCAAGCTGAAGTCCATCTAACCTACACTATTCCATTATTATCCATATGTTTAACCAATGACCATTTAAATGCCCTTAAACTTGGAGAGTATACTACTGTTGCAGGCAGGGTATTCCATGCCTTTACTACTCTCTGAGTAAAGAACCTACCTCTGACATCTGTCCTATATCTGTCACCCCTCAATTTAAAGCTATATCCCCTTGTCCTAGCCATCTACATCTGAGGAAAAAGGCTCTCACTGTCCACCCTATCTAATCCTTTGATCATCTTATATGTCTCTATTAGGTCACCTCTTAACGTTCTTCTCTCTAACAAAAACAGCCTCAAGTCCCTCAGGCTTTCCTCATAAGACCTTCCCTCCATATCAGGCAACATCCTGGTAAATCTCCTCTACACCCTTTCCGATCCTTCCACATCCTTCCTATAATGCGGCGACCAGGACTGTACGCAATACTCCAAGTGTGGCTGCACCAGAGTTTTGTACAGCTGCAACATGACCTCATGGCTCCGAAACTCAACCCCTCTACGAATAAAACCTAACACACCATACACCTTCTTAACAACCCTATCAACCTGGGTGGCAACTTTCAGGGAACTATGTACATGAACACCGAGATCTCTCTGCTCATCCACACTACCAAGAATCTCACCATTTGCCCAGTACTCTGTATTCCTGTTACTCCTTCCAAAGTGAATCACCTCTCACTTTTCCACATTAAACTCCATTTGCTACCTCTCAGCCCATCTCTGCAGCTTATCTATGTCCCTCAGTAACCTGCAACATCCTTCCGCACGATCCACAACTCCACCAACTTTAGTGTCATCTACGAATTTACTAACCCATCCTCGTATGCCCTCATCCTGGTCATTTATAACGAGCAGCAGTGGCCCCAAAATAGACCTTGCGGTACACCACTAGTAACTGAACTCCAGGATGAACATTTACTATCAACCAGCATCCTCTGTCATCTTTGAACTAGCCAATTTTTGATCCAAATCGCTAAATTACCCTCAATCCCATGACTCCATATTTTATGCAATAGCCTACCATGGGGAACCTTATCAAATGCCTTACTAAAATCCATATACACCACATCAGCTCTGATGAAGCGTCTAGGCCCGAAACATCAGCTTTTGTGCTCCTCAGATGCTGCTTGGCCTGCTGTGTTCATCCAGCTTCACACTTTGTTCTCTTGGATTCTCCAGCATCTGCAGTTCCCATCATCTCTATACCACATCAACTGTTTTCCCCTCATCCACCTGTTCGGTCACCTTCTTAAAGACCTCAACAAGTTTGTGAGGCATGACGTACCCTTTACAAAACCATGTTGACTATCCCCAATCAAATTATTCCTTTCTAGATGATTAGAAATCCTATCTTTTATAATTCTTTGCAAAACTTTACCCACAACTGAACTAAGGCTCACTGGTCTGTAATTACCAAAATTGTCCCTCCTCCCCTTCTTGAACAAGGGGACAACATTTGCTCTCTGCCAGTCTCCTGGCACTATTCCTGAACATAATGACGACATAACGATCAAAGCCAAAGGCTCTGCAATCTCCTCCGTAGCTTCCCAAATAATCCTAGGATACATCCCTTCCGGCCCAGGGGACTTATCTATTTTCACACCTTCCAGAATTGCTAACACCTCCTCCTTGTGAACCTCAATCCGTCTAGTCTAATAGCCTGTATTTCAGTATTCTCCTCAACAACATTGCCTTTTTCCTGTGTGAATACTGACGAAAAATATTCATTTATTGCCTCTTCTGTCTCTTCGGACTCCACATGCATCTTCCTACTACTGTACTTGACTGGCCCTGATCTTACTCTAGCCATTCTTTTGTTTCTGACATACCTATAGAAAGCTTTAGGGTTTTCCTTGATCCTACCTGCCAAAGACTTCTCATGTCCCCTCCTGGCTCTTCTTAGCTCTCTCTTTAGGTCCTTCCTGGCTAAGTTGTAATTCTCAAGTACCCGAACTGAGCCTTCACGCCTCATCTTTACGTAAGCCTCCCTCTTCCTCTTGACAAGAGTTTCAACTTCTTTAGTAAACCACGGTTCCCTTGCTTGGCCACTTCCTCCCTGCCTGAAAGGTGCATGCTTATCAAGAACATGCATTAGCTATTCCTTGAACAAGCTCCACATTTCCATTGTGCCCAACCCCTGCAGTTTCCTTCGCCATCCTAAGCATCCTAAACCTTGCCTAATCGCCTCATAATTGCCTTTCCCCCAGCTATTAACTCTTGCCCTGTGGTATACACTATCCCTTTAGATTAGATTAGATTAGATTCCCTACAGTGTGCAAACAGGCCCTTTGGCCCTGCAAGTCCACACCGCCACTTGAAGCATCCCACCCAGACCCAACCCCTATAACCCACATACCTGTGAACACTATGGGCAATTTAACATGGCCAATCCACCTAGCCTGCACATCGTTGGACTGTGGGAGGAAACTGGAGCACCCGGATGAAGCTCACGCAGACACAGGGAGAATGTGCAAACTCCACACAGACAGTCACCCGAGACTGGGATCGAACCCGAGTCCCTGGCGCTATGAGGCTGCAGTGCTAACTTTCCATCGCTAAAGTAAACATAACCGAATTGTGGTCACTATCACCGAAGTGTACACCTACCTCCAAATCTAACACCTGGCCTGGTTCATTACGCAGAACCAAGTCCAAAGTGGCCTCAGCTCTTGTTAGCCTATCCACGTACTGTGTTAGAAAACCCTCCTGCACACATTGGACAAAAACTGAACAATCTAACGTACTCTACCTATAACTTTTCCAGTCAATATTTGGAAAGTTAAAGACCCCATAACAACTACCCTGTTACCATCGCTCCTATCGAGAATCATCTTGGCAATCCTTTGCTCTACCACTCTGGAACTTCTTAGAGGCCTACGGAAAACTCCCAACAGGGTGAGCTCTTCTTTCCTGTTTCTAACCCATACTACCTCAGTAGATGAGTCCTCATCAAACATCCTTTCTGTTGCCGTAATACTGTCCTTGACTAACAGTGCCACAACTCCCCCTCTTTGACCACCTTCCCTGATCTTACTGAAACATCTAAACCGAGGAACCTGCAACAACCGTTCCTGTCCTTGCTCTATCCATGTCTCCGAGATAGCCACAATGACAAAGTCCCAGGTCCCAGTCCATGCTGCAAGTTCACCCACCTTATTCCGTCGCTGCTGGCATTGAAGTAGACAAACTTCAAACCACCTTCCTGCCTGCTGGTACGCTCCTACAACCTTGAAACCTTATTTATGACTTCACTACTCTCAACCTCCAGGACACTGGAGCTACAATTCAGGTTCCCATCCCCCTGCTGAATTAGCTTAAACCCTCCTGAACAGCAATAGCAAATTCCACCCCCTGATATTCGTACCTCTCTGGTTCAGGTGTAGACCATCCCTTGTGTAGATGTCCCACCTACCCCAGATTGAGCCCCAATTATCCAGGTATCTGAATCCCTCCCTCCTGCACCGTCTCTGCAGCCACGTGTTCAACTGCTCTTGCTCCCTATTCCTCAACTCTTAATGATAAGAGTTTGGAACAAACCTCCAAGGCAAGTAAAGGAAGATGATAGCAACTTGTATCCTGTTGATAGATGTGCAGGCTAGGTGGATTGCCCATGCTAAATTTCCCATAGTATTCAGGGATGTGTGGATTAGGTGGGTTCTAGGGAGATTGGTCTGGATGGGATGCTTTGAAGGTTGGTGTGAACTTGTTGGGCCAAAGGACCTGTTTCCACGCTGCAGGGATTCTATGATTTATGATCTCACATCTTAGAATCAAGGCAGCAAGCTTTCTGATCAGTTCAGCTCATTTTCTTAACATTCTTAACTTTATTACCCCTATCTGACCTTATGAAACAGGTATATTAAAACACGAATACATAATCAATAAATTGTAATAAAATGAGAAATATGGAGGGAGGGAAAATAGCAAATTTAACAAAGAAACAGTCAGCTGATTGACCCTTGCGACTGCTCTATCATCCAATAAGATTATGACTGATCTGGTAGTAATCTCAAATCCATGTTCCTGCCTGTTGATGATCCTTCACTCTCTTGTTTACCAGGAATCTTTCCACCTCCATCTTAAATGTTTCAGTTACTCTGCATCCACTACCATGACCGGAAGATAGATCCAAAGACTCATGACCCTCTGTTAGAAAACTTTTTGCCTCATATCTGTCTTAAGTAGGTCACCTCTTATTTTGAAACAAAGAATGAATCACTGGCTCTCACAGAATCCTCTAAGCTCTCAGATAACCATAATCTCAACTGAAAGTACAGTGGCATTCTTAGCTAATATTCCAGACAAAAGAATTTGACAGACAAAGGCATTCCTGACTGAGGATCAATGGAGAGGGCGTGGACCGTTCTGGAAGGCGTATCCTGGCTGTAATTTCAAGAAATTAAGTTTTAATTTATTTTTTATTATTTTGATTTATATAAGTGGGGCTTGTATATTTTGGAACAGCATATCGTTAGAATTTTGTCTTATTCGCGAATGGTTAGTAGTTAAGGGGGAGTTGTTTGGTTTGTTATTAGTTCTGTTTATTTGTTCACTGTTAGAATTAGATAAAATAAACCATTTCTTGTTGATTATGGAGTGACTGTTGGGAGTTCATTTCGTTTAACCTTTCTTTTATAACAGCACCCGTACTGATACTTCATCTGGCAGTTCATTCCACATATAACCTATGCTGTGTAAAGAAAGTTGCTCCTCAGGTATCTTCTAAATCTTTCTCCACTCATCTTAAAATTATGCCCTCTAGTTTTACACTTCTGTACCCTAGGGAAAAGATTTTTGCTTTTCACCTTTTCTGTGCCCTGCATGGTCTCATAAATATCTGTAAGGTTACCCTTCAAACTCATATGCTCCCAGGGAAAAATGTCCCAGTCTATCCAGTGTGGAGCTGGAGGAATGCAACAGACCAGGCAGCATCAGAGGAGCAGGAAAGTTAACATTTTGGGTCGGGACCCTTTTTCTGTTCCACTGATGCTGCCTGGCCTGCTGAGTTCCTCCACTCCACGCTATGATGTCTCTGACTCCAGCATCTGCAGTTCTTGCAAACTCCCAATCTGTCCAGTCTCCTCTTATAACTCAAACTCCAGTCCAGGCTACGTCCGTGTAAATCTTTTCCGCACCCTCTCCAATATAATAATAATATCCTTCCAATAGCAGGATGACCAGAACACTACATAGTACTCCAGAAGTGGCCTCACCAACATCCTGTACAACTGCAACGTGACATTCCAATTCTTGTACTAACTGATGATAATCGAAGCAATGAAGGCAAGCATGCCAAACACCTCCTTTACCACCCCTACTTGTAATGCAACTTCCAAGGAACTATGTACTGGAACAGTATCTTTAAAACGCAGGCTGTCAGAAGTAACATGTCTGATTTTTGTTGATGCACTTCAGCCAGAAAAGGCAGTCAGACTGATTCTTTTGTTAAATATTTTCACAATCTGTCATTATATTTTAATACTTCTCATGTTTGGCTTTCTTGTGTGTTCTAAACTTTCCATTTTATTAATGTTTAAGTCATTTTAATATGTATTTTGTGAAATCGTCTGACCTGTCAGCTGTCTTTGCATAGTTATATGTTTATTTTTTAAGTTTGATCATATCTTTAACCTGTCTGTTAACCTAGCTTTAGACCATTTCTATCCTTTGGCATTTTGCTCATTTGTTGTACTGTATCCACTGTGTATTCTGAAATATTGCCTTAAATGTCTGCCAATGCAGCTGTATTGAGCTATTCTTCAACCCAGTTTGCCAGTTCACTTCAACTAGTAATGCTGTCATAATTTCCCTTAATTCAGGTTAAAATATTGTCTCAGAGCTGCTCCTCTCCACCTCAATTTTTGGACATAGCCTGTTTCAGTATCTGAGGAGTCACCAGTAGTGCTGAACAATGTGCAGTCACCAGCATACTTGCCAATCTATTCCCTATTTATTTAGAGAAGGCAATTGCCATTTGCCATCTTGACTGGGAAATTTACCACCGTTCCTTTAGTTGTGCCTAAATCCTGGAATTTTCTTTCAATGGCATTGTGGGTCTAAGGATGGGCAATAAATTCTGGCCAGGCAACAATGCCCAGGTTCCACGAATGAATAGAATAAATTATCAATGAGTTGCTATTTGACAGGTGTGAATATTTGTAAAATAAGCCTGTTACAGTTCTTTCACTAAATTTATTTTTGTAATTTTTCAAGTACATTCTTTGATAGTTACAATAATGGAATATTCATCTTTTAACTAATTTGCATTCTAGCATGTGATTCTACTTCACCTCAGGCTTCCCAAAACACAGTTAGGGCCAGATTTCTTAAGGAGTGGCAGTCACATATAGATGCCAGTCTGCTCCTTTCTCATAGAATGAAAGCCCTCCGCGTTTCTGGCAGGAGATTCAGATTAAGACTCTTGTAGAAATACAAAGATGTACTTGCAATCTGACAAGTCCCTCACAACGCAGCACAAAAGACGACGGGCAAGCATGAAACACACACCACCCCCCACTTCCCTTTCTGCATGGTCTGTCGGTGTATCCTATAATTTACAAGATCCCAGGAAGAAGGGGTGTGCTGGGACAGATCTGGTGGCAATGCAGGGGAGGAGGTGGAGCCAAATCCTGGGCAAGAGGGCAAAATCTTTGTATACAGGGTAGGAGTTGGTGCCAGGATGTGGGTTGTTGCATGTCAGGTCATGGAGGTGGAGGGCCGGGATCGGGGAAGCAGTGTAGGTGGGATTGGTCAAGTAAGTTCAGATTCAGTTGAATAGTTACTTAGCTAGGTATCTGGTCATCTAACTTTTCCAGAGTAACTATTTACTTAACTTCAGTGGAACTTTCCAAGTTCTTTGATTTAACTAAAGACTTTGATAAGATTTAGGTCCAGGGGAATTGGCCAATAGAATCTTCAATTTCTTGGACAATTCCTTTACAGCTTGCTACAAGCCACAGGGCTCTGACATGCATCTCCCAGCAGACTGCCTGGCCATGAGAAAGTGTGGGCTGAGTTAATTTCAGCAATATTATTCACTGGAGCTGTTAGTCAATAGAATTTTCTGTGACATTAGCTGTGAAGTGATGAATTGGCAGTATCAACACATCTATCCTTTCTGTTCTGACTAGCGAAGTAGATGTCAAAAGAACTAGCAAAGTACAATGAACAAACTTGCACAAAACCATATTTCTGTCAGACTCCCTGAAATCTCAATTGACCAATTGGTTTGAAAACAGGAATTTCTTGTGTAATTTGCGCTTTATTGTAAAAGTTCCTAATGCATTAAGTGACAGCTTTAAAAGTGTTGATCTTTTGTTTGTATAACACAGTAAAGTAACCTTTCACATAAGAATGTAGAACAGTACTAACGTGCCAGTGTGTCTCGAGTATTTAGTTTGTAAACGCATATGATTATATTAACATATTTTCCACTACAAGTCACCCTTATCCAAATAATGGAGTATTCCGAGGTAATAATTTGTAATGTTCCATGGCATAAAATTAGGAAACAGGAAACAGGAAACAATTGATAAATATTTTGAGGTGATCTCTGTTTGAGATAGCATTGTAAAAAAAAATGATAAATTACGTACTGCCAGATATAAATCTAAGAACATAATCTTAACAAATATTTATTACCCAAACTATAGTTGCCCTGTTACAGTATCAGATTATCTCAATTGATAGTTCACTAAATTGGACTTATCTCATCGTATAATTGGTGCATTTACATGGCACAGATAATGTGTCCTGGATCAATGTCAAAACTCTGAAAGTGTTTTACAGAAGGCATAAAAATAGATGAGTCAGGAGTAGGAAGGATTTACTCTCCACCTGCATGGATGAATGCAGCTCCAACAACACTCAAGAAGCTTGACATTACCAAGGACAAGGTAATTCATTTGAATGGCGCACATCTGCAAACATTCACTTCTTCAACTACCAAGTAACAGTAACAGCAATGCGCACTGCAAAACACTCAGAAGGCTTCTAAATCTACTCCAACTTCTATTTAGAAGGATAAGAGCAGCACATGCATAAGATTAACATCACCTGTAAGTTTCTCTCCAAGCTGCTCACCACCCTGACTTGGAAATATATTGTCGTTCTCTGTGTTGCTGGGTCAAAAGCTTGGTGCTCATTTCCGAACTGCATTGTGGGTGTGCCTGTACCAAATAGCCTGCAATGGTTCAAGAAGGCAGCTCATCACCACCTTCTCGAGAGTAACTAGGGATGGGTAATAAATGCTGGCCTGGCCAGCAAAACCCTTTTAACAGGAATGAGCTTTAAAAGAAAACTAAATACATTTATTTTATGGTGACTGTTTTCTTAGAAGATAGAGAATCCCCACAGTGTTTGCCCAACAAGTCCACACCGACCCTCAGAGCATCCCACCCAGACCCATGCCCACATAATCTACCTAAAATCCCTGAACACTATGGGCAACTCAGCATGCCCAATTCACCTAGCCTGCTTATATTTGGACTGTGGGAGGAAACTGGAGCACCCGGAGAAAATGTACGCAGATATGTGGAGAATGGGCAAACTCCACACACAGTCGCCTGAGAATGGAATCAAACTCAGGCCCCTAGCACTGTGAGGCAGCAGTGCAAACCACTGAGCCATTGTGCTGTGTTTTCTTTTCTTGTGCCAAATTAATTTATATGTATTGAACAAGTTGGCATAAGGCAACTGAGAAGGAATTAATCTCAAACCAGGACACATTTCTTGACATACATACAATGTATTTTGCACAACTATGCTTAAGAGCAGAGCTTCAGGGTTTAAATGATGACAGCAGGTTGCATAAAGCTTGTTTATGGTCCCATTTTTCATTTTTGGGAGTAAATGTTGTTGGCAAGGCTAATTTTTTTTTGACCATCCCTTATTGGCTTTGAAAGGTAGTGGTGAGATACCTCTACAATTTATCTGGTGCAGGTGCACCTGTAGCATTGTAACGGAGTGAGTTGAAGGACTTGAGCCAATGACATTGAAGAAAAAGCAAAATTGTTCCAACTCAGAATTTTGTGAGACATCAATGGAAAATTGCAGACTTTTATGTTCTGATGCATCAGCTATACTTCTAGAGAATTAAGATCATGGTTTTGGAGACGTGCTGTTGGTGAGTTGCTGCAGTGCATTTTATACATACTGCATATTGCTGCCGCTGTGAGTCAGTGCTGTAGGGTGTGGATGGTGTGCCAGTCAATCAGGCTATCATTCTTGGATGATGTTGAGGTTTCATAAGTCTTTTTAGAGCCATATTCAACTAGGCAAGTGGAGAGTATTCTATCGTACAGATGATACGATATTAGAAGCAGAAGTGATCCATTCAGCCTATTGAGTCTGCTGTGCCATTCAATGAGACCATGGCTGATCTGAAAATCCTCAACTCTATTTTCCTGTGTTATCCTCATAACTCTTGATTCCTTTACTGATTAGAAGTCTGTCTCTCCCAGCCTTAAATATACTTCATAACCCAAAGCTCTACCATCCTCTGCAGTGAAGAATTCCACACATTCACTACCCAAGCTCTGAGAGCAGAATCCTTCTGGTTCCTGTCCTGACTTGGTGAATACTTGTGCGGAGATTATGTCCTCTCTTCCACAGATGGAGACTTCAGTTCTTGGGTTACTTACGATTATGTATTTCTTCCTAGTTTCGCTCTCACTAATTTTTAAAAAACTCATCTTTTACTGGCTTCGAAAACCTTACCAGTCTTCTTTCTTGACACTAATGTTTGCAGCATGGCAATTGTTTTCTTTTAAATATATTGATGCACAATATTTTTAAAATTTAAAATATATGATAAATTATACCTGAGCCTCTCACAATGTAAACATGTTTGTACACACAGCCCTTGAAACTAAAAAAAGAAGGCTCCCTAAAAGTTATTTTTTACAAACAAAAACAGTTAGACACTTGAGCAAGTATTCAGCATTTATTGTAGAATGACTGGGGGAGTGTTGGAATTTCCTTAATCCATGTATTAAATGCTTCCAGTGTCAGGTGACACACAACTGTTTGCCTCCTTTCATCACCATGATTTCATATTATGAGATGCCTACATTTATGTGAAAAAAGAAGAGACTTGTAATGGTATCAGTTTGAGGGAAAATTAGTAATTTTAATGAGATTAAGCAGTGTGAAGATTTTAAACTGGAAATGCTGCAGCTGTAGAAGTTTGGGTTTCATATTTTAATAGAGTCACTACAACCCTGCGAAAATGAGCTACCAACCTAAATCATTTGATTCAGATTAATGAAATGTTGGTACTCTTTCTTAGAATAATTTCTATTCGTTTTCTTCCTAAACATGTTCACAAAACAAAAATAGATGGTAGTCCACTATTTTGTCTTGTATTAATCATTTAATCTGTTATGTTAGGAACTGGTCGTTGGCATAATGGATCCATTAGTCATGTACTTGCACTGTGGGAGCTAGTATACACATGTTTAAGAAGTTCATCTTAATTCTCTTCCCACCTATTTTTGCAGTGTCATTTTAAACACATTGTTTCCAACTGTTCAACTTTGAAGAATCTGTTATTTTTCAATTTAACTCTCATGTCCCATTTACTGTATTTACTTGCATTGTGTGTTTGTTATATCTTTGATTACATATTTACTGAGACCCCAATTTCACATGCACATCAAAGATGAACCAACAACAACTTGCATTTATATGACATTATTATATCGCAAGGCACTTCACATGATCAGCCAGGGATGCAAATCTGAAACATAGTAAATCAAATTCTCCAGAATGGGAGACACCGGAAAGCAGCTTCAGCGGCGTCATCAGTACAACGAAAAGGTTGGACTCATCAATCTGCCGCATTGGAAATTTTTGACCTATCTTAGTGAAACCTGGTGCTTAAGTCACTAGACTTACCTGTGATTTGGATGTTTTGCGTCTTTGGTGGAAGAATTTGTAGTCATCTGTCGTACAGTGACAGAATGCTGTACAAATCCATGTTTCATCTGCTCATTAGAACAGACAAATCTCAGGTTTTCCCTGCTGAATTATGTTGCTTAATTGAATGAATTTTAATGAGTGAGGCTGCCCTGATCTATCTGTCAGATTTCCAGCAACTCTGACTTGATACAAAGGCACTTTTATCAGTAACAAGTGTTGTTTCATTGTGTTTTTCTCCTTCTATCAGTTATTAGAAAGACCATTAACACCTAGGTTTGAGCTAGCAAAGGCAAGTAAATATGTTTCTACCAAGGGTACTAAAGTTATTAAATTTTAGTTTTTTTGATTTATTTTTGTTCACATGTGATATGGGTATGCTTCATATGTCATAAGAGTAAATGTAGGAAGGCCCATGTGTTTTAAGAAGCGCTGAGCCTGTATGAAGTCTGAATAAGTGTGGCTTCGGAATAACATGAAAAGTCCACGCCGCTACTGAGATAAATGAACAGATAAATGTTTTTTTCAGAATAAATATAACTTACAAAATGCGTTTTGTGTTAGATTTATTAAAACCTTGTAATTAACTCTGGCAACCTATCCTTCTCCGTTTGAAGGGTTTTCTCGAGTTTATTTAAAAATTATAATTGTAAAGTGCGTGCAGTTATTTTTCTTATGAAAGTACCAGTAATACCATCTGAAGTTAATTTTCAGCTATGTTAGCCTATCATTAGTATTTTTTGAATTGGTAATTCTATATAACAATGATTTGATCTTGGCCATATTTAATAATTTTGTCATTAGGTACCAGATTTCCTCTAAAAAGAACAATAGTGCTTTTTCTTTTGTCAAGGCTTTGAAATAATTGTTCAAACCTAAAATAATTTAAGATGAACTTCAGTTAACCAAATTAATTACCAAATCACTATTTAAAATAAACAACAATGTTAGCTTGAAATCATTCTTTTAGCTCCAAACTAGATTTTAAAAAATAATTCTTGTGATTTTAGCATCACTGACAAGAGCAACATTTATGCTCAATTTCTAGTTACTGTGAAAAGGTAATGGTAGGTAAACCTCACGAGCCACAGCAGTCCAGTTGGTGAAGGTACTTGAATAGTTGAGGAATCCAAGATTTTGAACAGCAACTATGAAGGAATTACAATATACATCCAACAGAGTTATTAATACAAGTGTCTGAATTGCTACTTCTGTAGCATTACTGTTATGTTATAAAACCTCAAGCACTAGTTGATGCATGATTTGAAAAAGAACATAGCTTTAAGTCAGGAAAATATTCTTTTTCTTTGTACTACTTTCCCAGACTTGTACAGTTTGTATGAGATTTTGCAGTGATTACAGTAATGTGTTTAACCGTGATCAATCATATTCAAATGGACAGCACCTTGCAATTGCTTGCCTTCTTCAGACCATCAGATATTCATTCAGTGCAGTTTCTCAAGCATGAGATTCCAGTGGAGAAAATTACTTGAGGCATTGTACATGTTTCTTTCATTATAGGCCTATAAACAGACCTTAATCAGCTGTACTTATACAGAAGGATATGCCTGAGAGAAAACCAACTTTAATTAGAGAAGGATCTTTTACTTTTCAAGACACATGTTTGAGGATAATTGTGTTTTTAAAACGTCTACACAATTTTATTTCCCATATCTTCTGGATAATTAGTGCCCAGGTTGAACTGTGATTTTAGTTTTTGAACATATTGTATACCTTGTTTACAAATTTGCTTGTTTTTTTGTGCTGTCCATGTATAGTTGCCAAATTTAAGTCTTAATAGTAAAGAGAAATAATTCTCCTGTATTTAGCTTTCATGTCAAAATGTAAGTTTCAAACAAATTGAAGTGTCAAATTGTATCTAGAGTATTTGATCTAACCAGGATGCAGCAAACATTTTGGCAATACTAGAATAAATTTTAATATACATGTTGGCTTAGCTTAAGCAAATATGTCTGAAAATGGCAAGAATGTGGAGGGATTCAAAGTTGACTATGTTTGGATGGATAATAAAGTGTGGAGCTTTTGTGCTCCTAAGATGCTGCTGAGCCTGCTGTGTTCATCCAGCTGCACATTTTGTTATCTCGGATTCTCCAGCATCTGCAGTTCACGTTATCTCTATGTTTGGATGGAGGTTGGTTTTAATAGTTTGGGGAAGAGTTGTGCAGGGTAAGGGCAGAGGGATTAATGCAGACAATTTAACCATGGCATTTAGGCAGTTGAAGGCTAATCATGATAGAATAAAGCAAGCAGGTTTGCATTTGCAAAAAAGCTGAGAGAAGGGAGTTATAGTAATGGAGAAAGTTTCAGCAATGGGATGAAACTGAAAGACTTCTTTACGAGGATGAAAGTTTGAATGCAAAACATGGGGTCAAGTAGACATTGATGGTTAGTGTGTCAAGTGAAGATGAGTGAACAGGATTTTGCTTGGAGTCTTGGGTGAAGTGTGCTGGTAGTACTGGCAGAAGGCCTTCATCAACGCCTTGGAGTAATTCACAGAATGTTGCAGTAACAATTGGGTGAAGTAAAATTAGGTGGTAGAGTAGTTTTTGTTATGGAGAGGATATTGTTTTGGAAATTCAACCCAGGGTTGAAACACATGTTGACAGTTTGATTCAATCTTTAACAGTGGATGGTCAGGGAAATGGAAGCAGTTTTAAGTGTATAGTGTTTGTTGAGAGTCAATGTCTGTCTTCCAAAAATTGCTGTCAAAACAATGGCAAGGCTAACTGCATAATGGTCAATCTCTACAAGATGTTCCATTTAATCAGGTGATGTATTAATTCAGGCATTTTTTAAATCAACACTACTATTACATTCTACACTTTGTTCTGTCAATTCCATGATAAAATACAATGAAATGCAAGAATGTTGTTTATATATTGCTTGAAATTTGAACAGAACCATCAATGTACATGTTGTCAAACAGTCATGTGCGAGAGCTGGAGGTAACAGTGCCGCTAAGAATCTTGTGTACAAAAGCTGGCAAATCAACACTAGAGGAACTTTTCAATGAATAAAGATTTTTTTAAAAAATTCTGTGACTGGTAAAGAAGCAACTGTGGAAGCAGGTAAAAGTGCAACTGTGAACTGCTTACTGTATGATCAGAATGGAGAACTTTATAACAGTGTTTACAAAACATTGCCTGTGCAGATTTCTTGGATATGACCCCATGTAAAATAATGAAAGAAAATACTTTTAAGGGATAAAAATCATTGCTTCCTCTTTATTAGAAATGTAAAAACTGATCCACCTGTGACTTAATCTACATAAAGACCAATGAAATGTTGACCCTTAACCATTTCCATTCCAACTTTAGTACAAACTGTGTGTCTGGATTGTGTTGTACTAATAACTATCAACCTACATTTGATGGATGAAACTGACAGCAAGTTTTGATGTCTGCAAATTCTAATCGTTTGAAGGATGTGGACGTTGCTCATAAAGCCAACATTTATTGTCTGTCCCTAATTGTTCTTGAGAAAGTGGTAGTGAACTGCTATAGGCCATGTGATATCAATGGGTCCCCACACTGTTGTAAAGGAGGAAGGACCAGGATTTTGATCGAGTAGCAGTGAAGAAACAGTGACATAGTTCTACGTCAGAAAGGAGTTTAACTTGGAAGGTAGATTGCTATTGGTGATGGTATTCCCATATATCTGCTGAACTTGGTTTTCTTGGTAGTAAACATCACAGGTTTGAAAGGTATTGCAAAGGAGACTCAGCAAATTGATATGGTGCATCTTGTAGTATGTATCTAAGGCTGCCATTGCATGGTGCTGTAGGAGGGTGTGACCATTTAATGCACTGGATGGTGTGTTGATCAAGTGGGCTGCTTTGGCCTAGATGGTGTCAAGATTCTTCAGCGTTGTTAGAGCTCCATTATTCCAGGACAAATTGTAAGTATCCTATTATGCTCCTGACTGGAGCTGAATAGATGATGGTCAGGCTTTGGGGAGGCAGGAGGTAAGTTACTTCCTGCAGAACCAGTAAGGTCTGACCTATGTTTCAGCGATACTATTTACTTTCAAATCCTGTTCGGTTTCTGATAAATTGTGACATCCAGAGTGTTGTTGATAAGGGTTTAGCAATGTCACCAAACGTGAAGTGAACATGGCTAGATTGTTCTTGTTTGAAATGGTTATTATGTGGCACAAATCAACCCAAACCTGAATGTTATCCAGGTTTTGCTCCAGGTGAGTGCATCTTGCTTCACTGTCTGAGGAGTTACAGGTCGTGCTGAACATTACATAATCATCAGCAAACATTCCCACTTCTGACACTGCAAGGGAATGTCATTGATATAACAGCTGCAGATGGCTAGACTTAAGACACTGCTCTGGGCTACTTATGTGGTGATGTCCTGCGGTTGCTCTGATTGACCTCTAACAAATACAGCCATTTTCCTTCGTTTCAAGACTCTAGCCAACAGCGTGTTTTCTCTTTGATTCTCATTGACTTCATTTTCCTAACAGTTTCTTCATAACCAAACTTTCTCACATGCTGCCTTGAGGACAAATTACCTGTGGATTAAACTGTTTTGTCCATGATTGAAGCAACATTATAAAGATGTCTGGCATCAAATAGAACTGGCAGAATGCAGACTGAGTATTAATTACTGGCGAATAAGTGTTCATTGATAGCACTGTCAATGGCACCTTCCGAACTTTACCGATAAATTGCAAACAAATTGATTGGGTATTATTTACCTAGATTTAGATCGTCTTTGGTGTTATGGCCGAGACACATCTGGGCAAAATTCTGTACTTGCCACTAGTTGCCATTCTTGCAACTGAAATCCAGTGAAAGGTTGCTCTTCCAATAGACTCCTTATTACTTGCACTCATACAATCTGTCGATGCTAATGTATGTCATGAATTGAAACTAAACTGATTACCTAAAATTATCACATTTAAGGACTAATGAGAAACTAAGATGTGTTCACTTAAGGTTGAGTTTTTTTTAAATTGAGTTGTAATTAATGAAGTTTATGTGAATCATAAGTATTGCTGACCAACTATATAGCCTTGAAAAAGTAAGTGTACCAGTATGAAGTAATTTTTGCCTCAGAAGTCAAAGTTGCATCACAGATAGATGGCGATTAAAAAGGCATTTGGCACGCTTGCTTTCATTGTTCAGATTATTGCGTCTAGGAGTTGGGACATCAAGTTGAGGTTGTACAGGACGTTGATAAGGCCACTTTTACAGTATTATTTACAGTTTGGCCACCCTGCTATAGAAAGCATATTTATTCAATTTGAGAAAGTTCAGAAAAGATTAATTAGGATGTTGCTGGGACTGGAGGATTTGAGTTTTAAGGAGAGGCTGCGCAGACTGGGACTACTTTCACTGGAGTGTAGGAGGTTGAGGGTTGACCTTATAAGGGTTTATAAAATTGTAATGGGCATAGAAAAGGTGAATAGCAAAGGTCTTATATCAAGGATGGAGAAGTTCAAAGCAAGTGCGCATTCGTTAAGTGAGAGGAGATAGATTTAAAAGGAATCTGAGGGGCAACTTCTTCACATAGAGCGGTTTCTATGTGGAATGAACTTCAAGAGGAAGTGGTGGATGGAGGTACAGTTACAAAAATTAAAGACATTTAGACAGGTACATGAACAAGAAAGGTTTAAGGGGATATGGGCCAAACACAGGCAGTGCGACTAATTGAGTTTGGGAAAATTGGTTGGCATAGAGGAGTTGGACTGGAGGGTCAGTTTCTATACTGTGTGATTCTGACTTTTTTCACAATTTGGCTAATGATTAACCCCGGGTTTTAATTCTTAAGTGATCATTACCCAATATCAGAGTTAGGCTTTTTACAATGTAAGAATTGGCTGTTGCTGTTGCTAGGTTAAATGAATTGATTCTTTACCACAGAAACTACTTGACCTCAGTATATTAGGCATGCTATCTTGCTGTGTGATCTTGAATAACATCCCCATCTTGCCTTGCCAAGTACGTTAATTTGCCAAAATTCAGATTTCTTGCATCACTTTAACTTTTCAGAGCTTAGTTCTCAGATGTCTTTAGGTCGATACACTGTCCTAATGAGAGTCAGGATCTCTATTTGCATTTATTAACATTGCTTGAATACTCTACCATCCCAGCCTGCTGGATTATGTTCACAGATGCAATTTGTTAGACAAAAGTGAGAAAACCAGATGTTCACAAACCCAAATATGATGAATGTATCTGATTGGCTAGCCTTTTTCCTGGAAGCTTTGCTGAATACACTTCTTCAGTAGCATGGATCCTTCATCGACAAGCTGTTTCTTTAATTAAGCAGTTACATTTTGAGAAATCTAGTATACCTTGTTCTTTTGGCTGGTAAGAACTGCAAAGTATGGGCAGTTGCTGTTTGTGTAAGGAATGCAGATTGTGCAGCCTGCCCAGTCTCCATAAAAAGGGCAATCAGACTGGCTGGTGCCAGCAAATTTGACCAAGACCAACTTGGTATGCTCAACAGAAAAATTGTTTAACAGACTAGGGCAGATGAATATGGGTAGGTATGGCAGTGAGCTTCATAGAGCCCCTACTATGTGGAAACAGGTCATTCAACCCAACAAGTCCTCACCAACCCTCCAAAGAGCATCCCATCCACTCTCAGTTCCCTACCCTATCTCTGTAATGCTAGATTTACAATGATTAATCCACCTAACCCACACATCCCCGGACACTATGGGCAATTTAGCAAGGCCAATCCACCTAACCTGCACATCTTTCGTATGTGGGAGGGAACTGGAGCCCCTGGAGGGAATCCAATCTGGCACGAGGAGAACATGCAGACTCCACAAAGACAGTTGCCAGAGGCTGGAATTGAACCTGGGTCCTTGGCGCTGTGAGGCGTAAGTGCTAACTGTTGAACCACCATGAGGCCCTAAGTTTAAGTTAAACTTAAAGTGCTTGATTCCAAAGGTATTTTGGAGAATGGAGGTAAGCAGAAGGGAGAGCCAGAGTGGAGCAAAGAGTACAAGGAAGGGTGGGAACTGCCTAGTAGGAATGGAAACCACAGTGGGTTATGGTGAATGCTGGTGAGGGAGCAGATGAATTAAGAAGAGCCAATGCTAGAGTAAGGGTTGGTGTAGGCTCAGCAGGAAATTCAGGAAAGTCAAGGGAAATTGTGAATAGGGCCATGGGTACCCAGGAAGAGATTGCAGCATGATGGGGACTGGAGTAGATTGTCTATGGTGATGGGGAGAAGAAAAAAAAGCGCATCATTCTTGTCTTCTGGAGTTTAATCCCTCTCTGAAAATGTCACCTAAAAATGGGATAGGTATGAGTTCCTACACGGTTCAAACAATCAAACGTGTGTGCAGCAAAATGGTAAATGAAAATAAAACAGACTGCATGACCCCTCTATTAAATACTTTATGCTGATATAAAGCATTTTCTGCAGTTAACAAACTCTAGCCACGCAAAGCACTGACATCCCATCGATATCCCATAACGCATGGAGCTCTGAACTCAAAGACAACACTCACTCAGCAACATTGGTGTTGATAGTTGAGGGAATTGGTTAGTGTGAAGCTGTTCAGGTGCATATGCTAGTCTAAGTACTTGAATCTTAAGGCAGATTAAGCTGTTATATATGCCTTTGATTCTAAGTTTCCAGGATTGTGTCATGGGATAATGAATGCTGGCAAGAGTGATCTACATGCCACATACATGGAACACACTACAATATTTAAGGCTCCAAATTCCTTGCCCATAGTTGAATGAAGAAGTGGGAAGGATTTGGACAATGCAGAATGGTCCTTACCATGTTGAAATGGCTGCAGGAGAGGCAATCCTGCTTAACATAGGAGCAGCCTGATAATGGCCCAAAGATTAGTTTGACAAGGGCAAGTTCGCAAAAGGAAATCAAACATTTATTTCCTCCTATTTGTTCTCCAGTCCTTGCTTCATGCTGAATAACACTACCGTTTGAGCCACATATCCATGAGCATCTGGGTTTGGAGCGGTGAACTGAGAGCTGAAAATGACTTTCGGACCATGCCAGAAATCGCACAACACCAGGTTATAGTCCAACAGATTTGTTTGAAAACACAAACTAAAGAAGGAGTGAGGCTCCAAAATCTTTTGTTTTCAAATAGCCTGTTGGACTATAATCTGGTGTCATGTGATTTCTGACTTTGTTCACCCCACCCAATACCAGCACCGCGACATGATTAGGACCATGAGCAGCACCTTGTGTTGGAAAGAAAGCTGGTATTTGCTTGAGGGTATGCCTGCAAGTTAATTATGGATTGATTCTTGATCAAAAACGTCTACAAAATCTTTGGCACTGGAGGGAAGCGTTATCTTTAACTAGTTGGCAGATTTTGGATTAATGAGGTCAGCACCTGGGAATTGGTGCTAGCTGGCTGTAAACTAAGGTTGTTACATTTAAGCCATGGATATCAATTAGATTATGTTCTTGTTTAATTTTGCTCTGCTTAAGTTACCGTAAAGATAAATAGTTAAGCCTTCAAATTAAGCTACAAGCTGGGTCTCTAGAATTGATTATTCTAAAGTTTGGTTATTCAAAAAGTCTGGCTAGGAACCTTTTTGAGGTCCATTTTGCGGTTTTGACTTCACTCCACTGTGACGTAACAGGGTTGATCTTATTGGCTATCTCCCTCCATGTCATAAAGCACAAAAATAAAAGCTCGTGGACTTTACATATCTCCACCTTTTTAACAGAAAGGTTCATTATAAATTTGGGATATACAAGGAACAAACTGCAAACCTGTATCCATTCATTCTTCCTCCCTTCTTGGGCAACATGGTACAGTCTTAATATTCATTTAACATCTCATGATTCGAACATTTTACATTCACGGCAGTGCTTCTGCAATATGTTCTCTTTTTCCCTTAGCATAAATAATTTATAGATCATGTGGTTGTAATAAAAGGCTATATTTAATGTTTTCAAGAAAGGCTACTGAATTGTGATTATTGTAAATTGGCATTTCTTTGTTATGTTGGATATAGACTTCTAAGTGTTAAAAGCTAACAACAATTCCAAAGCCACACCCCCATCTCCTACCTACTAACCTCATCCCACCTCATTGACCTGTCCGTCTTCCCTGGACTGACCTATCCCCTCCCTACCTCCCCACCTATACTCTCTCCACCTATCTTCTTTTCTCTCCATCTTCGGTCCGCCTCCCCCTCTCTCCCTATTTATTCCAGAACCCTCACCCCATCCCCCTCTCTGATGAAGGGTCTATGCCCGAAACATCTGCTTTTGTGCTCCTGAGATGCTGTTTGGCCTGCTGTGTTCATCCAGCCTCACATTTTATTATCTTGGATTCTCCAGCATCTGCAGTTCCCATTATCTCTGAAACAATTCCAAAGTCTCCTTTTTTCATGGTAGAAGACAACTTCTAATACAATTTAATTTCTGTGAGGAATATTCCCTGGCTTCTCTATTCTTGACTCATCATCCTGTAACAAGACAGCACTTACCCCTAAGTTACTGGTATTAGTTACTATTTTGAGTGTCCTGTAAAAATTAGGAACAGCCAACACTGAATTATTTAGTTTCTCAAAGGCTGCTTGACCAAACCATTTTTGCTTGTTTCTTCAACAAATTTGCTGAAAGCATGGGTATCATGTAGAAATTACACACAAATTTCTGGTAAAAATCCACAGGTTGCTAAAACCTCATGATTTCTTGCTTAGTTTTAGGAACAGGGATTTCTATCAGAGCCTTCACCTGCATTGGCCCAGGTAACATTTGTCCTTCTTGAACAATGTTCCCCATGTAAATTATTCTTGCCTTCCTGAATTCAGTTTAGGCCAACTTTATTACTAAACCAACCAACCATAATTGCTTAAATAAGTCTTCAAATTATCTCACATACAGTTCCCATGTGTTACTATGTACTATATCATAATTCAAATAAACTACGCAGTTGCAAATTCCAGCCATGACTTGATTCACAAGTCTCTGGAATGTAGCAGGGGTGTTGTGTAATCAAAATGGCATTACTCAAAATTGATATTACCCATTTGGTCTAACAAAAGCACATATTTCTTTCGTCCATGAAGTCAATGGCACGTACCAGTAACCCTTCAATAAGTCAATCTTAGAAAGTAATGAGGCACTGCTAGCTGGAATGAAAGCAGTCTTCTCGCTGTGGAATTGAGGTAATTCTGTCTTTGTGACCACATATAGACCTTTCTATAATGGATACACAGCTCGTTGATCCATCCAGTTTAGGAACTCAGTGCTGTAGGTGAACTCCAATTGGTTTTACTTGGTTCAATCAAGTGGTTTTCCAGAACGAATTAAATTTCTGTTTTCATTCGAGTTTGTTTTTCTGGTCTCAAACAAAATGGTTATTGTTTTCTTGGTTATTATTAATCTAAATCCACAGTGTATCTCGCTAATATGGTATATCCAGGTATATCTCTAGATCCAAGCCAATTGTGAGGTTTGCTTTGAGAATTGTCTACCTTTCCCATACCTCACTTCCATCTTTTCTGTCATCTTATACTGTTCCAACCATATGACACAATTGTTCTTTCTCCACTTCCCTGTGATAATATCTTTCCAATGTGTTTATGTGATATGACTGATTCTTCTTCCAACAATCTTGAGTAATTATTGCATAAGTCACATGACTAAAGCCTCTAAGTTATATGGACCACTGAATTTTGCTTTCACAGATTCACTTTGTAATGGCAACAATACCAATACTTCATCAATGCTTGAGACACTCTAATTGCTGAATATTTGTTTGAGTATTTGCATTTTGCCTGAGAAACTGTCAAGTGCTCTTGTGCTGCTTTACTTGTGCCTATGTGTCTTTCTACAAACATGAATACGATTCAACTTTGAGAATTTCACCATTCAAGAACGTCTCCCTAATCAATTTTAATGAGCTGCAATCCCATCAATATATACCAATTCAAACGGGCTAAATTTAGTAGTTTCATTTGGGGAATTTCTGCTGGCATATAGAAAGAACCCTTTATCTTTGTAGTAGTAATGTGGATATCCATGGCACTAGAGTTGCAGAGATATACAGCACAGAAACAGACACTTTAGTCTAACTTCTCTGTGCTGACCAAATATCCTAAATTAATCTAGTCCCATTTGGCAGCATTTGGCCCATTTGCCTCTTAATGCTTCCTACTCATATACCCATCCAGATGTTTTTAAAATATTATCATTTGTACCAGCCTCCACCGCTTCCTCTGGCAGCTCATTCTATGCACACAGTACCCTCTGCATGAAAATGTTGCTCTTTAGGTCCTTTGTAATCTATTCTCTCTCACCCTAAACCTATGCCCTCTAGTTTTGGGCTCCCCACACTGGGGAAAAAACCATGTCCATTTACCCTGTCCACACACCTGACGATTTGATAAACCTCTATAAGGTCACCCCTCAGCCACCGGGGAAATTAGCCCCAGCCTATTCAGCCTCTCCCAAAAGCTCAGACCTTCTAACCCTGGCAGCAACCTTGTAAATCTTTTCTGAATCATTTGAAGTTTCACAACATGCGTTGTTTAGCAAAGAGACCAGAATTGAACAGGGTATTCCAAAAGTGGCCTAACCAATGTCCTGTATAGCTACAACATGACCTCCCAACTCCTATGCTCAATGCACTGACCAATAAAGGCAAGTGTACCAAGTGCTGCCTTTACCACCCTGTCTCCCTGCGACTCCACTTTCAAGGAATCTATGAACCTTCGCTCCAAGATCTTTGTTTGGCAACATTCCCCATTAAGCTGTGAATCTCCTTACCAAAATGTAACACATCGCATCTATCTGGATTAAACCTTCACTCGCCACAACTCTGTTGTCATACACTCAAAGAATTCTAGTTAATTTATTAAATATGATTTTCCTTTTACAAAACCATCTTGACTCAGGTTGCGTTAAGCGTTTCTAAATGATTGCTATTTCTTCCTCAATCATGAGCTGTAGCTCTTTCCCATAGCAGACATTATGCTAACTGGCCTGTAGTTTCCTGAGTTTTGTCTCCCTTTCTTCTTGAATAGGGGCATCAGATCAGTGGTTTTCCAATTCAGTGGAATCCTCCCAGAATCCGGTGAGTTCCAGAATATTTCAAACAATGCCATTACTATCTCTACAGGTACTTCCTTTCAAGCCCTTCGATACAGGCCATCAGGTCCTGGCAACATGTCTGTCTTTACACCCATAAGTTTGTCACACACTGTCAGATATAGGATTTTTCCTCCCAGTAGTACATTGCTGATCTTTTATCTTTGACATGTTTATAGTGTCCTCTGCTGTGAAGATTTATTCAAAATATTAGTTTAAATTATGTTCTATCTCGTACTTTTCCCTGTTACTATTTCCCGACTTGCATCCTCCAAGGGTCCCATACTTACTTCAGCTATTCTTTCTTTTTCTATACCTGTGGAGCTCTTGTTGTTTGATTTTATTTTTCTTGCCAACTTACTGACATAATGTTCTCTTTCTTTCTTGATCTGAAGTTTTACAGTAAATTTCTGTGCTAACTGTGAACACATTAGTGCTACGCTCATCGAACTATGACCTTGAGACTTGTGTAGATAAATAATTGATAAAAGTAAATGTCTTGGCACTGATGGAAGAGATTGTGAGAAGAGCTTAACAATGTTGTCTTTCTGAGTGCTGATCCTTCTTCCTCTGAGTTTGTGCAAGAGATGGGCCTGAGGGATGGCATTGTACTATTTTTCTTTCTGGAGTAATGTGGGATTTGGAGACTGCATAGAAAAACATAAAGATCTGTTAGTTTTTCAAGCTGCCCTCTTAAATAACGTGTTTTGAAGACATTGCTGTTTCATGAGTTACTGGGAGCACCAGAATGGAGGCTTTCTTCACTGGATGGGGTACGCATCCAATTCTCCCTTCAGTACAAATGCAGTTGCTGTCCTACCGATTGCTTTCTGTGCCTTATGCCAGAAATTATCCCATTCGTGCGTACACACTGAACCCTCCATGGGCTGGGCACATTTATGCCTATTAAGCGTGTTCCTCCCCTTTAGCCCGACAGAATAATTAAGAGACCATTAGCATGGATGCATGTTTATCCTATATAGTCCCATGACGAGAAGAATGTAATCATGTGAGATAGTTCAACCTGATCCCTAGCAGAAGTACTTTACACTTGTAGAACCAATGCCTGACTTATTCTGAGAAAAACAAGATTCCACCCCTTGAGGTTACAGTGCTCCCTTGTAGGAACTGTTCAGGGATTCAAGAACTACACTGCTGGAATGACTTATCTGAAACTGCCCTTTTCAGACATTAAAGACTTGCCATAAATCTAACAAGCTTTAACTGAAAATCCGATCTCAATATTGTGATTATTGTTTCATTTGTTTTAACTCAACTAAGGCTCACATTTTAGATGAACGATCATCTGCCTAATGACAGGCTGCTACCTCTTTCAGTAAATTGATAATTCATGTGGTTAATACAAAATAGCTTCTATGAAGTTTTCACATAAAAGAGTATTCCGAGAGCTTGTTAGCTATTACAGTGAATATAAAATTGGTTTTAAAATGACTGGATTGAATTAGAGTCTAACAGTTCAGGCCTACTTACATGCTTTGAAAGCTTGCTAAAACTTGGGCATCTTTTTCTCAAAGTACTAATGAATGCTGTTTCTTTCTGACTCACTGTAAAATATGGAATTAACTTGAATATTTTCTGAATTACTTATTCTCTGTACTAGTTAATGAATATTGTTATCGACCCTTTCATTGGAATCTGGTAATTAAGTTGTACAGCAACTTAATTCAATTCTTTCATTTTTTAAATTTGTTATGTTACCATTACAAAATAGGAGCAATCATGCTTCTTGTGTATGGTTACTTAAATAACTCAATGTGTTTGCAATTAAACTCTGAGGTGCTGCCATATCATTTATAAAAAAGGGCATGATAGTCAAATGTGATTGTATCCTCATCTGGTATTGGTGATACTAGACAGCCAATATGCGTGGAAGTTCATGGTTTGCATTATTGCCTTCTTAAGTTATCTAAGTAAGTTAACTAACTAAAGGTAATTAGACCACATTTGGAATATTGGGTTCAATTCTCTTTGCCACACTACCAGAAGGATGTGGTGGCTTTGGAGAGCGTACAGAAAAGATTTCCCAGGATGTTGCCTGGTATGGAGGGCATTAGCTATGAGGAGAGGTTGGAGAAACTTCTGTTGTTCTCACTGGAACGGTGAAGGTTGGCGGGAGCCTGAAGGAGGTCTACAAGATTGTTGAGGTTGGTTGCCCCGCCGAGCTGGTTTGTTGTCCCACAGACGTTTCGTTACCATGCTTCGTAACATCCTCGGTGCAGCCTCTGATGAGGCATCAGTGTGTTTTCTCGCCTGGCTTTTAAACTTTGGGGTTCATTGCAACAGATTGCTTCACTCCTGGGTTTCCTCTGTAGTGGAATGTATATGGGGTCAAGTTCGATGTGTTTATTAATAGCAAGCTTCGTGGAGTGCCATGCTTCCAGGAATTCTCGTGCTTGTCTCTGCCTAGCCTGTCCCAGGATCTTGGTGTTGTTCTTGCTGAAGTCGTGGTTCTCCTTGTCCATCTGTATTGCGATGAGTGAGTATTCATGTTCAATACTCAATTAATGGATATTCTTGGTTGATGTAAATTATCTTGATCAATAAAGTCAATTAAGTGGAGAGGCAATTTGCTTTCCTTGGTTCCTGTAGGCCTTTGGAGACAAGACAATTGTATTGATAAATGTTACAAAGATGCCATATTGTGATTAGGATTATGAATGGAATGCCTGACATTAAGGCCTAAGGTGTTAATGAGTAAGGATGAGTATTGGTAGAATTTAATGGAGATGATGGAAGTCTCATTCACCAGCTAGAGTACTGATGAAAACCCACACTGCTTTTGTTCAGGAAAACTCATAGCAACATGTGCCTCGGGCACATGTTTTGGACAGCGTGGCTTTCTCCAGAGTCAACAGCTCCCTTGGGCAAAAGCCACTTGCGTTGAGAGCAGTCAGGTATTCAGAGGCTGGCAGCTCTTTGAACTGTAGTACAACTAAAGAGGCAGTATCTGGTATGGATGTAATCCCCACTCAAGCTGTAGGATCTTTGGAGGCTGTCCCAAATGGTAGTGGGAGAGCAGTTGACGGGGTAGGGATAGTGGGAAAGGGTGGGGAAGCAGTGGTGTTCATCAAGAAGCAAAAGTGAACAGCCTGTCTTTCCTTATGCCAGGACTCTTGCTCAGGCAAAGATCACTTTTTGAGTGAGAAGTACAGCCATGAATGCTGAATGTTACCTTGGTTGCCGTACCCCCTGCACGGGGAACCCTACATCTGCAACTTAATAGGCAATAGAATGAGACTCTTGAACGTACATTAATTGCCCCATTCACAGCCTCAATTGACACTAGATGGGATGTGGTCTGCAGGCTTTCCCACCACGGACGTAATTAGGAAGGAGGGAGGTGGGTAGCGGTATCTTCACCTAACTTGGGTACTGACTTTCCACTATTAAACCTTTCACATGGGATGGCATTAAATATTGCCTCAGATGTGTAAAGGAAACACCGGAGCAAAAGAAAGGAAGGAACAGGAAGATTTTACCTAAGATAACGCATTTAATTTTCCTTATGTATTTTGCTTGATCGAAGAAAGCTAATAACTGAACCCAAAGGACTCTGATTTATGTTATTTTTATGTGGCTCTGACGTTCACGGGAAGTAGCTTAGACATGTCTAAGGGCAGTTTGTCTTGTGGCAATGTAACATTTCTGTAATTCATTATGATGCATTTCTAAACAGTCAAAATATGTGTACTTTGCTAAAGAAAATAAGTTATACAGTCCAGAATACAAGTTGATACTGTATACATGAAGACAAAACTGCATGCTTACTTGCCAGGAAGGAAATTTGGAGATTCTTTTGCAGATTGCTCATTTTATTCCCCTTTAGATACTGGTTCTTAATTGTTTAAACATCAAATTTGGAAAGTATTGATGCTGTGTCATGGAAATAAATTAGTTACATTGCACGTTCCCTATGAGTTGCCTAGCACATGCTAACACTACCAGGGTTTATTTTCTATTTTTCACTCATTCCTTGCCAGAATCTGTGTAGTAGATAGTACAACTAATTTAAAATAAAGCTTTTTAAACAATGAACCATATGTTGCAAATTCTGTAATTTACATCCATTGTTGTTGTTTGTGACTTGGGCACAAGTATATTATCTTTAAACTAACACGTTTTCATATGTATAACTGGCATACTTAAATTATATCTTATTCTGTAGGTTGGTTAGCTGATTTGGCTGGGCAGCTAGTTTGTGATACAGAGTGATGCAAACAGTATGAGTTAAATTTCCATACCAGCTGAGGTCACCATGAAGGACTCTCCTTCTCAACCTCACCTGTTGCCTGAGGCATTGTGACCCTCAGGTTAAACCACCACCAGCTGTCTCTCCCTGATGTGAGAGAGTTCTATAGTCTTCTAGGACTACAGTGACATTTTACTGCATCAGATTATATTATCAATCCTTCTGGTTTGTGGATACAATTTTGATGCGTAGTTTCCCAAGCAGATTCAGTCGCGGGGTGATAGCTATGGTTTAAATAGATTTTAATGATTGGAAGACTTCCTATTTGATGATACAAAGTCTGTTGAGAAGATTTAAAATGAAAAACAAAATCATTTAAATCAGCAGAGTTTCTTTTTCCATTTCAGGAATTTAAGATTCATGCAACCACAGATTCACATGCACCAGAGAGAAATAGTTGTTCCTAGATGTGTTAACAGGTCCAAGCATAATAGACACAACTGTTTTAGAGAAATCATTAATCACATGTTCAGAATTTTATATGTAACATTTTTATTCATGTACTGTGGTTTATATGTATGTGTCATAGTTTAGAGGTTTCTAACTATTTTTCCAAGGTTCAAGTAACTTTGGTGTGGCTCACCTGCAGTTTTCCGAAGTTGTGTGCTGGTGGCTTTGTAGAATTTCTGTATAGTATTCTTCATGTCTGAAAAATATATTCTGTTCTACTTAAGGTACTCTTCTACTTGATTCTGTTATATGAATCAAAACTTTTGTATGCAACAATTGATTTCACTATAATTAACTGATCAGCACTACAAATACATATATATTGTGATCATTAGTCATTTAGTTACGACATGGGGTAGAGTGTTATAGGAGGCTAGACAATGAGGGCTACCATGAGATATGTGACAGAATCAGTTGAGAAGAGCGTTGAGGTGTATTTTGATACAGGAGTAACTTGCTCCAACGTTTATGCTTTTGATGAGTGGGGTAGCATGGCATGGCGAGTTTCATGTTAGGAAGAAACAGTTTGTGAATTATGAGCGATCATTGTTTGTTAAGTATCTTGTTAACAGAACAAATCGCCTTATCAGTATTCACCTGCCTATCTTAAGAAACAAGCAAGACAGTGGCTAAACTCAACATGGAAACCAGAGTGTGTTCCTAGTGGATTTGGTTTGCTGCTCACTCCAAATGTAGCCTATAACTAAACCACAGTCTAGGGCATGATCCATAGGAATGAACCAAGTATACCCTTCCTCCGTGTATATTGAATGTGGCATCTGACATATCTCAAAATTATTTTGACAGACATCTCCCTAAACCACTGAGAATGCATTGTGGAAGCACAGACTTGGATTGCATGGCACACTGGCAATTAATATTGAAAGGCTGCAGGTGGGATACTTTGCACACAGGCGAGGTACCCAGCTGATGGATTGGTCCAGCAGCATCTTGAAGTTGCTCACTTGCTTTCTTAGGCTGTAAATGAAGGTGTGTTATCTGCATGCCCGCACTCTGCATGCTTTGCCGTGCAATGCTAAATTAGTGCACTCCTATGTGTCTCTTGGGGATCTGGACTCACTGTCTGAAAGGATGATTGAGTCAGAAAGTTTCAAACATTTAAACAGTATTCAGATATTCATTTATATCGCCATAGCCCTTAGGTCTGTGGATTAAAAACTGGAAAATTGGATCAGTGTAGTCGGATCTTTGTTAACTAGTTCAGACTCAGTGAGCTGAATGGCCACTTCCTGTGGTGTAAATAGAAATGACTATTGGAATTGCAGACAAGGCTTTGGGCTTGAAATGTTAACATTGTTTCTATTTCCATAGTTTCTGTCAAACCTGCCGAGTTTCTCCAGCATTTTCTATTTTCACATAAAGGTGCGGTTGTGTGTAGATTTTATTCTTAATTATTTTTCTGCTTTTTAAATCTATTTTTGTTGAAACATCAGCATGAGAAGTGTAACTGTAGTGGTCTTTCTGATAGTACACTTAATATATTGGTTCTCTTTATGCATTCAAAATTGACTAATATCCTAACCTATTATTCAAAGATAAAAATCTTAAAATGATAAAGCATGGAAGGAGGCCAATCAGCCCACTGTGCTGTGTCAACTGTTTGGCAGGGCTATCCAATTAATCCTAGTATCCTGCTTTATCATAATAGCCCCGTACTTATTTTTCCACTTTAAGATCCTATTCAGTTTTGAATGCTACAATTGAATGTCCTACTGTTATCCTTGCTGGCAGTGCAATTCAGATCGCAACAACTCAGTTTGTAAATCAAAACTATCTTCAATTACCTGTACTTCATTTGCCAATCACTCAAATATGAGCCCTCTGGTTACTGACCCCCCGTCAATGGGAATAGTTTTTTTTTTAATTTTCTCCTAAATCTATTAACAATTTTGAGCATTTCTATTAAAACTCCTTTAAACCTTCCCTGCTTAGAGGAGGACAAACCCAAGCTTCTGTTGTCTCTATACAACGTAAGCCCATCATCATTAGCATAATTTTAGCTCTCCTTCATTTTCTAGAACTATGATATTCTTCCTAAAACAGAGTATTAGTCATGGTACTCCACCTGTTTATAAAAAATTAGCCTTAGTTCCTTGATTTTATACTCCG
Organism: Stegostoma tigrinum; assembly: GCF_030684315.1. Taxonomy (NCBI): domain Eukaryota; kingdom Metazoa; phylum Chordata; class Chondrichthyes; order Orectolobiformes; family Stegostomatidae; genus Stegostoma; species Stegostoma tigrinum. The sequence continues at coordinate 52,620,261 of NC_081359.1, read as the reverse complement.
CCTCTATTTTTAAATAAAAAGCCTGGGAGTGCATTTACTGTTCAACAATCTTTTCAACTTGACTTGTTGCCTTCAAAGTTGATTGCACATACACTCCCATGTCTCTCTACTTCTGCACTCCCTTTAAAATTGCACCAAATCTTTCATATTACCTCTTCTCATGCTTCCTACCAAAATGTGTAATGGCTGTGTTGGATTTCATCTACCTTGTGTCTTCAAAAACCTGTCTGCACTTTACCAACTATTGATGAAAGAAGAAGCCTTCAGACCAAATAAATTAAATGTGATGTACTAATGTCAATGAACCTAAATTTCTAACAGTCCTTTCACTGCCATAATACATTGCTTGACTGCAGTGCTTGAAAAAGTTGATCCACCAAGACTGTTTGAGAAACCATTTCAATTTTTAGACACTGACCACTAAATAACAAATGAGAGTAATTTGCATTTCTAGAGTTGATACACCCAACTCCTGCCAAACAAAAATTGTACACTTAATTTCTTTTGGCTTAAAATTTTCACTTTCAGAAATGCAGCAATGTAGATTTTCAGTCTAAACATTTCTTTCCTAATGTTTATGCAAGAAAGTATACTTTCTGACACTGGGTAAGTTTTGTTTCCCATTCCTAGCTTAGAGATGTTGACCAAAATTGTGGCAGCCACATTCAGCATGAGCTGAGAACAGCTCCCTTGGCATGAGATCAAACCTGGTGGTTTCCTGATTGTCTGTTTCATTTCCATATCAAATATTGCTCACTTGGCCATCGGGAATCTCTCTGTTTCTTTTGCCATTTATTAATTTGGTGAGTGTTTCTCTTGTCATTATATCATTACTGTTGAAGAACTTTTGTTCTGAAGAATTTGTTCCCTATATCTAATTGTAATATTTCATTGGAGATTCATATAAAGCTATAACTTGCTTCAAAATGCAACAGAAGCCCTATTAACACTATTGGACTCTCGGCAGTTAATGCATGTTGGTCAAACTGTTGACACATAGCAATGAATCTATAGTGATTGAACAAGAGGCCACAGGAAAATAAGGGTATGTGTCAAAATGTCATTATTCAGATATGCTAAGGGATCCCCAAATGGGCACTTTGTCAATTGTATAAGTTTTGTTCATATAAAAAGGTGCCCTTATGATGGGAAAGCCATACCAAGGCAATAGAAAGGAGCATAATGAGATAAGGAAAAGATACAAAACTGAAGCAGGAGCTATTAGGACAGATGATTGAGAACTTGGTCAGAGAAGTAGGTTTTGTGCAGCTTGTTATTGGACAGACAAGAAAGCTTGATGCAGTTTAGAGAAGTCATTTCAAAATATAGGCTTAGATGGTTAAAAGTTGAGCTGCCAGAGGAGGTGGAGGATATTTGGTGTTGGTGACAGGGTATGTTTGTTTTAACATTCTGACATTAAATATTGTGACTGTTTGGATCATGTATTATTATTGATTAAATCTGTATTATTGTTGCTGCACATTTAATCAGCTCCAACAACACTTTTTGGTCTGAGAATGTTTTCATGGTTCTCTTCTCCATTCATCAAAGTTGTTTAGACATGCGGGATGTGTTGCATTAGAAAGAGCCATACATTTTTATTCATATCAAAGCCTAAAGGAGCAACATTTTGAAGTAAAATAAACATAATGCAAAGATTATTCTGCCTGAAGTCACAGTTAAAAATAAAGATTAAATAACAGTTGAGCTTCAATTAGCATGGTATAATAGCATTTGATTTTATTTGTAATTCTGTCTTTTTTGATAGCATTTAATGCAAAAATTTATAGCCTGTTGAAGAAATGAAAAAAGTAATTTGATTCTAACCGTAGAATATGGTGATTGAGGTCAATACTGTACAAAAGTAAGTAATAGTTGATTGAGGACTTCTTTAGGCAAGTTGGAGTATTGCAATAAGCAATCAAATGGCAAGATTATGAAATATCTTGACTTAAGAAATGTAGATTGAAAATTAATGTTAATTATAATATATCAGTCATATTTTAAAGCACAATTCTTTGTTGACTATTCATTTGTCCCAGTTATATAGCAGCTATGCAATTGTCACTTGCCAGTTTGCTCTTGCTTGTTGTAAAGAAGTTAAATTTTCACTTATGCTGCTGTGTATTAAATTTGGCTCAAAATGCAATCTTTTGAGTGCATGTGCTGCCTGAAATAAAACTCTGCTATTTTAAGAAGATTTTGCACCTTGTACAGTTAATTTTATTCTAAGAGTCACATACCATTTGTTTCCTGTGGTAGTAACAACATAAATTTGGGAATATGTGTGTGTTTGTAACCTTGTATCTTTGGCAGGCAGTTTGAAGCAAAAAAAGCAACTACTTCCAGAGACAAACAAAAACCTAGATTGGAAAACTGCAGTGGGAGCTTTGGAGTCTTCACTTTGAATCTGTACCCAGAGACTTGGAAACAATGTTACTTCAATTATAACTTGTTTATTTGTTAAGTGAAGGGCAAATTGCAATGACTATTAGTTTGTAAAAATTGTCAATGACAACGAGTGACTGAATTTACGTCATAAATGAAATAGTACTGATAGTGTTGTAAAATTTGGTCCAACTTGTCATACCTGCTTTTTCTGTTTAAAACGTTGTTATTTGCATCTCCCCTCTTTCCACCAAAAGCAAATGTGCGCCACCCCAGTGAAAACCATGACAAATGAGGTGACCATCTTTTAAAAGAATTTCAATCAAAATAGTAAGACAACAAAATGCGAGGCTGGATGAACACAGCAGGCCAAGCAGCATCCCAGGAGCACAAAAGCTTTTGTGCTCCTGGGATGCTGCTTGGCCTGCTGTGTTCATCCAGCCTCGCATTTTGTTGTCTTGGAATTCTCCAGCATCTGCGGTTCCCATTATCTCTCTCTCAATCAAAATAGTGAACATCTTGCCTTTTAAATATGTGGGACTAGCACTAATTACTGTTCAATTATACAATACAGTTGGCTTGTGTTTTTTTACTTTCTCTTTTCTCCCCTCATGTTTTGTTCACTCATAATGCTCTTGTGCTTTGTGTGTCTCTGTCTCACCTGTCAGAGATTATTTCTCCGATCCACTGGAAAGGCCACACAGGCCTCAGTTTGAGAATCACTGGACTCAATCATTAGAGAAATGTGTAAGCCATGTAAAAGAATCTTTGGTGCGAGAGAACCATCATTTTTGAGGACAGAGGTCTGGAATGAATGCAGTAGTGTGGAACAAGATATGGGATGAGGAGAAATTCTGATGCCTGTCAAAGGGTGTTAGAGATTTAAAATCTGAGATATTGCAGGCTTAGACTGGAACTTCATTGTTTGTCCGATGATGTAAAGACAGAGGTGGGAACCTTTGTAGAAAATAGATGGAAGGTTTAAATGATGAATATGATATGAGAATTGAAACAACACACCATGGGGCGGAACAGTGGCTCAGTGGTTAGCACTGCAGCCTCACAGCGCCAGGGACCCGGGTTCGATTCCAGCCTTGGGTGACTGCCTGTGTGGAGTTTGCACATTCTCCCCGTGTCTGCGTGGGTTTCCTCCGGGTGCTCCGGTTTCCTCCCACAGTCCAAAGATGCGCAGGCTAGGTGGATTGGCCATGCTAAATTGTCCATAGTGTTCAGGGGTGTGGGGGTTAGAGGGGGATGGGTCTGAGTGGGATGCTTCAAGGGGCAGTGTGGACTTGTCGGGCCAAAGGGCCTGTTTCCACACTGTAGGGAATCTAATCTAATCAAAACATGGCACTGAAAAGGTGACTCAACAGCTGGGAAAGGGCTGGTGCAGTAAGAGTTAGGCTGATGGAGCTTTGATGGGAACTGACTAAGATGGTTTATAGTTTTCAAAACCTCAGGGCAAGATATACTTAATTTATGATAAGCAGTTTGATGCATGTTTGTAGAATCACAGTTGGTGGAGAATGAGTGCTGAATGGTGTCAGGTACAAATGGAAGCTTGCGGCCAGAAGTGACTTGGAATCAAAACGCACGCAAAGTCTTTATGAAATTTAAATTCATATGTAGAATTTGGAAGGGGAAAATAATTGGAGGGAGTGCAGAAATGAGGGATTAAAGGATTCAGCAGTGGAAGGGATTGAATTGGGGATTAGTGTGTATGGGGAGATGGGAAGGATGACTGTTGTAGGACATTGAATGTCTGTGAAATTAGGAGTGAGATCTGGTGTCTTGGTAGGATGGATTGGGAAGCTCATTTTTGTTGTTTTTGGGATAAAAATTTCACTCGATAAACCAGCACTCTTTGGACTGGTAATTAATTGCACTTCACAAGATGGGTGATAGCTTCCTTCCTAAACTGTTGTGCTTTGTGGCTCTATGTGTGTACCACAGTGCTGTTAGCCAGGGAATTCAGGATGTCAACCCAGTTCCAATAGTAAAGGGATTGCAATTCCAAGTTGGGATACTATTAATGGCATGTTAATAATATTTTTAAAGTTAAGGATGCACAAGGGGAGGGCATTGATTGATTAAGTATCCTCTGTATGTAATAGAGGCTGTTGTGCCATTGAGATAAAATCCCTGCCTCTAATTCAGCAAGCCCAGGTTCAAGTCCCACTTGATCCAGAGATGTGCAATAACCTATCTGAACAGGTTGATTATAAAAACATATCTTCAGTACATTTAAAGGGACAGTTCTGTGATTCTGATGGTGGTTAAGAAAGAGTCAGATATTTGAATAAAAACAGAATATTGCAAATACTGGTAATCTGAATTAAAAATAGAAACTACTGGAGAAACAGTAGACTTGGTAGTATCTGTGGAGCGAGAGAAGTTGAATTAGCATTTCAACTATAATACTACCAGATCTGCTGATCCAGCTCTTTCTATTTTTATGCGGGTTGTGTTTGCTGACGCAGACAACTGCAGGCAACTAAGCATACACACTCATTGCAAAACACACTGACATCATCACTTCAATTTTGTACGTGACATCATGCGCAAATGCATTACTATACATGTGCATTGAAGCATGCACAATTTTGAAGTGGGCTGCTATGGTAGGAAGAACAGTGAGGGCAATGGGGAGATGGGTGCGCAGGACAGGGGTGGTGGTGGGGGTGGGGGTGGGGATAGGAGGATAACATACAGGAGCAGAATTATTTCCACAGATTAACTATCCTTGCTGAAGAAATGCCTCCTCAGTTCTATTCTAAAGGATTGTCCCTTCACTCTGAGGCTGTGTCCTTGGGTCCTAATCTGTCCTACTAGTGGAAACAACTCCTCCAAGATCATACAGCAGGCAGTGTAGAAAGCTAATGGCATGCTGGCTTTCATAGCAAGAGGAATTGAGTGTAGGAGCAAAGAGGTCCTTCTGCAGCTGTACAGGGCCCTAGTGAGACCGCACCTGGAGTACTGTGCGCAGTTTTGGCCTCCAAATTTGAGGAAGGACATTCTGGCTATTGAGGGAGTGCAGCGTTGGTTCACGATGTCAATTCCCGGAATGGCGGAACTATCATATGTTGAAAGATTGGAGCGACTGGGCTTGTATACACTTGAGTTTAGGAGGATGAGAGGGGATCTGATTGAGACATATAAGATAATTAAAGGATTGGACACTCTGGAGGCAGGAAGCATGTTTCCACTCATGGGTGAGTCCAGAACCAGAGTACACAGTTTAAAAATAAGGGTAGGCCAATTAGAACAGAGTTGAGGAGAAACTTCTTCACGCAGAGAGTGGTGGATATCTGGAATGCTCTGCCCCAGAAGGCAGTGGAGGCCAAGCCGCTGGATACTTTCACGAAAGACATGGATAGAGCTCTTAAAGATAGTGAAATCAAGGGTCATGGGGATAAGGCAGGAACTGGATACTGATTGTGGATGATCAACCATGATCATAATGAATGGTGGTGCTGGCACGAAGGGCTGAATGGCCTATTCCTGCACCTATTGTCTGTTGTCAGTTGTCTATTCTATATAGGCCTCTCTGTAATCTGTAAGTTCCAATCAGATATCCTCATCCTTCTGAACTGCATTAAGTAGAACCTTGGAGTCTGCAACTGTTTCTTTCATGACTAGCTCTTCATCCCTGGGATCATTCTTGTAAAGCCACCTCTGGACCCCTCCAACACCAGCACATCCATCCTTAGATACAGGGCCCAAAACTGCTCACAATATTTCAGGTATGGTTGGACCAGAGCCTTACACAGCCTTGGCAGCACATTTCTGCTAATGTATTCTAATCCTCTTGAAATAAATGCAGACATTGCATTTGCTTTCCCAACTGCCAACTAAACTTGCATGTTAATTTTGAGATAATTACCGGACTAGGACTCCCAAGTGCTTCAGATTTCCGAAGCCTTTCTCAGTGTAGAAAATTGTCTATATCTCAATTTTTCCTACAAACTGCATAACCTCACACTTGCCCACGCTGTATTCCATCTGCCACTTCTGGCCACACTCTGTTAGCTTGCCTGTGTTCTTCTGAAACTTTCCATTTTCTGAACACTACCTACCTGTCCACTTATCTTTGTGTCATCTACAAACTTAGCAAAAATGCCTTCCATTCCTTTGTTCAGATTGTTAATGTACATTGTAAGTAGTTCTGGTTCTAATACTGACCTCCAGAGCTCACTAGTCATCGGCTGCCATCCTGGAAAAGATCCCTTTATCTCTACTCTCTGCTTTCTGCCAGTCAATCAATTTTCTATCCAAAGTACCTTGACAGTAACTTTCCCTTAACACCATGAATTCTTATCTTAATTAGTAATCTCCTGTGCAGCACCTTGCCAAAGGCCTTTGGAAATCCAGATAGGTCGTATCCACTAGATCTTGCTTGTCTGACTTGCTTGTTACTTCCTCAAAAAATTCTAACAGATTTGTCAGAAATGACCTCCCTTTGATGAAGCGGTGCTGACTCAGCCCAATTTTAGTATGTATTTCCAAGTGCTCTGTAAGCTCATCTTTAATAATGGACTTTTAAAATCTTACCGATGTCTGGCTAACCAGTCTATATTTCCCTTCTGCCTCCCTTCCTTCCTTAAACAGGGATATTATGCTAACCATTTTCCAGTCCTCTCGGACCCTCCCTGATTCCAGTGATTCCTTAAAGATCACCATCAATGACCTACAGTCTCCTCAGTTATCTCCTTCGTAATCCTGGGGTGTAGTCCATCTGATCTGGGTGATTTATCCATCTTTGGACCTTTCTGCTCCTCCAGCACCCTCTCGTTAATGATGGTGACTACATTCGCCTCTAACCCTGATTCTCTTGAAGTTCTAGTATGCTGTTGGTGTCTTCCATTGTGAAAACTGATACAAAGTACCTGTTCAGTTTCTGTGCCAATTTTTTGTTCCCCATTGCTACTTCCCATGCTCAGTCCAATGACAACTCTTGCATCTCACTTATCTTTTAAGAAGTTAAAAAACTTTTGTTATCTTCTTTTACATTACTAGCTAGCTTACACTCATATTTCATCTTCTTGCCCTTACTGCTATTTCATTAATTGCTGGATTTTAAAGAGTTCCCAATTCTCTGGAGTTTTCTACTAATTTGTATGCTTTTTCTTGTACATTTATGCTGTCCCTGACTCCCTTGTCAGCCATGGTTGCCTTATCTTGCCCTTAATATGTTTCTTCTCCTTGGGATGTATTTCTGCTGGGCCTATCAAATTACACCAGGAATTCCTGCCATTGCTGCTCCACCTTCTTCCATGCTAGGCTCCTCTTCCAATCAACTCTGGCCAGCCCTGTAACTTGCAGTTACGGTAAATCCTCTGTATCCACGAAATTACAAATCTCAAATTTGCCCGTATGTGCCAAAGAATAAATAACAACAAAAATCAACACCCGCGGGCAGAAATTGCATTCTGCAACATTTTTAACCACTTTAATCTATTTTAAATGATCCCCGCACTCCCAAATTTCATCAAAGTCATGAGGGTTCTCAGGAATTGGAGCCCTCACGGATTCGGAGGAAGGGCTGTGCCTTTACTCAATTGTAATATTGTTATTGTTATATCTGATTCCAGCATTTTTCTCTCAACAGGAGGGTGAATTCTATTATTTTATGATCACTGCTTCACCTTATTCTCCCTAATCAAGTCTGCATCATTACACATGACCAAATCCAGAATTGCCCATTCCCTAGCTGCTCCAAAAATCCATCTCATAGACATTCTACAGATTCCTTTTCTTGGGATCTGCTACCAACCTGATGTTCCCAGATCATCTACTCACTGAAAACCTTCATGATTATTGTAATAGCGCCTTTTTTACAGACCTTTTTCTAACTCCTTAGTTATTTTTTTCCCCAACGTCCTGACGACTGCTTGGAAGCCTGTACACAGCTCTCATCAGGGTCTTTTTTCCTTAGCAGTTCGTCGACTCTACCCATGCAGGTTCTATGTCTTCCAACTCTATATCTCTTGGCATCGATTTAATTTAATTTCTTACTAACAACGCAAGCCTGACCCCTCTGCCCAACTACCTGTCCTTTTGATAGAATGTGTGTCCTTGGATATGTAGTTCCAAACCCTGACCTCCTTGCCACCATATCTGTGTGATACCCCACAATGTTGGATCTGCCAAATTCAACCTATGTTACAAGCTCCTTTACCTTGTTTTGTATACTGCATGTATTTGAGTACAATGCCCGATATTGACTGCCTCCTCTAATAGTTGTCCCCACATCTGGCATGCTTGAAGTTAGATTCCTGACCCCTTCTATTTGTTCTGGAACCTTTAATAATCTCTGCTGAGCCTTCCCCCTCTCTAAATCCACAGTCCTCGTTATGTGATTCTCCAGGATTCTAGTCACAGCGGGATTCAGGTGGAGCCCACACAATTGGAACAATTTCCCAGTACTGCTAGCAATATCCCTCGAATTCGAACCGATTTATCCCACACCAATCTTTGAACCACACGTTTATCTCATTAATCTTGTTGAAGCAGTGCCAGTTAGCTCGTGGCCCAGGTAATAATCTAGAGATTGTTATCTTTTTGGTTCTGCTTTTAATTTAGCCCTAAAATGCTCATAATCCCTCAGCAGAATCTTTTTCCATTTTCAGCACATATTATTGGTACTTATGTGAGCCACAACAACTGGCTCTTTGCTGTCTCACTCCAAGTTCCTCTGCAACCCAGATGAGATATCCTCATGCCAGGCACCAGGCAAGCAACAAATCCTTCAGGATTCTCCATGATGACTACAGAAAACAGCATCTAAAGCCCAGGTTATAGTGTTTCCAATTCCAACTACATTTCTCTTTTCTTCCCCCTCTTGAATGACTTCCTATACCACGGTGCCATAGTCAGTTTGCTCATCCTCCCTACAGCCTCCACTCTTGTCTGTCCAGGATGCAAGAATCTCAAACCTGTTAGACAATATCCAGGGCAGAGGCTCCTTCAGTACCACCTCCTGAGTCCCTGTATCTGCCTCACTTGTTGTCACACCTTCCTGTCCCTGACCACTGACTGGATTTGACATAGTTAATTAAATAGTTAAGGGGCGTGACTGCTTCCTGAAACAATGTCCAGGTAATATTTCTCCTCAGTAATATATCACAGTTTATGAAGCTTAGACTCTAATTCATCAACTCTGAATTGAAGTTCCTCAAGCAACCAACACCTATTGTAGATGTGGCCACTGTGAACCAGAATAAGGTCCACCAGCTCCCACTTCATGCCGTTAAAACACATCACCTAGGCCAGCATCTCTATTTTCATTACTTAGTTCTTAATTTGATTTAAAAAAAATTGTACTGGTCTTCTGTTTATAGACTGTAAACATTTCCCCTATTTGCCATCAATTTGAATGTAACCTATAATAGTCAAATTAGTAGCTAACACCAACCAGTGAATTTATGGTTGACCTGTAATGTCAATCATTTTGACCTGGGCCCCTAACCCTGGGCTAAAATTCATCCTGTTTAAAAAAGCCTTACAAATTATGAGGCAAAAAAAGCAAGCGAAAAGCACTTCTTCCCCACTACACCAAATTGCCACGCTGCGTCCAAATTCCCTGAACTATATACTCAGTCAGGTTATGTCTCTCTCCCATTGTGGCACTTCTTCCTGATTGTGTGATGCTTACTAATCTGGATGTGGGATGAGGGATGATGGGGAAAGTGATGTTGGATCTGGATAGCAGGTGGTAGAGAACTCCTGCAGTAAGAAGGGATGAGAAGAAGTATCTGGGAGCCGGAGGGACTGCAGAAGAGAGAAGGGGCGAGAGCCTCCCGGCTCCTGGACCCTTCTTATGGCCCACCAAAGCGTCCTCTTCAGCCTGTCCTGGATCTCAAAAGCCCATCCCACCTCCCTTCCCGGGTCTTCCTGAAATCTTCACCACAGTCTCAGTCTGTTGACCACCCCCTGCTCTGTGTCACCATCTGTCCACCCTCACAGTTCCAATGTCTCCCTTACCCGAAGTTCTGACCTTGCTCTACCTCGCTGCTTATCTCTCTCTCTCCCGACTGTCTTGATCTCTCACCTCCCCGCCTTGCCCAGCCTTGACCTCTCCTTCCCAAGTCTGGCCATGTCCCCCTGAAGTGTGCGAATTTGAGAGTCAAATGTGGCATTTTAGGCAGATAATTTTTATTTCCCTCTGTATTCTTTGCAGGAATATAGATGCTGCGAGCCATCCCTATTGGTCTTAAGAGCAGTTAGTCTGTTCTTAAGAGTAGTTAAGGGCCAAATACATTGCAATGGGTCTGGTGTTTTCACCAGACTGACTAGAAATGCAGATTTGATTCCCTAAAAGGCGTTTGGGGACCAGATGGAATTTTTACAACAATTGATATTTGTTGTTATGATCACTATTACGGAAACTAACTTTATTTTCTAAGTTTATTGATTGAATTTCAATTTCACCAACTGTTGCAGTGGGATTTGAAAGTTTATCAAATGAATAGGCTTTGGAGAGACATAAAAAAGTTGTCACAAAATTCACAAATTCTAATCTGCTTTTGTGGTTTCAGTATTTATTTGTGTGATTCAGTTCAATTTCTAGTTAATGGTCAACTCAGGATATTGATAATTAGGGTGCAATGATGGTAATGCCATTTAATATTGTAGGAAGTCATTATCTGGCACTTTCTTGTCACAAATGTTACTTACCCTTTTTCAGTCAAAGATTAATTATTGATGGACTGCTTCACTATCTGAGGAGCTTGGTCTGAGGTGGCTTTCAAGAATTGGTGATAGAAGAGATCAGACTTGAGCCCAGCTGTCCTTGCCTGTTTTTTGTTAATGGACCCAGGAAAACCTGCCAGGCAGGGTAAAGGTTAAAATGGTATTTCGTTCTAAGGCATGTGTTGTATTTCAAAGGCCTACTCAGCTGGTACAAAAAGGCTTTGTTGCTCCCATATTTCCCTATCCTACCAGTATTGAAACTAGAAGTGAATGAGCCTGGTTGACTTCGTTTTTAATCTTTTCACATTTAAAAAATTAAAAGTCCTTTCATTGTTCCCTCAAAATTACTGAAAATCCTTAATAATATGGTACTATTTCACTCTGCCGTTGAGTTAGTGAAAAATTTCAAGTGCTCATAGTTAATATGCAAGGTCTAACTTTAATCTTAAAGACACAGTGAGAATGAGTTGTGCAGGAAATTAAAATATTGGCTGATCATACACTCTGCATTATTATTCCATGTCAAAAGGCGTTCCCTTGTGGGTCCATTGTATTTCATAATCAAAACTGCTTTTTCCTATACATTGTCTCCCTGACATGACTGGGATTGAGTTTCTTGCAAGGTGGTTTTGCTAGTGCTGTTGACAGGGCTTTAAATTAACTTGGCAGGAGTTGGGGAACAAGGACAGAACAATAGATGAGAATATCAGGTTTTGCGAAATACTTGGGGATACAGCTGACACTCGCGTAGAGAATAGCAAATTAATAGGTGAAGTTGGAGTAAAATGAAAGAAATGGTCTAAGACAAAGCTAATGTGCATATTTGTAAATGTATGGAGTATAGTGAATAATGTTGGGAGTTACAGATGTAGATTGCGATGTGGAAATACGATGTGTGGCAATAACAGAAACTTGGCTTAAAGAAGGGCAAGATTGAATGTTAAATATTCTCAGGTACAAGGTGAAAAGGAAGGAAAAGAGGAGGGTAGCAGTATTGATTAGAGAGGACAGTGCTGGAGAAGAAAGATCCCTGAGGGTTCATGGATAGACCCATTTTGGTTACAGCTAAGGAATAAAAAGGGTACAATTACATAGCTCGGTGTGATCTGTAAAAAGGAACAAATCTGCAAGGAAACTATGGAGAAATGGCAACATTACAGAATAATGAGGGAATTTAGTTATTTTAATGAGGGAACTCAAATATAGACTGGGATACTGGTATATAAGAGCAGTGAGTGTCTAGTGTTCAGGAGAGTTTCCTACAGCAGTGTTTGTCCAGTCCAACAAGAAAGGATACATGTTTAGATTTGGTCCTTAGAAATGAGATGGGCCAGGTGGATCAAGTGTCACAGGGAACTTATAAAAGACAAAAATAATAAGATTCAAGATGATGGTGGAGAATGACATACAGCAATCTAAAATAAAAGTTAATTGGCAAACAGCTGTCATCAATGGGGCAAGAACTCAAACAGAAAAGATAGCACAAAAAATTTCAGATTTATCTGGATGACAAAGGGAATCAAGGTTAGCCTAAGAAAAAAAAGCATATGACAGGTTTATGACCAAGATTGAGAACCAAGAACAATATGAAGGTTTAGAGGGGAGCTGAAAAAGCAAATAAAAGAAGCAAAGAGGAATTATGACAAAAGTCTAGCAACTAACATAAAGGGGATTTCCAAAGTTGCATGAAGTAAAAGAGTGGTTAAAGGAGAAGTAAGGCTCATTGGAGATCCAAGATGGGATTTATGTTTGGAGGCAGGGAGCATGGCTGAATGAATACTTTCTTCTGTCTTTTTGCAAAAGAGAAAAGTGCTGTCAAGCCCATGGTAAGACAGAGGAAACACTCTGTCATTAGAAGGGTAAAAAATAAAGAAGGAAAAATTATTTGATTTATTGTTAGTGCTTAAAGTTGATAAAACACTAGAACTGGATGAGATGCATCCCAGGATTTTGAAGGGAGTGAGGGTAGAAATTGCAGGGGTACTGGCTGTGATATTTTGGTCGATCTTAGACTCGAGGGTGGTGCAAGAAGATTAAAGAAATTCAAACAGTATGGCCTTGTTTAGGAAGTTTGCAAAGAGAGTCCCAACAATTGTGGACTAATCACTTTAACTTCAGTGGTAGGGACTCTTCTAAAGACAATTATTTGGGATAGAATTAGTAGTCACCTGAAAAGTGGGTTGATTAGGAAGCATCAGCATGGATTTCTAAAAGGCAAATTGCATTTAACTAACTTGCTGGAATCCTTTGAAAAGGTAACAGAGTCCTGGTGAGGATATTGCTGCTGTTGTGGTAAATGTTGATTTTCAGAAAGTATTTGATACAGTGTCAAGTAAAACGTGAGGAAATTTATAGGTTACGATATAAAAGGCACTGTGGCAATATGGATGCAAAATTGGCTGATTGATAGGAAACAGAGACTAATAGTCAGTGGATATTTTGCAGGCTGGAGGAAATTTGTAGTGGAATTCCCCAAGGGGCAGTATTGGGATCCTTGGTTTTCTGAATCTTATTGTGTAGTGGACAATTTTGCAGATGATTTGAAACTTGGAAGATTGTAACCTGTGAGGAGGACAGTGTGATAACACCAAAAAGACATTGACGAGTTGTTGGGGTGGGTAATGGATAACAGATGACATTCAATGCAGAGAAGTGTGATGTACTGTACTTGGTTGGAAGAGCATTGAAAGACAATGTGAAATAGAAGATTCTGAAAAAGGGTCACTGAATTCAAAATATTAACTCTACTTATTTCCACAGATGATACCATACCTGCTGAGTTTCTCCAGCAATTTCTGTTTATGTCTCAGATCTGTAGTTCTTTGTTTGAATAAAATAGAGGGTATTTTCTGAAGGGAGTGCAGGAGCAGAATGACCTTGGGTATATATGTGCGCAGATTAATGAAGGTGGCAAAATAGGTGCAGTTAATAAGCATAGTGTATCCTCAGATCTATTAACAGAGGCATAGATTATAGGAACAAAGAGGTGATGTTGAACTTCACAAGACACTTGTTAGGTCTCAGGTGGAGTATTGTTTACTGTTGTGGTGCTATATGATCAGAAAAATAAGAATATATTGGTGAGAATGTAGACTCAATTTACAAAAATAGTTTCGGGTATGTTAAACGTCAGTTATGAGGATAGACAAAAGAAATTGGGACTGGTTTTTAAAATCATGAGCTGGATGGGCAGAGAAGAGGAACAAGAGCACATAGATTTAAAGTGATGTACAACTGAGGCAAGGGTGTTTATGAGAAAAGCTTCTTCACACGGTGAGCTGTTATTGTGTGGAATGCATTGCCTGGAGATGTGGTAGAAGCAGGTTCAAGTCAAGGCATTCAGGAGCGCTTTGGATGGTGATTTGGATCGTAATAGTGTATGGAGAAAATGCAGGAGATTAACACTAGCGGAAGAAGTTCACCTAAGAGCTAGTGCAAGCATGATGAGCCGAATGGTCTGTTTCTGTACCATAACAACTTTGTCAGAATCATCAGCTTTCTCAAGAAAATCAGTGACATCGTTCCCTTTCATCTCGTAGGCAGTTGCCTACTGAATCTGCATGAAATGGAAATGTATGATCTAGTAAATTTAAGTATCTTTAACATAGAAAAAAATGTGTAGGAGTAGGCTGTTCAGCCCTTCGAGCCTGCATCACCATTCAATGTGATCACGGCGATTGTTCAATCTCAGTATCCCATTCCTGCCCTCTCCCCGTATGCCATGACCCAATAGGTCACATGGACCACGCCCAGCTCCCCTTGAACATATCTAATAAACTGGCTGTAGGAGCTTTGTGTAAGAGAGAATTCCACAGGTTCACAACTGAGTAAAAAAAATTCTTCCTCATCTCAGTTCTGAATGGTTTGCCCCTTATTCTTAGACTGTGACTCCTTGTAATGAACTTCCCCAACACTGGAAACATTTTTCCCACATCTAGCCAGCCCAGTTCATCTAGATTTTATGTTCTTATGAGATCCTGTTTGATTCTTATAAATTTCAGAGAATACAAGCCCAATCAATCCAGTATTCTCTCATACGTCAGTCCTGACATCCTGGGAATCAGTCTGGTGAATCTTCGCTGGACTCCCTCAATAACAAGAATGTCCTTCCTTAGACTAGGAGACCAAAACTACACACAAAGTGTGGCCTCACCAAGGCCCTGTATAACTACAACAAGACATCCTTACTCCAATAGCCAAATCCCCTCACTGTGAAGGAAAGCATGCCATTAGCTTTCCTCACTGCCTGCTGGACCTGCATGCCAACCTTCGGTAACTGTCCCACCATGACACCCTGGGTTTCATTGCACCTCACCTCCTTAACTGCCACCATTCAGATAATAATTTGCCTTCTTGTTTTTGCCACCAAAGTGAATAACCTCATATTTATCCACATTGTGTTGCAGCTGCCAGGTAATTGCCCACTCAGCTAGTCTGTCCAAGTCACCCTGCACCTCTTCACATTCTCCTCACAGCACACGCTACCACCCAACATAGTGCATCTGCACATTTGAAGATATCACATTCAGTTCCTTCACCCAAACCATTAATGTATGTTGTGAATGGCTGGGGTTCCAGCACTGAACCCTGCAGCACCCCCACTTGGTCACTGCCATACTGTAAAGGACCTATTTATTTTAACACTCTCCTTCCTTTCTGCCAAAGTCGATACACTATTTCAAATACCATGAGTTTGAATTTCCCTTACTAATCTCTTGTGTGGGACCTTGTCAAAAGCCTTCTTTAACTCCAGAAACACAACATCTACTGATGCACCACTGCCTATCCTACTGGTCACATCCTCAAAAAATCCCAGAAGATTTATCGAGCATAATTTCATGAATTCATGCTGACTTGGGCTGATTCTGGCACTGCTTTCTAAATGCTCAGCTATTGTATCCTAATGATTGACTCCAGCATTTTCCCCACCACCAATGTCAGGCTAACAGGCCTATAATTTGTCATTTCCTCTCCCTCGTTTTTTTAAAGTGTGGGGTAACACTAACTACCCTCAAGTCCATTGGAACGCTTACAGAGTTTACAGAATGCTAGAAAATGATCACCGATGCATCTGCTATTTCTAGAGCTACTTCCTTAACCGCTGTCAGATGCACAGCATCAAGCCCTGGCAACTTAGCATGTTTTAGTCACATCAATTTCCCCAGTACCATTTCCTGATTAATAAGGATTTCTTTCAGTTCCTCCTTAATGCTTGACCCTCTGTCCCCAAACATTTTCTGAAGATTATTAGTGTCCTCCTTAGTGAAGTCAGATCCAAAAGTATTTTTTCAAATGGTCTGCCATCTCTTCGTTGTCTATTATGAATTCACCTGATTCCAAATGCAAGGAACCTACATTTGTTTTCACCAGTCTTTTTTCTCTCCACATATCTATAGAAGATTTTGCAGTCAGTTTTTATATTTTCTGCAAGTTTACTCTCTTATTCTATTTTCCCCTTCTGAATTAAACCCTTTGTCCCGCTGTGCTGAGTTTAAAAATTCTGCCCGTCCTCAGTTTTAGTGCTTTTTTTGGCTAATGTATATGCCTCCTCTTTAGCTTTAACATTGTTCCTGATTTTCCCTTGTTAGTCATGGTTGAGCCACCTTCTCTGTTCGACTCTTGCGATTAGTATTTAAAGTACTTTATATTTTTACCTGAAACCCCTATCTTCTTTTTTCTTTCCTGTTCTCTACCTGAAGATATTGAATCCAGCTGGTTTATGATTCCTTCTGTCTTAGAAGCTTTGAAGTATGAGGCTTAGTAGGGAATAGATTCAGTGTGCTCCAATTGACATTGTCTGCCTGCCATCCACCTTGAGGTGTGCTGTTGGATTTGATATTGTTGTCGCCACCTTTCCCTTACATGTACTTTCCAGCAGAAGTTTAAAGAAATAGAGACCAAAGGTAGAAATTTTGGCTGTATTTTATTCACTCGATCTTTACTCCCTTTCCCCAAGTACAAAATACTTGCTAGTAAATCCTATAAGGAATTTAGGAAATTAAGTTTTTTGCCCAAAGGATGGATAGAGTTTTGAGCTCGCAGCCGTAAGCAGTTGAGGCAATGTGTGTAAATTATTTTCAGAAAAACCTAAGTAAAAATGAATGAGGAAGGAGCAAAATGGATATGTTGATGGGATTTGAGAAAGAATGATTGGAGGAAGGTCATATGGAACTTGGACCTATTGGGCTGAATTGATGTTCCTTTATTGAAGACAGTATGTCAAACAATATAAATCACCAGACATTACCACAGAATATGCATGCTTTCTGGCAGGTTTGACTGCATGTATGAATCAAGTGATGTTTGTTTTCCAGATGCAAAGATGGCCTCAAGGGATTTGCTTTCTCAGCACTCAAGTAAGTAGTAAAAAATGTGAATTTTCTAAATTTTATTTGGTAATTTTTTTGCTCAAAAGACTAAACAGTAAACATAAATCTATTTACATATTAATTTATAAAGAAGTTTTCTATTATGGATATCATTTTCAGGATTATACAACCTCAGTGACATCATTTATTTTTAAAAAAATCAGCAAGGCCCACATGTCGCTGTTGCTGAGTTAGTGGTAGAGTCATACAGCACAGAAACAGACCCTTCAGTCAAACTCATTCAGGCTGACCAAGTTTCTCAATCTAAATTAGTCCTGTTTACCTTGAATGATACTGTAGGATGATTTGGTAATGCCATCCTTCATTGGTGCAGCTTGTTGTCCTGACTGCGAGACACGTAGGGAAGACTATTGCCCACAGTTATAATTATTATCTTCATTCTGAAGTCGAGTCAGATGGATCTGTCCTACTGTGTCAAGACACGAGTTAATTAAAGTGTAGTTCCAGCCTCTACTGAGAAAATGGAGCATTGACAGATCAGCTTGCATAGATATAATTTTGAGTTGAGTTTCCTTCAATGTTGACGTTATTGTATTTTTACAATGTCAGACAGATGGAACTCTTTTTAAAGCAAGTAAAAGCAGCTCTTGTAACATCAGGTAACATCACTCATGAGCCCTTGGGTAAAAACTGAAGAAAGAAGTTGGAAATCAACTTCAATTTTACAGCTATATTGAATTTCATAGTAAAATCTTTTTCAGGTGTTGGTAAGAACATAGGGTTATAAATAGAAATCATTGGTTCAGCCTTTGCTAAAGTATACATAAAACATCTACACTTTAAAATGTTATGACTCTTAAATTCTTACATTAAAAATTATTGTTTTAACCGGCACTGCCACAATGTTAGTCTTCTTGCTATGAGGCCTACAAATGGCTCCTCTCTGTGGCAGAAGTGCATGAGTTCTTGAAGTTTGAAAGCTGAAGCACAAGAGATAGTTAGCTCTGATGCATCTAGAATACCATTGATGACCTGAAGTCTAAAATGTAGTATTGTCAATATAAATTACAGATGGTTTCAATTACAAATCACCAATGTTTCCCTTGTGCATTGGAAGCATAAATTCACCAACTTTTTGATTATCTGGTTCAATTTCTGGATTATGGCCATTGTAAATAGTTAATTTTTGCTTTAACACTTGGGATCTTCAATTTTGTATATATTCTTTCCTTCGTTATTCAAATTTTTGATTTGTGAGTGAGCAATTCCATACCCACCAGAGGTCTGTTGTACATCACTGAAGTGGCCATACTTCATGTGTAATGCTAAGCATTGAATACTGGCAAGTTATTCTGTCCTCACTCGATGTTAACACATGGAATTTCCAGCTAGGCACTAGGCAATTATCTGGATTTTAAAACTCATATAATTGTTTCCATTCCTTAACCTAGGTGTGTTAAAACCGCAAAAGGTATTTCAACTGCTGCCTAACTGAGATTGCTAACTGAAAACAGACTGGGAATTATGTGGTAATACATCTGTAATAAAGTCATCAGGGAGCCTTAGATTTTAATTTCAAGATTAAATCATTTCCAACCTCAATCCTGATTTGTATTTTTTAAGGAATGCAATGCCTTACCACATTAGAAATTTAAAGACTCAGTGCTGCTTTTTGCATTTTGTTTCATGAATATGTTGTTGATTCCCAAATGTTAGGTTTATTGTTGGAAAGGAAGAAATTCCTACACATCCAGTTTTGGCAGAACTGCGGAATATCAGTGTACCCAGTGGCCAGACTACTGAGCATCAGGCAATAGAAGATCCAAACAAGAAGACCGAGAAGTCTTTTCTAGCCTTGACAAGACAACTAGTTGACAGAATGTAAGAAAATATTTTAATTACCAATCATGTCTTTTTTCTGTGTGAGACATTACTTCAATTGTCTAACAATGTAAGCATGAGACCATAGGAAAATATATTTTTGAGCAAGTCAAGATAACCTGTGGCACTGTTCATTACATTATTTTTAGAGAGAGTACATAGTTTTAGTAGGTACCATCTGCATGGTCAATTATAAAATAGTTGGATTTCAACACGTAAAACTTAAAGAAATGAAAATCTAAACTCAGAATTGCAAAGTTTAAAAGTCTATTTGACTGAGCTAATACATTGGGTGCTTAGGCAAATTAGAAGTAGGTTGCAAGTTTATGCATTCTCCATAAAGGCAATATGATAACCAGTCCTTTTAAAAAAAGAGCTTTAATTTAAAGGGAGACTTACAATTAGATAGTACCCTTCACACTTCAGGAGATACCAAAATGTTTTGCAACTAGTTAAGTATTTTTTTGAACTGCAGTTGTGATAAATGTAGCACAGCAGCCAATATATACGACATGAGGTTCCGCAAAGAGCAATGTGATACTGACTAGATTAATCTGTTTTATGCTCCTGATTGAGGAATAGCTATTAACCAGGCCACTGGGAATAAATCATCAGTTTGTTTGAAAAATCGTGTCAAGAGGTTTTTTGTCTGCTTTATAGGCAGAAAGGACCTTCATTTAACATTAGATCTAAAAGATGGCGCCTGCAACAGCGCAATACTCTCTTTGTACTGGATTTGTGTGTTGGCATAGATCTTTGTGTTCAAGCCTTCTCACGTGGAGACTTCAGCCCTGTAGCGTTTGATTCAGAAGCACAAATGCTGCCGATGGAATTTAAGATTTTAGATACACACAAATAAAGCTATATCGAACTGGCCAGATGCCTGACTGAGGGTGATATATCATTCAATATTTAGGAAAGGGAGAATTACTTTAGTTAGTTCTTATTTTAGCTTCAGTTAGCTCCTCTTACATGAGTTTGGTGTGATTTTTGTTTACAGCCAAGCTAAACAGGTCACTTATGATAAGAAGTCATGATTCTTTTTCTCAATTAAGTATAATTTTATAGCAGCATTGACGCTGTTGTGACTTTAGAGATTGTCAACAGATGTAATTTTCTGTAAAGTGCATGTGGGCTGGTCAATGCAAAGTTTAATTGTAAACGTTTCAAATAACAAGGGCAGAGGAGAAAAAGTAAGTCACAACATATATAAGATCATAGTAAACTGAAATTGTGATTAAATGGTGAAGTGTTACAGAAACTTTCTCTCTTACCTTTAAATTAAATGAAAAACTTTTAATTTCTGTTTCTTATTTTGCATGCATAAAACAGGAAACACAAGCTTCTTTTGAAGATGTTAATTTAACGTACTAAATAGTAAGTTGTTGATGTGCCATTTGTGGAATATGCAATGCTAAGTGAAAAATGAATCCGATCTTTTAACAAAATGAGAAACAGAGATAATTTAAGATACATTTGTGGTTTTGCAAATACCAAATTGAATTAAGTACATCATACTAGGATATGTCTCAAAGGATCATCTGGGTGATTCATCTTCATTATTCTAGTGGAGATGAAGCAGGCTTGAATGGCCAGTCACATCTAAAACACAGACAGTATGACTAGCAGACAGTATTATATTAGATGTTCCAATAGTCTGTATTGCCTAGAGTCAAATGATTGTGATCAAAAGAAAATGAATAAGGGGTCTTGTATCTACCATTGTTTTATTGAGGCCAACACAATAGAACCGGAAATAGTTCAAAGAAGTCTGCAGCCATTGATGCTGGGATAAGGTCTTCAATTGCAGTATTAAGTTTAAATTTTCTAATCTTGGTTGTAGTGCGATTCTGACAATAAATGTATAAATATAAAAGCCAATAAGGATAGGAATCCTTGTTAGTAATGGGATCCCACTTGCCACTTGGCTAGATGAAATAGCTATTCTCTATCATGAATAGTTCAAAGCCAGCTTGGAAGTGGTGGTAGTTGTATTTCTTCTGATCTGAAACCTGACATTTTTGCACTCCCTGCTTTCTTAAAGCAGCCCAATCTTCGTCTGAAAAGAATGTTGAAACATGCTGGAAATCCGACGATCGTTCATCATAGCTGGGAGAAGTTAAAATTGTAATGGTTTTAAGCAGGATAAAAAAGGAGGAAAATGAAAACAGACTATAAGGGAGCATGTGTAATAAGGACAATGCAGAAATTTTTTGAACATTCATGATCTGTGGACATCACTGGCAAAGCTAAAATTTAATCTCCAAACCTAATTGTTTGTGAGTTGAGTTGCCTTCTTTAATTGCTACAGTCTTTGGGGTGTAGGTACATCATAAATGAATGTGCAAAAACTGTGCGGATGGAACATTGTGTAAAACCTGAGGTTTTGCCCTTTGGCAGGAAGGCTCAAAGAACTGAATATTATTTAAATAGTGAGACTGCAGAAAGCTGCAGCATGGAGGGGTTTGCAGGTCCTTGTACATGAATTACGAAATGCGAGCATCCAAGTTCATTGGGAAACAGACAAGGCAAATGGACCATTTGCCTTTATTTTAAAGTGGATAAAGTATTAAAATAGGAGACTTTTGCTAAAACAATACAAGGCACGAGTTAAACCACAGATGGAATACCGTGAACAGTTTTGATCTACTTATTAAAGGAAATGTAAACGGGCATTAGAGGCAGTCCAGAGAAAGATCACTGGATTGATTTCAGCTGTGGAGTGATTTTTTATAGGAGAGGCTGGAGTATTATGAGTAAGATATGGCTGTACTCAATAACTGACCTTGTTGAAACATAGATGATTCTTAGGGGGCTTGACAGTAGATGCAGAGTGGTTGTTTTCCCTTGATGAAGAGTTTAGCATCAGAAGCTATAATCTGACAGTAAAGTGTCAGTCATTTCAGACAGAGATGAGTAGGAATCTCTCCTCTTGGAGGACAGTGAATCTGTGGAGTTCTTAATGGCAAAGGATTGCCATGGTTGGGTCCATATATGTGTTCAAGGTTGAGACAGAATTTTTAATGTCTAAGGCAATCAAGAATTATGGGGATAAGGCATGAATGTGGAGTTGAGGATTATCAGATCAGCCAGGATCTGATTGAATGGTGGAGCTGATTTGATAGGCTGAATGGCCTACTTCTGCCCTTGCATCTTAAGGTCTTGAATATTAGTTGTTGACAAGAGCCAGACTACTTATAGTTATGCAAACAGGCGAGAACTGCGCTCTGATCCCTGTAGTACCCAACCTGTTCATTCCAGTTCTTTGCTTTCTGCCTGATGACCAAACCTCAATCCATTCCATTATATTTCCTTAAATCTCATGTTACCTAATTTTATTTACTAAGTTCCTGTGTGGTACCTTACCAAAGGCATTGTAGAATTTCAAATGCACCAGATCCACTGAGCCTGCTTTATCATTGCTACAAATGATGTCCTCAGAAAACTGCTTTAGGTTTGTTCATCATTATTTCCCTTTCATAAATCCACGTTGACTCTGACCAATTTTATCACGCTTTTCTACATTTCCAGTTATCCTATCCTTCGTATTGAAGTCTAATATTTTCCTGACTATTGAGGTCAACTAACAGATCTATTAGAATTAACAGTTCTCCATTCTATCTCTTACACGTTTCTTAAATAGTAGCGTTATATGTTTTACTTCACAGTCCACAGGAACTTTTCCAGAATCTATAGAATTTTTGAAAGATAACTGAAAAGAATCCACTCTTTCTCTAGGCACGTTCAGTGCTCTGGAATTAACCTCATTGCTCCAGGGTATTTACCAGCCTTGAATCTGGTTAGTTTTCAAAAACTGGCTCTTTACAAATACTCAGAGATAGCAAGAACTGCAGATGCTGGAGTCAGAGATAACACAGTGTGGAGCTGGAGGAACACAGCAGGCCAGGCAGCATCAAAGGAGCTAAAAAGCTGACATTTTGGGTCAGGACTCTTCTTCAGAAATGGTGGTGCAGGGATGGGGGCGTGCTTGTGGGGAGGTAGCTGAAAAATAAATAGAGGAGAGGTAGGGCTGTGGAATGTAGGTAGGATGGCGATAAATGAGTGCAGGAAGGCAGTGGTGGGGATTCATCAGTGGGATAGGAGGGGCAGATAGGCGGGAGAGAAATGGACAAGTTGTGTCAAATCAAGGAGGTGGGGATGAGAGGGAAGGCTGGACATGGGATGAAGCCAGGGCTGGGAAGATTTTAAAATTGTTGAAATCCATGTTTAGGCCATCGGGCTGTAGGCTCCTGAAGCAGAATATGAAGGTCCCAACCCGAAATGTCAACTTTTCTGCTATTCTGATGCTTACCTGGCTGGCTGTGTTCCTCTAGCTCCATGCTGTGTTATCTCTTTACAAATACCAACTTCTTTCAGTTCCTTAGTTATGCAAGTCCATTGATTGCCTGATATTTCTGAGAGGTTTTCTGCAGCAAAGATAGACATAAATTAGCAGTTTAGTTTCTCTGCCATTTTTCTGTTCTGCCCTTTACATTTTTGTGACTCCATTTGTGGGGGCCTGCATTTGTCCCAGTTAACCATTTTCTTTTTGCATATCTAAGAAAGCTTCTACACTACACCTTGATGTTCCTTGTTTGTATTAATAATCAGTTTCCCCTTTCTTTATCAATTTTTTAGTCCTGCTTTGTTGTGTTCTAAACTACTGCTAGTTGTCAGACTTGCCAGTTTTTCTGGCATTCTTCTAATCTGCTTCCTTTGATCTAATCAGCTTTTAATTATAGCTCATTGTGGTGTGTGTGCGTGCATTTGAAAAATGTACGTCTGTTGTAGACTATGTAAGATTTCTTTAAACACTAGCCATTGCCTGTCTACCTCCAATCTTTTGTATATTTTCCCAACTTATCGAAGTCAACCTGACCTTCATACTTTAATCATTTCCTTTTGGATCTAAGGCCCTGCTTTTGGAATGAACAATATTGTGTTCAGTCTTAATATGAAATCCTATCAAATTATGGTCATTATTTCCCAAAGGCTGCTTCACAATAATGTTGTTAATTAGCTGTTTCTCATTAGTCAACATCAAAAGGAAAATAGCCTGATCCCTAGTTGGTTCCTCGTTGTATTTTGCTCCAGAAGCTATCTCACGTGCATTCGAGGAACGTATTGTAGGATTCTGGTTGGTAATCAGTAATTTGCTGATTGGTGGTTCGAATCACCCCCAGATTCCTGGTTTGACACTGGATTTATTGAGGGAATGTTAAATGAAGAAAGTAGTAGACAGGTGTTTCAGGGCAGAAGAATCTCTATGTTTATTTAAATACAAAAGGTAAGAATAATATACCTTATACAGGTAAAAACAATAAACCAGTGAAATTAATGCAATTATTTATACAGAGGACAGTAGTTAAATACACCATTTAATTAAACACAAATTAAACACTTTTAGAACCTAAAACAAAAGTTTTAGTCACAGAAGCTTTAATCAGGCTTCCTACTGTTAAGGTTCCATGCACTGTCACGTCCTGCCTTCCACTCCCTACTAGCTAAGTTGGAAACTTTGGGGTCTGAGGAGTTTAAGCTCACCACTGAAGAAAACCTGATTTTGAAGTACAGCTGGCTGTTCCTGCTTGCCATACCAGTGCCTGGATGAAGACTTTGGATGGCGTAGGTTTTCAGTCTGGGTTGAGTCCACTGATGCGGAAGGATGCATAGTGGGTCTATTGGGTATGTACTTGGTTTTCCTTAGTTTCTGGTGGTTTTGCGGGCCTGATTTTCACTTCAGGGCGTGTATGAGGTCTTCTGACGTTGGTTGGTTTTCTGAGTTGTTGGTTCTTGGGTCTGCTGGTCGTGGTTGGTTGCTCTTGGCTCCCCTGGTTCAGAACAGACCTGTATTAGTAGCTCTCAGAATTGCTGTTAGGGTCCCCTTTCTGTAGATAACTCTTGGAAATAGCTGGCAGAATTAGCTGTTATGTCCTCATAAAGTTTCTGGGGATAGTCTTTGAAATGCCACCTGGGGAATAGCTTGCTACAACTCGTTTGCGAATAGCTGCTGGAATCTCATCTGGGAATCACAGCAAATATACTGATTGTGGGCCCCTTACCTTTTTTGCCAAATCTGTGCTCGCCGTTGTGTTTCTGCTGTTCCCTTTGAAGTTGATTGGCTTCCCAAAAGTTAAGAGTATATGTGAATGGATTTTTATTGAATGTCTGGTGTCTTTGTGAATGGATTTTGACTGAATTTGAATATTTGGTGTCTGTGTAGACCCTATTCTGTATGTGCTGTGTAGCCTGAAGTGTAAGAGTTAGTCGGTCTAGAGTGTTCAGTTTGATGGATTGTTCTTATAGAATGGAGTGTAAATTGGAATTTCTTGCTGAACAACAGTCCCTGACAGAAATTATTCTGGCTGTGTTGTGTGTTTGCAGCCTGAGCCCAGGAATTTGTGCTGAATGTTAGATGTTAGACAAATCTAGGATTGTGTCTAGTTTTTAAGATAATGAGGATTTTTGCTCAATCCTATAGTATTTTTGCTGATTTGTGTAAGCCAGTCAATGTTAATTGAAGTCACCTGTTATTGCTGCATTAGCCACCTTATTTGCATCCCTAATTTCATGATTTATACTGTGCTCAAATTTGTCCAACAGCTTGGTGGCTTTTTAATATATCCCACAACTTTTAGTCCTTTGCAGTTCCTTAGCTCCATACATAGAATCCACATTTGATCCGATAATTTAAGATCCTGCCTTACTAAGGTACTGATCTCAACCTTTATTAAAATGCCTACACTCTGCCATTTTCCTTCCTTGCTTATGTTCCTAAATATCCAAGATCCTGTCATGTTCAGGTCTGAGTCCTGGTTGCCCTGCAGCTACGTTTCCATAGTGACAATTAAATAATAGTAATTTACTTCACTTTGTGCATTCAAGTGCTCAAATGTTTTTTAATTCCACAAGCATAATATAGAGTTTCTTTAATTTTGCTTTCTTTTCTATGATTTTCCTTTATCCAATCCAATTGATTCTTATCTATGTTTCCTCTGTCTTCTGCTCATGCTAATTTTAGTTCCCTTGAAACAGGGCTCCCCTTTCAATCTAATTTAAACCCTATTTTAAGCAGCAGCAGGTCTTTCTGTGAAGATACAAGTTCCAGTCCTGTTGGAATGCAGCCTGATCATCTTGTGCAGGCCCCACCAACCCCAGACTGGTCTCAATGATTCTAATGCCTTATGTCCTCTTTTCAATTTTGTTTTACAGCCAAGTGCCCAGTCACTCAATTCTTGTACAATATTTCTCTGTGCAGTAGCTCAAGGGGAAAGAAATAATCCTAAAATTATTACTTTAGAGATTCCACTTTTCAATCACCTTTCTAGCTCACTGCAATCTGCTTTGACATCCTCATTCCCTTGCCTACCCATAATCATTGGCCAAATTGGGAATCACACCTTATGGCTACTTCCACTGTCCAGGCTATGGCCCTGCTCCATGAATTCCTTGACTCTGATATAAAGGATTCAACATGCCAGCCTGAAGTCACATTGATGGCAGCAGTGACTCATCTCTATTCCCTAACTAATGAGACCCCTGTCATTACTGCTCTTCACCTCTCCTCTTTCCCTTTGTGGGTAGCTGAACCATCCTTAGAGCCATAAACTTCACCATGATTGTTCTCGTCTAAGGAACAGTACCCTTATCACTATCTTAAACAGAAAAACAATTAGTGAGTGAGACCTGGGGATCTCCTGCGCTATCATCCTAATTTCTTGTACTGCCTGGTAATCACCCATTCCCTTTGTGCCTGCTTGCTCCTTGCCTGCCATGTGACCACCACTATAAGCATGCTATCCACAAAATTCTCAGCCTTATGGATGGGCCCAGTGATTCCGCCATTGCTTGTAAGAACAGAAACCTGGATGTCAAGTTTCTGCAGTTGGTGACAGTGTCAATATGCGGTTGGGAAGGTTGCTGGTAGTATCTATGGCTTCAGATATACTGCAGGCATGCTTTCCACATGATCAAGCTGCCTGCCATGTCTTAACCTTACTTCACTTAAGTTATTCAAAAATCTTTTCACCCAGTGGGTGGGCGCACGCTGTCTGAAGAAGTGGTTGAGTCAGAAATTCTTGCGACATTTAAGCAGTATTTAGATGTTCAATTGCATTGCTTTAGCCTCCAAACCTATGAGCTAGCATCTGGATAATGCAATTATTATTGTCAGACCTGTTGCAGACCGATGTTAACACAAATTGTTAAATTTTTTTGGTGTAAATGTCTAAATCTGGGTTAACTCTGACTTTGTTGTATGTTTGTATTTGCTTACACTTTTACTTGGCATTAGCTTAATAAATCTTACAACTATAGATAAACCTTACTAGTACTTGATAAATCTGACAATATTTGAACATACTGCACAAGTTCTAATTACCCTAGCTTAAAGCCACCCTTTTCTGACATTGGCTAAGTCCCTGTGCGAAACTAGATTGATTCTGACTTGTGTCTGTCCTTGGGCATAGTATCCTTACTCTGCACCCTTAGAAGTACAGGTATTCAGTACAAGTGCAAGGAAGTTATGGTGACCCATTACAAAATTATAGTTTGACCTCAGTGGAGCTTTATGTCCTGTTCTGAGCATCACACTTCAGGGAGGTTACAATGGCATAAGAGAGGTTCCAGAAAAGATTTACACAAGTACCTCCAGGAATGGGGGATTTCAGTTACAGCATAGATTGGAGAAGCTGGGGCTGCTAAGAGAAGGTTGATAGAATGTACAAAGTCCTAAGGAATCAGGACAGAGTAAACGGCGCAAAACTGTACCTGTTGACAGAAGAAAAGAGTGTAGAGACCACCAGTTTAAGTCCAACAGTAAAAGAAGCAACAGAGGCATAAGAAAATGTTTTCTAACTTAGCAACAGGTTAGACTGGAATAACTTGCGTGTGTGTGTGTGTGTGTGTGTGTGTGTGTGTGTGTGTGTGTGTGTGTGTGTGAGAGAGTGTGTGTTAGAGAGAAGAAGGTGGATTCAATCATGTCTTGCAAAAGTGTATTGGATAATATCTGAAGTGAAACAAAAACTTGTACGACTTCAAGAAAAGATGGGGGTGTAGTACTAGCTATAAAGCTCCAGCTGTTTGAGGTGGCATAGACAAAATAGGCCAAAAGCCACCTTCTGTGCTGTGATATTCTATGTTTCTATAAAATGAGAGTAAAATTGAAGCCCACAAAGAGACCGAAAATAAAATGAGGGCAGTGATTAAGGTCTGAAATTCTTGAATAGAATGTTGAGTGCAGAGAGCTTTGAAGTGCTTTATCAAATGAAGAAATACTGTTCCTAGAATTTACTGGCAGCTTCATTAATTATCTTTAGCCTGTTGTCATTATACCCTCTTGCACTATATTAAATAAATTTGAAATAATAAGCTACTCTACTTTAAGAACAATTTATTAATGTTATCTTCTGGTTTCTTTTGGTTTATCTGAATTTTGTAAAAGAAAAAGAGAATAGAATGTAAACATAAACCAGCAGGGAGCATAAAAATGGACTGTCAAAGCAGCTATAGTTATGTAAAAAGGAAAACGTAAGAAAAATATGAGCCTGTCACAGGCAGAGACACTGTTTCCCATTGTATTTTCTGCTGTCTATCTTTGTGGAGGAAGATGTACAAACTTTTCCAGAAACAACAGACGTCCAAGTGTCTACTGAAAGAAACTACCAACAGCAAAAAGCAGCTCTGGAGAAATTATTGGAACTGAAGGTTGACAAATCCCTGGGTGATGACTGTCTATATCCTGCAGTGTTAAAATAGGTAGTTATAATGATAATGGATGCACAGTTGATAATCTTTCAATTTTCTATTGATTCTGAAATGGTGCCTGCAGAATAGAAGGCTGAAAAAGTAATCATATTGTTTAAGAAAGGAGAGAGAAAACAGGGAACTGCAAATCTGTTAGAAGAGCAAATAGTGGAATTGATTATGAAAGATATGAAACTGGACATTGAAATAATAATACTCTGATTGCATTCATGAAAAAGAAAGCTTACTTCACAAACTTGTTGGTGGTTTTTCAGGATGTTAGTAGCAGAGTGGACAAGGAGGGAAGATGTACTGTATTTGGGTTTTCAGAAGCTTTCGATAATGGCCCACACAAGATGTTACTCCACGAATAAGGAGAACGTGGGATGGGGGTAAAACACCGATGTGAGTTGAGGATTGGATAAAGTAACAAAAGCAGAGAAAAAGAATAAAATCATTTTCCAGTTGGCAGGCTGTGACAAGTAAGTCAGTGCTTGAACCACAGCTGTTCACAATATTTACCAGTCATTTGGATATTGAAACCGAAAGTAATATTTCCAAATCTGTGCAGGCGCAAAACTAGGTGATGTGGGTTTTAAGGAGGTGGGAGAGGAGTCAAGAATTAGCAGGTAACATATAATGTAGATAGGTGTGAGGTATTCAACTTTGACAAGAGAATCAGAGGTGCCGAATATTTTGTGAATGATGAGGGTTTGGGAAATTTGATTCTAAAGGAAAGGGGTTAGCATTGTCTGATTAAATGTAAGCCAAACGTACAAGGGCAATATGAATCTAGGAACTGATATGCTGGCTTTTTCAGAAAAGTTGCAGGAGTAAAGATGTCTTGCTTCAATTCTATTGAACTATTGGTGAAACTGCACCTGGATTATTGTGTGCAGTTTTGATCTCCTAAGTAATGGTGTACTTTCCAAAGATCGAGTACGATAAAATTTCGCCAGACCAATTCATGGGGTTAGCAGGACAGTGAAAATGCTGGGAGTTGAGCTAAGTCTTGCAGTTTGAGAGTATAAATCTTAATCATTTATCTTCTTAAAATCTACCAAAATGTGGATACATGAAGGGTGGACAGTTAAGATTTTTTTTGTTCTTCTTTCAGGCCTAAGGAAAGTTATAACAAGCTGTCCTACTGCTGTAGCACATAAGGAATAACTAATTAAGCTAATTACTTTAATTAAATAAACTGTTTTAGTCTGGTTCTTTATGGTCGGTCTAAAGTATAAAAGTAAAGACCTAAAGTGCTCCAGCGTGGAACATGAGCTGCAGAGAGTCAAAATGCTGGGAGATGAGCTGGGGGTGGGTGTTGGGGAAGGACGCATTGCTGTGCCATCTTCTGGCCATTCTTGAGAGAAACTGATCCGTGATTGAAGTGCTGCTGGTTGGCCGAGGTGAATATATTTGTGTAAAAAGAGCGAGCAGCAACAAGGTAAGGGCAAGGTAAGCTCTTTTTGATTCTAGGTCTGCTATTTGATAAAAGGGTGGAGATGGCAGTCAATATAATGATCTGCTCCTCTTCGTCAAATCAGGAAGCATTTGAGTGTCCCTGGTGTTTGTGTCTGTAGAATATGTGCCCTGCTACAGCACCTCTCAGAACACGTGGACATTTGGAATGGTAATTGACACACTGAGGAGCATAACGGGAGACAGAGAGTATGGAAGATAGTAGCTTCACGGAGGTGGTCACACCACAGGTTCAGTCAAGTGTATGGGTAACCGCCGGGAGAGGCAGGCAGGCAGTGCAGGAGTCTCCTGTGACTGCCCTTCTCTCAAACAAGTATACCGTTTTTCATGCTGTTTGGCGGGGATGGCCTTTCAGGGAGATTAACAGCAGCAGCTAGGTCTTCGGCTCTATGACTGGCTCTGCTGTAAAACCGGGTGTGCCAAAGTCTAAGCGAACAATTATGATGCGGACCACCTTATCAGGGGCACAGCCTGGTGCTTCTGCAGTCAGGAGAGACACTCCAGGATGGTGTCTTGCCTCCTTGGTACCAGGCTGAAGGACATCTCAGAACAGTTGCAACAAATTCTCAAAGGGGAGCACGAGCAGCCAAATGGCACTGTCTATTGAAGCCATTGGTATAAAGGTGCGCAAAGGGATGAAGTCCTGTGGAGTGAATATAGGGAGTTAAACAGGTGCTTAAAAAGCAGGACCTCAAGGGTGGTAGTCTGTGGATTACTCCTGGTGCCAAGTGCTAGTGTGAGTTGGAATAGGAGGATAGGGCAGATGAAAGCGTGGCGGAGGAGTTGAAGCAGGAATTGAGAGTTTTGGATCATTGAGATTTCTTCTAGTGCCGAGGTGACCTATACAAGAGGAATAGGTTGCACCTGAACTAAATGGGGACCAATATCCTGCCAGGGAGATTTGCTAGAGCTACTCAGCAGGGTTTAAACTTGCCTAGAAGGGGATGAACCCTAAATTGTCATGAGACATAGGAGAAAGTTGCGGCTAGTACAGAAGTTAAAGAGCAAATTGAATAGACAAGGCAGACAACAGCATAGCAGGGAACGAGGGAAGACTGATGAAATAACTAGTCAGATGAAGGTTCAATGCCCAAAACGTCAGCTTTTGTGCTCCTAAGATGCTGCTTGGCCTGCTGTGTTCATCCAGCTCCACACTTGCTATCTCGGACTGTCCAGCATTTGCAGTTCCCGTTATCTCTGATGAATTAAATTATTCGCTTGAATAGAAGAGGCCTAACAGGTAAGGCAGATGCATTCAGGGCAAGGGTGAGAATGTGTGGCTGAGATAAGTGTTGTAGAAACATAGCCGAAGGAGGGACAGGACTAGCAGTTCACTGTTAGAGGATACAGATGTTATACAAAGGACAGAGGGTGGGAGGGAACAAGAGAGGAGGCGGAGTGGTGCTTTTGTTTAGGAAAAACATCACGGTAGTACTTACAGCATATTCCTAGGGGATCATCCAATAAAGTTATCTGGATAAAATTGGGAAATTATAAGAGGCTGATCACTTTCGTGGGATTATAGGCCCCACCCTCCCCCAGGTAGTCAGTGGGAAATTGAGGAGCAATTATGTACAAAGTTTGCGGATAGCTAAGAATAATATGGTGGTAATGGTAGGGGTTTTTAAACTTTCCAAACACAGACTGGGACTGTTGTTGTGTTAAGAGTTTGGCTGAGGAGCAATTTGTTAAGTGATTGTTCAGGAAAATTTTCTCAATGTGTATATGGCCCGACAAGAGAAGGGGCAAAACTCGACCTCCTCTTGGGAAATAAGGCAGGGCAAATGACTGAGGTGTTGAGCTGGAGGAATAAGCAGGCCAGAGAGCATCAGAGGAGCAGGAAAGCTGACGTTTCAGGTCTGAACCCTTCTTCAGCTCCACACCTTGTTATCTCAGACTCCAGCATTGGCATTTCCTACTATCTCTGACTGAGATGTTAGCGAGGGAGCACTTTGGCACTAATGACCATAATTCTATTAGATTTTAAATAGTTATGGAAAAGATTGGGTCGGGTCCACAAGTTAAAGTTCTAAATTGGGGCAAGACCAATTTTGATGGAGGTTGACAGGAACTTTCAAAAGTTGATTAGTAGACCTTTTTGCCGGTAAAGGGACACCTGGCAAGTTGGAGACTTGCAACAGTGAGATTATGAGAGTTCAGGGCTAGCATGTTCCTGTTAGTGTGAAGGGCATGGCTGGCAGGTGTAGGGCCAGCATTAGATCACTAGAGATATTGAAGTTCTGGTCAAGAAGGAGGCATATGTCAGCTGTAGACAGCTGGGATCAAATGAATCCCTTGAGGAGTTTCGGGGCTACAGAAGTATGCTTAAGAGGGAAATCAGGAGGGCAAAAAGGGAACATGAGATAGCTTTGGCAGATAAAGTAAAAGGAGAAGCCAAAGAGATTCCACAAGTAGTTTAAGGGCAAAAGAGTAACTGGGGAGAGAATAGAGCACCTTTAAAGAACAATAAGGTCATCTATTTGTGGAACCACAGGGATTGGTGAGATCTTAAATGAATATTTCTCGACAGTGTTTACTATGGAGAAAGACCTGGAAGCTAGGCAACTTGGGGACACAAATAGTAATATCTTGAAGAGTCCACATTTCAGAAGAGGCGGTGCTGGAATTTTTAAAATGTCTGAAGATAGATAACTTCCCAGGACCTGATCAAGTGTTTCCCAAGATACTGTGGGAAGCTAGGGAAGAAATTTTGGGGCCCCTAGCGGAAATATTTATGTCACTGGTGATGGGTGAGGTGTTGGAGGACTGGAGAGTGGCTAAAATTGTGCCATTATTTAAGAAAAGCTACAAGGAAAAGCCAGGTATCTACAGACTGGTGAGCCCAACATCAGCAGTGGGTATGCAGTTAGAGGGGATTCTGAGAAACAGGATCTATATGAATTTGGAAAGGTAAGGACTGATTAGAGATTATCAACTTGGGTTTGTGTGTGGGAAATCATGTCTCAAGTTGATCTTCTTGGTCACCCCTTCAAAAAAGTTCAGTGAGGGCAGAGTGTAGATTATGCCTACATGACCTTCAGCAAGGCCTTTGACAAGGTTCTGCATGGTAGACAGGTTAGTAACAAAAGATCAGTGGGATCCAGGGAGAGGGAAAGCTAACCTATTGGATGCAAGATTGGCTTGACAGTATGAATGAGAGTGGTGGTAGAGGGTTGTTGTTCAGCCTGGAGGCTTGTGACCAGCTTGTGTGGCACAAGGGCCAGTTAGGTCTGACTGTTGTTTGTCACTTATGTAAATTATTTTGATGACAATATAGGAGGCATGGTTAGTAAGTTTGCAGATGACACCAAAATTGGTGATTTGGTGGAGAGTGAAGAAGGTTATCTATGAGATCCTGATCAACTGCGCCAAAGGCCGAGGGATAACAGATGGAATTTGATTCAAGTAAACGTGATTTGCTGCATTTTCATAAGACAGACCAGGGCAGGCCTTTTACAGTTAGTGGTAGGGCTTTGGTGAATGTTGTTGAACAGAGAGATCTGAAGGTGCAGGTGCATAGTTACTTCAAAGTGGCATCATAGATCGGATGATGAGGAAGGCATTCGGCATGCTTGCCTTCATTGGTCAGAGCATTGAATATAAGAGTTGGGATGTCCTATTAGAACTGGACGAGACCACATAACGCCACATTTGGAGTATTACAGACAATTCGGTTTGCCCTGCTATAGGAAGGATGTTACTAAACTGGAAAGAGTGCAAAAAAGATTTACAAGGATGTTACTGGGACTGGAGAGTTTGAGTTAAGGAGTGACTAGATAGGCTGGTCCTTTCTTCCTTGAACTGTGGGAGGCTGACCTTGTAGAGAGCTATAAAATCATGCGAGGCTTATTCTCAAAATAATGGAAAAAACATTTATGACTGAAATGAAGAGGAATTACTTCAACCAGATGGTGAAATTCTTTGGAATTCTCCAACCGGAGAGCTGTGGAAGTTCAGTCATTCAGTATGTTCATGACAAATATCAGTAGAATTCTAGATACCATTGACATTGAGGGATATGGGGATAGCGCAAGAAAATGTCATGTAGAATTGTAGAGAAGGCTCAAGGACTGAATGCCTTATTTCTGTCGCTTGTTTCTGATGAGCTTCAAAAGATATTTTTCTGGATAAAAGTTACATATAGATAAATTCAAAATATTTATTATGGAACAGAGGTAGTTTATTATTAAAGCAATGATGATGCAGAGTACATTTTTATTTTCAGTTTGTGATGGCATCAGTGTTCGTAGAGATGAAGGGTGATGGACGTAAAGGAAAGAGCACATCTTTATTTGTTGCAGGATTTGTTGTGTTTCACAATTGGTATATCACCCCTTGTTGATTTGTGTTGTGACTCTCGCCCATATTCACTTGAGTGCAAATTAAACCCTAGGTTCAGGCATAAAAGGAAAGCAGTCAAATCTGTTGGGTCCTAAGATTTCCTTTTCTAAAGTTCTTTTAACTAGATGTTAAGGAAATGAGTTGGCCACAGGGTGATTAATTTGACCTGAGACAGGAAGAGCAAATACCATTTCTTTAGCAGAACAGAAATGTTGCTCCAGTGCAACACAACTAAATATTCAAGTCCTAAATAAATAGGAGAATTGTCAGATTCACTAAGCCATTTATCAGAAGCCATTTTATGCAGAAAGGAGAGGGGTGGTGGGTGGGGTGGAATAGTGAAAGAAAGAAAATAAAGTAAAAATAATTTTTCCTGCCAGTTGACTCTGTGGTGTGGGATGTCACTGCGGGAAATCTTAGCACAGGTGGTGTGTGCTCACCCTCCCTGCACGCACAGGCTAGTTGGAAAAGAAAAGGGAGGGACAAACGTGAAATAAAAGGGTGGGGTGTTGAAGTTACCAAAAAATAAATATAAAACAACATTTTCAGCAGTCACAATCTACTTGGCACTAATCTGAATTTTGTCTGATTTTTACGTCAAAATGTGCAAACTCAAAATACTGTGAGTAACGCACAAGAGCGAAGGTTAGATATCTACCTTACTTATAATGAATCCTTCCGTTCACTGACTTTATCAAAAGGATACGCCAAGGTCAATCAAATGGTGTAGAACGGTATTAACAAGTGGATCAGGATGACTCTTCAGAATGCTTTCTTTGATGGGGTGAAGATGTGATTGTAGTGGTATCAAAGCCCTGTCAGCCAGTGTGTGTAGGAGAGAGAGGGAGAGAGCAAGAGTGCACAAATAACATTATAAAATTATTTTTGTTCATAGCTTTGTGTTTTATTCAGTCAGTTGACATTTATTCAAGCTACGTGATGTGCCCAGTCATTTCTTGGAGTAGCTCACAAATGTTAAAGCTTTCAGATATGAATATGAAGAGTCATGTTGTCTACAACATGGTGTATGCTTTTCCCAGTACACATAAATGCCCATTGTATGTTTGTACACACACTCTGTCTCTCAGTCTTTTTCTCTCTTGTTCGCGCTCTCTTTTTCCCTCTCACTTGCGCTGTTGACAACGTGCTGCTCCCACATTGAACAATGGTAAGGTGTAACGCTACAATGAACATTAGGGGGAGTTGTGTTAAGGATGGATAGCCTCTGTAGCATTATACCTTTAACTGCAGCTACATTGATAGTTGATCAGACAGGTAATGGTTTCAAGTTTCAATATATTTTTAAATTTGTCTGCCTTCAGAAGCTTTGCTAATTCATTTCTCTCTGACTACTTACACTGTAAACGGCTGGCAACATTTGAACTGATGCATTGTGGGGCTTTAAACATGGCACTTGTGGCAGAAATCCTGAAATAATCCTGCAGCTGGGAATACTTCTGCCACTGGTGAGCTCACGATAGTGCAAGTATGGTTCCATAGAGCTGAGATGCATATTCAACATGGTAAGCCGTGGGATATTGTATGAGAGAAATTACTTGTGGAAAGAAACCCTCCATGAAATTTCAGAGTGTAAAACCAGTTTTTGGGAAAATTTAGCAGAGTTTCCAACCCTGATCTGAAATATGTGTGCCATTATATGTATCATAATGGCTCTGAGCAGACGCATGATCAAGGTTAGTAACTACTAATAATTAACTGTAACTACATAAATGGACACCAATTCATATCCGGTTAAGCATTCAATTTCCATTACTTTTTTGCCTGATGTTCCATCAGAGGGGAATGTGAATGGTTGCTTCAGATCAAAATGTATCAAACCTGAGAGTCTGCACCCTAAACTGCTTTCTCAGATCTCCTTGAATCAGTTATATAAAAGCATCAGCAGAAGCTTGTTATGGATGCCACATTCATTTTCTTAATCTGACTATTTTAGATCATAATTATATTGCAAAGTACGTTTGCTCTGCTTATCCTATCACCATCAGAATTTTTGCCATACTTTAAGGACTCTGGAACATTTTCCTTTCTGATTTCTATCTTTTACCCTCTAAACACTCCAGCTTGACCTTATTTATCTAAAACAGTCGTCTGTAGCTTTGACTTTCACTGACTCCTATTCACCAGTGAATTGAGTTAAAATTCCATGTCTTCATCTTCAAAATTCTGCCTAGCCTGTCAATATATTCCCAGTACAACCTCTGAAGATGATGGCTTACAACATAGCATAACTGGCTACTTCACATTGTTTCCATGTTAGGAAAGGTGAACTGAAGTCAGGAATGGGTCTGGAGCATACCAAAAGATACCTTCCAGTGAAACATTTACACAAACTGTTGGTACAGCTGTCCAGAGAAATTCTGGCTTTAATAATGAACTGGAAACATGAAATAATCGCACATTGTGAAGCTTTAGAGATAATGGGAACTGCAGATGCTGGAGAATCCAAGATAATAAAGTGTGAAGCTGGATGAACACAGCAGGCCAAGCAGCATCTCAGGAGCACAAAAGCTGACGTTTCGGGCCTAGACCCTTCATCAGAGAGGGCGATGGGATGAGGGTTCTGGAATAAATAGGGAGAGAGGGGGAGGCGGACCAAAGATGGAGAGAAAAGAAGATAGGTGGAGAGTATAGATGGGGAGGTAGGGAGGAGATAGGTCAGTCCAGGGAAGACGGACAGGTCAAGGAGGTGGGATGAGGTTAGTAGGTAGGAAATGGAGGTGCAGCTTGGAGTGGGAGGAAGGGATGGGTGAGAGGAAGAACAGGTTAGGGAGGCAGAGACAGGTTGGGCTGGTTTTGGGATGCAGTGGGTGGAGGGGAAGAGCTGGGCTGGTTTTGGGATGCGGTGGGGGAAGGGAAGATTTTGAAGCTGGTGAAGTCCACATTGATACCATTGGGCTGCAGGGTTCCCAAGCGGAATATGAGTTGCTGTTCCTGCAACCTTCGGGTGGCATCGTTGTGGCACTGCAGGAGGCCCATGATGGACATGTCATCTAAAGAATGGGAGGGGGAGTGGAAATGGTTTGCGACTGGGAGGTGCGGTTGTTTATTGCGAACCGAGCGGAGGTCTTCTGCAAAGCGGTCCCAATATGGTATACTGCATCCATTGTACCCAGTGTGGCTTCCTCTACATTGGGGAAATCAAGCGGAGGCTTGGGGACCACTTTGCAGAACACCTCCGCTTGGTTCGCAATAAACAACCGCACCTCCCAGTCGCAAACCATTTCCACTCCCCCTCGCATTCTTTAGATGTCATGTCTATCATGGGCCTCCTGCAGTGCCACAATGATGCCACCCGAAGGTTGCAGGAACAGCAACTCATATTCCGCTTGGGAACCCTGCAGCCCAATGGCATCAATGTGGACTTCACCAGCTTCAAAATCTCCCCTTACCCCACCGCATCCCTAAACCAGCCCAGTTCGTCCCCTCCCCTCCATTGCACCATACAACCAGCCCAGCTCTTCCCCTCCCCCCACTGCATCCCAAAACCAGCCCAGCCTGTCTCTGCCTCCCTAACCTGTTCTTCCTCTCACCCATCCCTTCCTCCCACCCCAAGCCGCACCTCCATTTCCTACCTACTAACCTCATCCCACCTCCTTGACCTGTCCGTCTTCCCTGGACTGACCTATCCCTTCCCCACCTCCCCACCTATACTCTCCTCTCCACCTATCTTCTTTTCTCTCCATCTTTGGTCCGCCTCCCCCTCTCTCCCTATTTATTCCAGAACCCTTGCCCATCGCCCTCTCTGATGAAGGGGCTAGGCCCGAAACGTCAGCTTTTGTGCTCCTGAGATGCTGCTTGGCCTGCTGTGTTCATCCAGCTTCACACTTTATTATCTTGTGAACCTTTAGGTTTTTTTTAGTTGATCTTTAATCACAGAATCTGAGAGTGCTGCTTGTAATATGACGTATGACTTAGTATTTTCCTGCCCTGATTTAAGGCTAGCACGCCATTTAATTTATTACTGTTGTCAGTTGAAATTCGGCAGGTATAGTGCTGCTCGTTCATTTTGTTTTATGAGATACATTAAATTGTCATGTATTTAATAACCAACCATGTGCAATGAGCACAATGGAAGTCTGATGTAGAGGGTAGAATATATATTGACCCTTTCATAGTGTTTTATCAATTAGCTAAAAGTTGTGCAACATGTATATGTAATATGATAGCTAATTTCACTCAGAACAAAAATATAACCCCTGCATTATAAATGTTTGGATTTCTATTTAAAATATGCTGTAATTGATGGGATTGGATGTTTAAAAGTTTTATTTTAATTCAGCTGCAAGTGTGGCCCAAGGCACAGATGTTGTAAACATTATGAGGACAACTGTATCTCTTACTGCATTAAAGTGAGTATTTTTTTATTAAAACCAGCAACACTTCATTAGCATAAGTGACAGAGCGTGACCATTTTCCAATTAACAATATAGTTCATAGTGTTGGTAGTTGTTGTTTCAACTAATCAAAATTATTCTGTTTGCAAATTAAAAATCCTGGCTAAGTGATTTGATGTGGCTTGTAACATGTTGAAATCTGGGCTCTCATCCAGGTTTTAGCTATAAGTTATTTTAGTTCCTTAACTTGCAGTACAATGCTTCTTTTTCCTTTGAGAAGTAATTAATGTTTTTTCAGCTATTTTGAATGAGAGCCATTTTTAACTTGGTCCCTGTTCTCCATATTTTATGGTGTTTTTAATTTCTGACCATCTTTGAACTAAAATTATGATATTGTTTTTTTAAATTGTAACCATTAGCTTCTTTTTAAGCATTTGAAGTTCTTACAGACAAAAGCAAAAACCTGTAGGTGCTGGAAATGATAATCTGCAGAAAATAAAACTTTTCAGAGCTCCAGCCATAATGCATTTGCATGTTTTTTTTAAACAGTGACATCACATCAACACGGCTTTCATATAGTAAACCAGTTCATTCGCTAACTTCATTGATGCCTGAGCATCATCATAAATCAGGTTCTGCTTTGACGTATTTTGTATATTTCTGTTATGCCTGGTGGAGGGCATTGTGCATATGTCAGTAACTTATTTCCTATGCTATTTTCCTTCCGTCTCTGTTGTCTGTATTTTTGTTTTACCAAACCAATCAAGGGAACAGGCCAGCAGCCCCAACCGGCCCTGATCTGAGTTGTTTGCCATGAGATATTTTGAATGACTGTTGTGGGTTCTTCCTCATAACATTCCCCACCTATTCCAGTTGAAGAAAGAAATTCACTTTGCACTATTTCTACTTGTATCCCTCCTGAATAGTTGTTTGTTTTCTTTGTGAACACTTTTGCTTTTTTAATTAGTGGAATGCCACTATATTTCAAGTACTACTTGCAAGGTATTTTGTTGCACTCAGTCTGTTTCTTCCTTCATAGATGTTGTAGACTGCTGAATTTTCACAACACAATATATTTTCATTATGCCATTTTATGTTCATCCTTTAGAACGCATTATTTCATGGCTGAATCATGAATTCTAAAGCATGTAAGGTATGAACTAGCCTCCAAAATTGTCCAATGCACTGCTATGCAATTTCAGTGTGGAGAATATGTTTCCTCTTCTGGAGAAGCTAGAACTGGGGTCTCTGTTTAAAAGTCAGGTATTCCTATTTAAATTAGAGATGAGCTTTTCCTTTCAGATGCTCACAAATCTTTGGGACACACTCTTCCTGAAAAACTTGTGGAAGCAGAGTCCTTGGATATTTTCTAAGCTAGAGATGGATAGAGCCTTGTTCAGCAAGCAAATTACTAAGTGTAGACAAGAATGCGGATTTGAAGTGGTAATCAGATCAGTTATGCTCTTTTAAATGGAGAGAAGGCCGGAAAGGGGTTGATTGACTTATTCCTCATTATTCGTACGTTCGTAGTTGGCATTTCAAGTCAAAAACCTTCTGTCAGAATATAGAAGGATTCTTCCAGCCTTCTGTGGTTCTAGGATCAAATAACCTGAGTGTTGTTATTTCAGAAGGATGGCTTGTTGGGGCCAGTAGCTCATTTAGAAACTTTTTAAAGTATTAATGTAGACCATTGCATAAAGTCAGATCAGTAACTCCAATCGTAAACCAATATAGGTTTACATTCTCAACAAGATGAGGGGCTGAGCATCCCACAAGAGCATTGGCATACTTAATAGATCAACTGTTGAAGTGCTGATCAGTATTCCACTGTTCAACAGTGTTACTCATTAACATTTCAAAAGCCAAGCAGCTATTTCCTAATGACAAAGTGTGGAGCTAGATGAACACAGCAGGCCAAGCAGCATCTTAGGATTTAGGAGCATAAAAGCTGACGTTTCGGGCCTAGACCCTTCATCAGAAAAGGGGGATGGGGAGAGGGTTCTGAGATAAATAGGGAGAGAGGGGGAGGCGGACCGAAGATGGACAGAGGAGAAAATAGGTGGAGAGGAGAGTATCGGTGGGGAGGTATTGGAGGAGATAGGTCAGTCCGGGGAGGGCGGACAGGTCAAGGGGGCGGGATGAGGTCAGTAGGTAGGAATTGGAGGTGTGGCTTGAGGTGGGAGGAGGGGATAGGTGAGAGGAAGAACAGGTTAGGGAGGTGGGGACAAGCTGAGCTGGTTTTGGGATGTAGTGGGGGGAGGGGAGATTTTGAAGCTGGTGAAATCCACATTGATACCAATGGGCTTCAGGGTTCCCAAGCAGAATATGAGTTGTTCCTGCAATTTACGGGTGGCATCGTTGTGCAACTACAGGAGGCCTATGATGGACATGTTGTCTGAGCATTGGGAGGGGGAGTTAAAATGGTTCGCGACTGGAAGGTGCAGTTGTTTATTGCGAACCGAGCGTAGGTGTTCTGCAAAGCAGTCCCCAAGCCTCCGCTTGGTTTCCCCAATGTAAAGGAAGCCACAGCAGGTATGGCGGATGCAGTATACAACGTTGGCGGATGTGCAGATGAACATCTGCTTGATGTGGAAAGTCTTCTTGGGGCCTGGGATGGGGGTGAGGGAGGAGGTGTGTGGGCAAGTGTAGAACTTCCTGCAGTTGCCGGGGAAAGTGCTGGGTGTGATGGGGTTGGAGGGGAGTGTGGAGTGGACAAGGGAGTCCCGGAGAGAGTGATGTCTCCGGAATGCAGACAAGAGTGGGGATGGAAAAATGTCTTTGGTGGTCGGGTCAGATTGTAGATGGTGGAAGTGTCGGAGGATGATGCGTTGTTTCCAGAGGTCGGTGGGGTGGCTTGTGAGGACCAGGGGGATTCTCTTTTGGTGGTTATTGCAGGGGTGGGGTGTGAGGGATGAGTTGCGGGAAATGCGGGAGATATGGTCGAGGGTGTTCTCGACCACTGTGGGGGGGGGACGTTGCGGTCCGTGAAGAACGCGGACATCTGGGATGTACAGACAAAGGGGGTGGCCATGGGTACCCGCATGGGCCCAAGCTATGCCTGCCTCTTTGTAGGCTACATGGAACAGCCCCTCTTTCGTACCTAGACTGGCCCTAAACCCCACCTCTTCCTCCGTTACATTGATGACTGTATTGGCGCTGCCGTGCGCTCCCAAGAGGAGATTGAACAGTTCATCCACTTCACCAACACCTTCCACCTGAACCTCAAGTTCTCCTGGACCATCTCCAACACATCCCTCACCTTCCTGGGCCTCTCTGTCTCCATCTCAGACACCCAGAAACCAATGTCCATTTCAAGCCCACTGACTCCCATAGCGACCTGTTTCCCTCCTCCCTCACCCCCATCCCAGGCCCCAAGAAGACTTTTCACATCAAGCAGATGTTCACCTGCACATCTGCTAATGTGGTATACTGCATCCCCTGTACCCGTTGTGGCTTCCTTTACATTGGGGAAACCAAGCGGAGGCTTGGGGACCACTTTGCAGAACACCTACGCTCGGTTCTCAATAGACAACCACACCTCCCAGTTGCGCACATTTTAATTCCCCCCTCCCATTCCTTAGACGACATGTCCATCCAGGGCCTCCTGCAGTGCCATAATGATGCCACCCGAAGGTTGCAGGAACAACAACTCATATTCCGCTTGGGAACCCTGCAGCCCAATGGCATCAATGTGGATTTCACCAGCTTCAAAATCTCCCCTCGTCCCACTGCGTCCCAAAACCAGCCCAGCTCGTCCCCGCCTCCCTAACCTGTTCTTCCTCTCACCTATCCCCTCCTCCCACTTCAAGCCACACCTCCATTTCCTACCTACTGACCTCATCCCGCCCCCTTGACATGTCCGTCCTCCCCGAACTGAGCTATCCCCTCCCTCCTCACTTATACTCTACTCTTCACCTATCTTCTCCTCTGTCCATCTTCAGTCTGCCTCCCCCTCTCTCCCTATTTATTCCAGTTCCCTCTCCCCATCCCCCTCTCTGATGAAGGGTCTAGGCCCAAAACGTCAGCTTTTGTGCTCCTGAGATGCTGCTTGGCCTGCTGTGTTCATCCCGCTCCACACTTTGTTATCTTAGATTTTCCAGCATCTGCCGTTCCCATTATCTGTGATCACTGTATCCTAATGACACTGCTTTTAGTTAACTGCTGCCTCATATAGCATTAGAAGTCAATATTGTCAGTCAATATAATCAATTTAAAAGCAACAGATGCTTGAAATTCCCACTGTTTCCGTCACAGACTACAAAGCTCTGAATATTTATACTGTGTCAGAATAGCTTTATATCCAAAGTATCATATCTTCTTTTCTCTTTAAGTAGATTTTCAGTGACATTCTGTACCTATTTTACATTTATACATTTTCCTTTCTTTTAGTATATTTATGTAAACAAATGTCTGGAAGAAGAATTTTGTGTCTTGTCGGGGTGCAGTGGCTTGATTTGCATATTAGAAGGGTCAACTATATTGGTGGTGGATTAGAGTCACACATAAAGACCAAGCAATTTTCCATCCCTCAAGGCTTACATGAACTAGTTGGGATTTGTTGTGATTCCCTGGAGTGAAGGATAAGTTGAGATGAATTTCCCTTTGACCTATGCAAAGAACCACATGAAATATTTCATGCTTTAAGATCTTTCTTCTAACAAAGTAAATATCAATATGACTAAATGTTACTTGATAGGCAATAAATATTTTGGAAACAGGAAAGAAGACATTAAATCACAGAAATTTTATCCATTCCTTAACTTCTTAACTCACCTGAAAACTCCACATGGAGATGGCAAGATTGGCTGACGTTGGAGTCAGAGATAAAGAAGTGTGGCGCTAGAGGAACGCAGCAGGCCAGACAGCATCAGAGGGTCCCAACTCGAAACATCAACTTTTCTGCTCCTCTGATGTTGCCTGGTCTGTTGTGGTCCTCCAGCTCCACACTTTGTCATCTCTGAAAGCTCCACATTGTGTGTACACGTCGTATTACACACAGTAGACCCGTAGAACGGTGTTTTATAGTGGGTGGGAACTGCTCACCTGCCCTACCCCAACTTTACCTCCCAGGAGGCAAATCAGCTGAAAATTGACATATTACAAGGAAACCTGTCCTGTGGCAATGGCAGCAGGCCGGTTTAATTAAACCATGGCACTTGTGGCCC
Organism: Stegostoma tigrinum; assembly: GCF_030684315.1. Lineage (NCBI taxonomy): Eukaryota > Metazoa > Chordata > Chondrichthyes > Orectolobiformes > Stegostomatidae > Stegostoma > Stegostoma tigrinum. The sequence continues at coordinate 52,575,888 of NC_081359.1, read as the reverse complement.
TCGGTAGCAGGAGATCCTGCCCTGAGGAACTGCCAGCCACGCTGGAATATGAGGTGATTGGTACGCTACTTAGCTGCAGGAAGAAGCGTAAACAGGACCAGTGTTACCCTGAGGATGGTGAAGGAAATTTTGGGGCTGACATCTTGACAGTATGTTGCTCAAATGACCAAACTTCCTGGTTCTTACATGGGGTCCGTATAAAAAAAATGACCTAACTGCTTTGTTCATGCCGACCATGTCTTAGCATGTGCAGCATATAATTCAGAAAAATAAGTTTACTGAACAATCTCAATTACTCTTTGTTTATTTATTTATATAGCAAAGGGACTGCCTGCCAGTTTTGTTTCCTGACAATAACATGACAGTTTATTGGGTGAGCTTGGAGATGGATGGAAATTGTGGGCAACCCACCTGACCTATTTACCAATTTTTTTTGTGCCTTCCTGCCCCCTACTGAAAAGACACTTGGCAGAGGCGTGTAAGATCTAGCTTTTAGTCTTGAATTGAAGTCCAAAACTGCTTCCAGCTCTAACAGGGTCCTTTTTCCCCTTTCTCATGAAGGTGAATCTTCTAGCTTTCTCATAAACAGAGTTCACATCAGTCAGCGCTTTGAATGTGTTTGAATGGACTTTGCATGGTTTCCTCTGGCAGTTCTGTGATCTCTAACTCTTCACAATGGTGATTTCCTCAAATGTACTTCACTTGGTTATTCCCCAAAAAAACAAGCTTTTTCTTCAGCATCATGTAGCTGAATCAGTTTCCTCAAAATGTTGTTTATGACTGATTCTGACAGCCCTTTAGTCTACAAGCAGCCAGAATTGCTATCTTTTCATTCATGTTTTGATTTTAAAACACAAACAGACTTTCTGTCAGGCTTGAGATAGGTCCATTGTCATCGTCGTAACCAAATTAAATGAGTCTTTAATACAAGTTGCATTATTCCTTCTTTCGAGAGCATTCATTTTACCTTAAACAAAAAGACCGTTTAAAGCATAACCATCCTAGACATTCTAATGTTTAGAACAGTCCTTATGTCAATCTGATTGTTTCACGGTGATTTTTTTTGCTTTGTTTATTTTTTAAAATTAAATTCAAATATTGGTTTCTTTGCAATAACAGCCGCAACACTATTATAATAACTTGGATAATAGCAAAAAACACTATTGTTGTAAGTTAATGTGAGTTCAGTACAATGCTGTTTGAAGTTTGGTTCAAAGTGAACACTTGTAAAGGCTGCATTACTTAAATCAATTGTGGCAGCCCTGATCCTAGCCTTTGTTTGATTTATAAAGCACCCATTATTCATTTTGTACTTACTTTTTACGAAGTTATGTTTTGCTGTAGGCGTTCAAGTGATAGAGAAAATGTAACTTGATGCCTGAAATGTCATTTTTCTTTTCCAGGGTTTTGTACGGATGTTCAGTGTTGGCTACTTAATTCAATGCTGCCTTCGTATTCCATCAGCACTTAGACACCTGTTTACAAAGCCATCTCGGCTATTGTCCGCTTTGTACAATAAAGAAAACTTCCAGCTGGGAGCATTTCTAGGATCTTTTGTCAGTATTTACAAGGTAACAATGGTACACAATGCTTTATTAATGGAGATACTGGGAACTGCAGATGCTGGAGAAACTGAGATAACGAGGTGTAGAGCTGGATGAACGCAGCAGGCCAAGCAGCATCTTAGGAGCAGGACAGCTGCCGTTTCGGGCCTAGACTGAAGAAGGGTCTAGGCCCGAAACGTCAGCTGTCCTGCTCCTATGATGCTGCTTGGCCTCTCGTGTTCATCCAGCTGTACACCTTGTTATCTCACACTTTATTAATGGTTTACTCGATTTATGAAATTGAAATACTGGGAAATTTCAGTTTTGACAATATTTGGACATTATTAATCAGAATGTCAATGGAATCAATATTGTGACAATAAAATGCACAAAGGAATGGAAATTAATAAATTCCATATTTCTTACCTTCTTTAGAATCAATGACTAGGGAAATTTAAAGTTTTGTGGAAACAGTTTGAGAATATATTGAACAAAAATTGACAAAAACATAAAACAAATGCAAAAATCAAAATTAAGAGGTATGATTCATGAAGAAAGTAGAGACTCCGTTGAATGTTTTGGTTACGCAAAATGTGTAGAAAGGTAAAACAGTGCATTTACGTTCATGAAGAAGCAATAATATATTTTGTTATCTGAAAGTACAATAGTAATACATTCATTTTGTACTAACACAATATTTAAACATGTTTAGAGTCTTGGTGGGCCTACAACATGTATTCACCAAAATGATTATAGGAATGAGAAATTATTGTGATAAAATGTTATAGATTTTCTCCTTGGAACTATGAAAGTTAAGAAGTTTTCTGTATAAGAAGAGACTTTTATGGAATAGATAGAAAAAAATTATTCCCCGAAATAAGTGGGCTAATAATTAGAAGTTATAGATTCAAAATCATTGGAAAGATTTAAAGGGGAAATGAGGAAAAATCTTTCAAAGAGATGTTGGAATCAGGTACAAGCTACCTGAAAAGTTGGTGAAAACTCATTCCATAAGCACTTTTGAAAGCGAGTTAGACAGGTATTTGAGATAAAAGAGTTTCCGTGGTGGTCGACAAAAAAAAATGGTGTGTGGAGCAAAACATTACTCGTCTTGCGAACGGTTGACTAAGGCACAACAGACTGAGTGACATCTTAGTGTACAGTAAAATCCTGTGGAACGGATTTGAAATACTCCATTTGCTCTGAAGAAAGCTAAACTGACAATTAATTGTTTTAAAATCATTTGAAATGTTTTGATAGGTCATTTACACCTACTGGATGCAATGTACATTAAAATATGGATACATTCTCTACAATTAAAGAAGAAATGTTCAATTGTGGTACCTTTATTAAATTAGTCCGGAATTTTGGGAGGCTATAGTCCCCCATTACCACCTTCATGATAAAATCTTCACTATTCAGGGTTGAGTTGCCAACTAGTCAGCATGTTTTTCCCTCCTAACATGTAAATTGTTGTGACAGTTTAAAATTTGTCATTGTTAACATTTGTCGTTACGAGAACATTCTATAGGGTGTCATCATACTTAGGGTAAAGTCCATTCTATTTTTGAAGGAAAATTGAATAAATATTTAAATATAGAATTATGGGAGATAAATAGAACTTTCTCATCAGCCATGGTCTATTAAATGACCTGTCTATAGCCTTATTTGTTTCTGTGGTTTTGTTCTTGACTAAGATTGGGTGAGGAGCAGCATGACTGCCAAACCTACATCTTCCCATTGATTAATTATGCATGCTGCAGTATTCATAGAACATAGAACATAGAAAAGTACAGCTCAGTACAGCTCCTTCGGCCCACGATGTTGTGCCGTGGAATAATCCTAATCCAAAATTAAAATAACCCAACCTACATTCCCCTCAATTCACTGCTGTCCATGTGCATGTCCAGCAGTCGCTTAAATGTCACTAATGACTCCGCTTCCACGACTACCACTGGTAAACTATTCCATGCGCTCACAACTCTCTGGGTGAAGAACCTCCCTCTGATGTCTCCTCTATACCTTCCTCCTAACACCTTAAAACTATGACCCCTCGTGGCAGTCAGTCCTGCCCTGGGGAAAAGTCTCTGGCTATCGACTCTATCAATGCCTTTCATTTACTGAAACTGACTCTTCGGCCCATCCTACCTATGCCAACCAAGTTTCCCAAACTGAACTTCTCCCACTCACGTGCATTTGGTTCATATCTCGGAGATCTTTACTCAGAGAGTAGTAAGGGAATGGAACACTTTGCCTGCAACGGTAGTAGATTCGTCAACTTTAGGTACATAGAACATAGAACATAGAACATAGAACATTACAGCACAGTACAGGCCCTTCGGCCCTCGATGTTGTGCCAAACCTGTCATACCGATCTCAAGCCCATCTAACCTACACTATTCCATGTACATCCATATGCATGTCCAATGATGACTTAAATGTACTTGAAGTTGGCTAATCTACTACCGTTGCAGGCAAAGCGTTCCATTCCCTTACTACTCTGGGTAAAGAAACTCCCTCTGACATCTGTCCTATATCTTTCACCCCTCAATTTAAATCTATGCCCCCTCGTGCTCGCCGTCACCATCCTAGGAAAAAGGATCTCCCTATTCACCCTATCTAACCCTCTGATAATTTTATATGTTTCAATTAAGTCACTTCTCAAGCATATGGACATACATGGAATAGTGTAGGTTAGATGGGCTTGAGATCGGTATGACAGGTCGGCACAACATCGAGGGTCGAAGGGCCTGTACTGTGCTGTAATGTTCTATGTTCTATGTTCTATAAAACGTTTTCAATTCATGTACTGGTTCAAATGTCTTTTCAATGTTGTAATTGTACCTGCATCTGCCACTCCCTCTGGCTGCTTATTCCACTTGCTATGTGAAAAAGTTGCCCTTCAGGTCCCTTTTAAATCTTTCTCCTCTCACCTTAAAATTATGCTCCCTAGTTTTGATCTACCCAACTCTAAGGAAATGACCTTTGTTATTCGCCTTATCTATGACCCTCAGAATTTTAAAAACCTCTAAAAGGTCACCCCTCAAACTCCTTCATCCTGGGGAAAAATAAAGTCCTAGCCTATCCAATCTTTCCTTATAACTCAAACCCTCCAGTGCCGGCAACATTCTAGTAAATCTTTTCTGAACCTTCTCCAATTTACTAATGTCCTACCTATAACAGGTTGTCCAGAATTGGACACAGTACTTCAGAAGTGGCCTCACCAGCATCCTACTCTGGCTCAACATGACATCCCAACTCCAACACTCAATAGTCTGAGTAGTGAAGGCAAGTGTGTTAACATCTTCTTGACCAGCTTGCCTATCTGTGGCGCAACTTTCAAAGAAATATGCACCTGAGCTCCTAGGTCCTTCTGTTCGACAACACTACCCACGGTCCTATCATAACTGTATAAGTCCTGCCCTTCTTCGCTTTATCAAAATGCAACACTTCACCTTTATCCAAATTAAACTCCATTGCCACTCCGCAGCCCATTGGCCCAAGTGACCAAGATACCTATGTAATCTTAGGTAACCTTCTTCACTGTCAACTGTACCTTGGTGTTACCCACAAACCTACTAACCATGCCTCCTAAATATTCAACCAAATTACTTATATAAAAGACAAACAACAGTAGACCCAGCACCAATCCCTGTGGAACACCGCTGATCACAGGCCTCCAGCCCAAAAATAACCCCCTATCACCAGCCTCTGTCTCCTACTGTCAAGCCAATTTTGTATCCAATTGACAAGCTCTTCCTGAATCCCATGTGATCGAAACAGTCAACCAGGTGGAATCTCATGAAAGAGTTTCTTAAATTTCCTCCAAACCTAAAACCATGCAAAAATTCTGTATTTGTCCTATTCCGGCTGCATGATTGTTAAACTTCCTTTAACCTATCTCTAGCAGCCATGCCTTCATCTGTCTCGTCTCCAAATTCTGGAATTGCTTCTCTAAACATCTCTGCATACTTTAAGGTGCTTTTTAAGACCTACTACTTTGACATAACTTTTGGTTCATTGTTCTGAAATTTTCTTAGTGACTTTCCCACCTGTTAACAAAGCATTAAGACTTCTAGATGGTGCAACAAGTAGAAGTTTAATATTCAAAATTGTTGTTACATCAGTTCCCAAGATATAAAGAGAACAAATTGGAGGAGTTTTAAAATTTGTCTTCTGATATAAATACGATGTTTAAATTTTTTACATACCTCTGAATCTAATGTAAATTGATTCCAAATATGAATAAAGGTAGTAGCCTAAGGATCAATGATTCAATGCTTCTTTCATAACACTTTTATGTCAATTATTCACTGGGGCTCAAATTTTAAACTGCAAGAAACATTATCTCCGTATTGTTAAATATAACAAATCCTGGTTAAATAAAAGCAAATATGCAAATACAGTTGCATATTTGACAGCCTGTTTTGAATTTAAAGTAAGGCTGACTCTGCATATGTTTCTGAAATGGGTAAAGACATTTCTTGTGATGTAAAAAACGTTTCATAATACTTTAATTCACCCTAATCTGAAATGTAGCAAGATATCACAAAAATAGGACTTAACATCGATTCTATGAACTATTTGCTCCATTGTACTGCAATATGCCTGTTGTATTAATACCGCACCTTGAACACATTTTGTATAATCTTACAACAAGAATCAACTCTACTAAATTCTTCAACATTGCTGTCCAACTTGCATGTTTTATTCCATTAGTAATTGATCACATATGATAATCAATAAAGGGGGGTAAAATGAAGTCTAGATTTCAGATTAATTAGAATTACAAGTGTTGAAGAATGATGAATCCAGGGGTAAACCCTCACTTTAAACTCAGAAAAAGGGCAACTACAGCATGGCAAGTTGGCTGACAGTTTTTATTTTAAACAATGGTGCTAGGGATTTATAATGCAAAAGTTGGCATGAACTACATAAATATGAAATATTTATTCTCAAAAATATGACAGCCATGAGAAATTTGATACTTACACTACAAGTTGTAAGTTTGAGCGAGATTTGGAAGGAATGATCTAGTGTCATGGAACTGATGTACAATGCCTTTCATTACCTTGTACATCAGTTCCGGCCTGTGATCAGCGGTGTTCCACAGGGATTGGTGCTGGGTCCACTGTTGTTTGTCTTTTATATAAGTAATTTGGTTGAATATTTAGGAGGCATGGTTAGTAGGTTTGTGGGTAACACCAAGGTACAGTTGACAGTGAAGAAGGTTACCTAAGATTACATAGGTATCTTGGTCACTTGGACCAATGGGCTGCGGAGTGGCAATGGAGTTTAATTTGGATAAAGGTGAAGTGTTGCATTTTGATAAAGCGAAGAAGGGCAGGACTTATACAGTTATGATAGGACCGTGGGTAGTGTTGTCGAACAGAAGGACCTAGGAGCTCAGGTGCATATTTCTTTGAAAGTTGCGCCACAGATAGGCAAGCTGGTCAAGAAGATGTTAACACACTTGCCTTCACTACTCAGACTATTGAGTGTTGGAGTTGGGATGTCATGTTGAGCCAGAGTAGGATGCTGGTGAGGCCACTTCTGAAGTACTGTGTCCAATTCTGGACAACCTGTTATAGGTAGGACATTAGTAAATTGGAGAAGGTTCAGAAAAGATTTACTAGAATGTTGCCGGCACTGGAGGGTTTGAGTTATAAGGAAAGATTGGATAGGCTAGGACTTTATTTTTCCCCAGGATGAAGGAGTTTGAGGGGTGACCTTTTAGAGGTTTTTAAAATTCTGAGGGTCATAGATAAGGCGAATAACAAAGGTCATTTCCTTAGAGTTGGGTAGATCAAAACTAGGGAGCATAATTTTAAGGTGAGAGGAGAAAGATTTAAAAGGGACCTGAAGGGCAACTTTTTCACATAGCAAGTGGAATAAGCAGCCAGAGGGAGTGGCAGATGCAGGTACAATTACAACATTGAAAAGACATTTGAACCAGTACATGAATTGAAAACGTTTTATAGAACATAGAACATAGAACATTACAGCACAGTACAGGCCCTTCGACCCTCGATGTTGTGCCGACCTGTCATACCGATCTCAAGCCCATCTAACCTACACTATTCCATGTATGTCCATATGCTTGTCCAATGATGACTTAAATGTACCTAAAGTTGACGAATCTACTACCGTTGCAGGCAAAGTGTTCCATTCCCTTACTACTCTCTGAGTGAAGATCTTCGAGATATGAACCAAATGCACGTGAGTGGGAGAAGTTCAGTTTGGGAAACTTGGTTGGCATAGGTAGGATGGGCCGAAGAGTCAGTTTCCATCTATATGACTCAACACAGTGACAGTTTTTAAAATTGAGGTTTTGATGATCTGGGAACAAATGTACGTTGGTGAATTCAGGGTAGTAAGACAGTGGGATTTTGTTTGGTTAGGATATGAGTAGCAGAGTTTTGTTTGAGCTGAAGATTAAGATTATGATGATGTGAGTTAGATGACATAAGAATCGTTTTTCTGGAGGGAACAAAATCATGGATGAGAATTTCATCAGAATGATCTGAATCAAAGTAGGAACATGATATTATTGCAGTGGAAATAAGCAGATTTGATAAGGGAGGTTTTATAAGGTTGAAAACTTAGCTTAGGTGAAAACAAAATGAAAATTATAACTGATCATAATGAGTTTGTTATTTTATCATAATGGATCATATTTTACAATACAAGTAATAGTGAGGCTGACATCACTTTTAATAATTAAAGTGTAAACTGTACAGTAACTGCAGAAGTCAGTAATATCCTGCCTAGGGTTTCTTGCTCCTCCACAAGTGGCACTAACAGGAGAGTTTCTCTGACTCCATTCAGCTGTTCTGATGATTCTTCCGCTTAGGGGCCTCAGACACAACAACCAGTTTCTTCAATTGAGGATTCCCTGTCACAGTGGTCGAAAGGGCATTCAGTCGTGTCTGACCCTTTTCCCACACTAATACCCTCATCCCTTTCCTTCCCTCTCACAACAGTGAAAGGACACATTGTCCTCACTTTCCATGTTAACAGCCTCAGTGTCCAAAGGATCATAAATTGCTGTTTCTGTCCACCCCAGCTGGGATGCCACCATTAGACACGTTCCCATCCCCTCCCATGTCAACACTACTAGGGACCGTTTCCTCCGGGTTACCCTGGCCCACTCCCAATAGCACCTCACACCTCTATAGCACCTTCTCATTGAATCACAAAAGCTGCAACCATTGCCCATTACCACCTCCCTCTTCACTATCCATTGCCCCAAACACATTCCAGGTGAAGCAGTGATTTGCCAGAGATGTATCACTCAAACTAAGCTAACTGGTTCGCTGCTCACAATGTGGTATTTTCTACACTGGGGAGACGAAACACAAACTGAGTGACCACTTTGTGGAGTACCTGTACTGTGCCTGAAAAATGATCCAGAGCTTTCAATTGCCTGCCACTTCAGTGGATCACCATATTTCCTTGCCAACATTTTTGTCTCAGGCTTGCTGCACTGCTCCAGTGAAATTCAATGCACACTGGAGGAACAACACTTCATCTTATGCTTACATACCTTATAAGCCTCAGGATTCAACAGAGAGTTTAACAAATTCAGAATGTGAGCATCTTCCACCATGTTCATCACCTAACTCCCGGCACTGTTTCCCTTCCCAGCCCCATCCTGTACCGTATGAGTTCATTCCAGTGCAACCAACACTTTGAACAATTCATACTTTCACAATAATTCACTGTTGCTCTCTCCCTTGTTCTCTCTTGCTCTCAATCTTGCTGCTCCCCCTTCCTGTCCTCAATAAATATCACCGTTTTCTAGCCGCATTCAGTTCTGGCAAAGAGTCACTGGACTGAAAATGTTAACTATTCTTTCCCTCCCCAAATGCTGCCAGACCTGCTGAGTTTCTCCAGCAGTTTCTGTTTTTGTTTCAGATATCCAGTTCTAGGTTTTATTTCACTACAAGAGAGACTTGGTTTTGAAATAAAAACCAAAAGAACTGCAGATGCTGTAAATCAGGAACAAAAACAAAGTTTCTGGAAAAGCTCAACAGGTCTGGCAGCATCTGTGAAGGAGAAAATAGAGTTAACGTTTCGGGTCCGGTGACCTTTCCTCCTTTTGAGGACCCGAAACGTTAACTCTGTTTTCTCCTTCACAGATGCTGCCAGACCTGCTAAGCTTTTCCAGAAACTTTGTTTTTGTTGTTGGTATTGAAATAGCTGTATCTGCTGCATTCATTTGATATGTGTCTGCAAAGTTTTCGGGGAAAAGTTAAGGTTTATCCTGACTTTGTGTTTTTAAACAACCTGTTCAGGTGTTTTAAGATGCAAATTTGGAGTAGTTGAGACTTGAACCTAGGCATTCTGTCTCAAAGTTAGGAAAACTTAACACTGTGCCACAAGACCCCCTTTCTAGAGTATCCCCTTATCGATGTAGGTACATTCCTAACAGGTGATCCATCTTAATTACTGTCAAAGAACCACTCTGAATAATTTACTTTAACAAGTATGGATTTTTATTCTTGCAGATTTTAAATGTTGGACAATTTTTTAAAAAACTGTAAGAAATATTAAGGAAATCAAGAAACAAATTAAACTTAGTCTTAATCACATTTTTCTTTCCCTCTTTATTGCACTTCCACCACATTATGTTACTGTGAATTAAATGTTATAACTGACATACCAGCTCCTCTCAATTCAGTATTAATTCTTCATTCAAATTGGTTAAGGGGATACATAGTTGTTTGCCCTGTTCACCACCCGGCAGATATTCTGTAGCAGGTTCACCATTAAACTGGCTTCCTATAAAGTGCAAAACCCCTATTAAAAATCTGACAGTCTGGCAGAAGTCATTCACTGCTGAGAGCAAATTTCTCTACCCATGCAAAGGCTGGAGTAGGGTATCTTGAAGCTATGAATGAGAAGAGCATTCATGTCTAGGATGGGGTGTCTAGGATCTTAGTGAAGGGGGCGATCAACAGAATATGTCTTTAATCAAATAAGATGAAAGATTGAGAAACATAGGAATGACTGTGAATGAAGATGAACTAGAATAAATGAATTACTGTCAAGTCAATTACAGAAAGGGAGGGAAAGTCAGTTTTGATTAGAGAAAAAAGTGACAATGTAATTTTTTTTTGAAAACTGGCAATTTTAGAATTTCTCAAAAGGTAGGCATTAACAATTATTACATTGTTGGAGCGAGGTACTACAATTTAAGCTGTTCACTTTCTCTGCCAAAGGAATTGATGAGCAAATATCTATAATGTTTAAAGTTTTAAAAAAGATTTCTAGCTCGGGTTGTGGATGAGGTTGTTGACTTGCTCACTGAGTTGACTTGTTTTCATTCAGACATTTTGTTACTATGTTGGGTAACGTCATCAGTGAGGCCTCCAATGAAGCGATGTTGTTCTACTCCATTTTGGAGTCCGATCCATTTTGATGAGTATATGAACCCATAGAGAACAAAACCGGAAATGACACTACTCAATATAATCAAACATACAGTATACATTCCAAGCAGAGTAGAACAACATTGCTTCGTCAGAGGCCTCATTGACGAAGATACCTAGCATGGCAACGAAACATCTCAACGCAAGCAAGCCAGCTCCATGAGCAAATCAACAACCTCACTGTCTGTCACATTGTTGATAAGGCACCTACAGTATTATTTGTTCGACCTTCCCTGACAAGCTTGATGGGCAAATCGTCTTTAATTTCAGCAAGTTATTTTCAAAAAAGTGAGATAAGGAAAGGGCAGTAAGATGCTATCCAGGTGAAGCAGATGAAGTGCCTAATTTTTTTCGTATTCATTCATGAGATGTGAGCATCCATGGCTGAGCCAGCATTCACTGCCCTTCTCTATTTGCCTTGAAGCTGAGCAGCTTGCTACATCATTTCAGAGTGCAGTTAAGAGTCAACAATGGCAAGTTCTGGAGATTTTTAACTGATGATATCTTGCCTCATTTCTGAACTTTGCAAACCAATTTGCACATAAATGACTGTTTTGTACGTGATTTGTTTTTAAAACCACTTCTAGCCAATTTTCAAAGTAGATTTGATTTTTATCATTTTGAATCATTACTTAAAGGCCGTTTGATGGTTCTTTGCTTTCCAACATCTGAAAAGAAGGTGATTACAAAATTTTGATAGTGATTTTATCTGTATGATAGGTGGAAACCATTTGATCATAGTGTTTTTATTTCATGTCAAGGGTGTAAGTTGCTTCCTCCGATGGGTGAGAAATTTGGATGATGAACTTCACGCATTGATTGCTGGTAAGAGTAATAATATTTTTTTCAGCTGTCTTCCTTCCAAAGATTTTCTGAATCCAGTCTGCACGTGCCTGCATGATGAAGGTTTATACAATGCAATTTAATAGTAAGGATAACAAACTAAAGCCCAAAAATGTTTTTCAATAGAATCCTTTTGAAAAATAATATTATTTCAGTCAGTAGTATCTTAATTTTTTAAAGTCATGCTTATGTTGTCACAGTTTGAACATCACAATGTAACATGCACCCCTTTTGGGAGATATATTGTTAAGATTCAGTTAGGGATTGCTAATATTTAAAGAGAAATTCAAACACCTTGTTTTACCTAGTAGAGCAACTTCACAAGATAGTATGTGTTTTAAACAAAGCCTGTACTTTGCATATGAAACAAATTGAACATTGCAAGCAGAATTAAGATTATAGTGAGATAATATTCATGTGTTAGACTCTTAGGGTTACTACTTACTTTGCAAATTAATTCTCTTGCACATTTTGACATTTTCTGGGTAGTCTAAACAAAAGTAAATGGCTTTAAGTAGGCTACTGTTCTCTGGACATTATTTGAATTCTCCTCTACTCCAGCTACGCACAAAGATAAACCTTTAATTTATTACCTCTTGACTATGGATGCATCAGCCTTTATTATGGTTACTTTTCCAACATCTCCTAGCTAATCTAATGGCTACTTTTCTTAGCCTCAAGACCCTGTTGGACCCAATTTTTTTCTTTCAACAGTTTCAAGCTAGGCAATCTCTCAGTGTCTGTTCCCTCACAAAATATAATTAGGCCTCAACACTATTCCACTTGGTGAAGAATTAAGTTAGCATTTTGTGCTGCTTATTGGGTAGGCCTAGCTTACTAGCTCATTTCCTTCCTGCCTGTCCAATGTAATGTTTATTGCAGTTGTTGCATGGTATTTTGTAAACCACGCTGGCTCTGCGTGTTGTGGGAATGGAGTCTTTAATCCTTGTGAGTGTTTGTTGTAGAGTGGCAGTGGGCTTGTGTGCTACCATGATTCCTAGTGGTCTCAGGAGTCTTATTGTCAGTTCTGACATGTTCTTGATGTAGGGCAGCGTGTTAGGGCATACTATGTCCTCTTGTTGTCTGTTTAGTGGGCACCTGCGGATGAAGTTCCATTCATCCGTTCCTCGCTATTCCCACAACTTGCAGAACCAATGTGGTTTACAAGATACCATGCAACAACTGTCACAAACATTACACCAGACAGACAGGAAGGAACTAGCCATCAGAATACATGAACATCAGCCAGCAGCAAACTGGCACGACAAACTCTCCTTGATATCGGTACACTCAGACAATGAAGGCCATCAGTTTAACTCAGACAAGATAACCATAGTAGCCCAAGCCAAACATAGATTTGCACGGGAATTCCTAGAGGCACAGTTCTCTACCTGTAATGCAATCAACAAACATATAGAATTGGACCCCATATGCAAACCCATACAGATCAAAACTGGAAATGACAGTACTCACCATAACGGACCAGACAGTATAAACTCCAAGCAGAGTAGAATAACATTGCTTCATCAGAGGGTGCACTGATGATGTCACCTAACATAGTTATGAAATGTTTGAATGACAACAAGCCAGCTTGGCAGGCGAGTCAGCAATCTGTACATTGCATCATTCAAATAATTTAGAGGCAACTATAATCATGAGTTACATAGAGTGCAACCTCAGATGTCAAGAAGAGCTGAAGTTTTGCATTTTATCACTGTTTCCATTTATAAAAAATGTGTCAAGCATGTTCTTATTTTTACACAGGTTTCTTAGCAGGAATGTCAATGATGTTTTACAAAAGCACAACCATCTCAATGTATCTGGCTTCTAAACTAGTGGAGGTAAAAACAAAAATTTTTGTTTTGTTTTTAGTGTATATAATGATTTTCCATTGTTTTCATATGTTGACCATAGTACTTTGTTAGCTAGGTTTAGAAAATAAGATGACTACGTCATTGTCTGTCTCTTCACCAAATGGGGAAAATATTCCTTTCATATGTGACTCAGGGACAGTATAGAAGGAAAGTGAAAATGGTGAATTCACTCAGTATCAAGCCTAAATCCGCTTTAAATTGCTCTTGGATTTTCAGCGGGATTCAGTCAGTTCACTTGCCTTTAACTAGGCAACCCACCTATTTCTCTCTCTTTCCCACTAGTCTCATCCCAAATTTTGATTCAACTGCCCCACTAGTTTACCTGCTTCAAACATGATCTGCCTTCACCACATGGGATTGCCTCTCCCTCACCCTGTGGAGCTGATTCCTTCACCTGCGCTAAACCCCCTTTCTTCCTTCTTCGCTCGTGCTCTCTCTATCACTTGCTCACGTTCGCTTGCTCACTCGCTTGCTGTCTTCTCCCTCCCCCCGCCATTGTCACTCTCTGTCACCCCTCTAACCACCCAAATCTCATCCTTCACCAGTCCTGCAGGACCTGATTTCTGCTCTTCCTTCTGACCTACCCTAAGCACTGCATCACTTAACCTGCTACTCTCTCCGCTAACAACTTACCCCCTACCCAGCTTGTACCCTACACAGTTGCACTCTGTTTACTTGCATCCCACACAGTTGGCACCCTATCTCCCCCATCCTCCCAGCATCCTAACCCACTCTTAATCTAATGTACACACTGTTTAACGGTACCTGTCAAGATGGCTATCTTGGATTCTAGACCTTTTAAATTCCAGGAAACAGCAGCTGACTGCTGAAAAAGGCGCATGGTTTTCCTCCTCCCGATTCTAAGTTGAGAGTGAACTGTCCAAATGTTTGTATGGCTCCACATTTCTGAAGGAGCCCTCATCACAATTTTGTGTTAGAATTGCAGAGCTCTCTCTTTTCACAAAAATGATTGCATGAAGTGGCAATTTAGAAAATTACTATTCCTCAGAAAATCTGGCCCATTATTTTCCCACAGGTCTCCAATGTTTTCTGTTCTTTTCTGTCCATAAAAGCAAGTGTGGAGCATGTTGCACCTTGAGATTGGGTATGATTGTAGTGAATAGTGGAGCAATTTTAAGCCTCAGCACGATTTTACCACATTCTCCCTAATTCTCTTAGAGACCAACAATCTGATTATGTCTCTCTTAAGTACATTTAATGATGGAGAATCAACTACAGTATGTCAATAATATAACTTGTAAATAGCTGAAGTGGCAGTTGTGATCCTTCCAGCACTCCACTTTTTTAAATTCATCCACGGGATGTGAGGCACCACTGGCCAGGTCAGTAGTGATCACCCATCCCTACTTCCAGAAGGACAGTTAAGTGTCAACCACATTGCTCTGGGCCTGGAGTCACACACAGGCCAGACCGGGTAAGGGTGGCAGTTTCTTTTCCCGAAAGAGCATTAGTGAATTAGATGGGTTTTTCCAACATCAATAATGTTTCATCCTCAACAATATACTCCCAATTCTAGACATTTATTGAACTCAAATTCTATCATCTGCCATGGCAAGATTAGAACCAGGGTTCCCAGAACATTGCCAGGGTCTCTGTGTTGATAGTCCAGTGAAAATACCACAAGACCATTACGCCTCCCATACTCAGCTGTCCAACTCGAGAATCCCTTATTGTTTATTCATTCAAGGGATGAGGGAGTTGCTGGCTAGGCAGCATTTATTGCCCATCCCTAATTGCCCAGAGGGCAGTTCAGAGTCAACCACATTGCCATGGGTCCAGAGTTAAATGTAGTCCGGACCAGTTAAGGATGTCATTTTCCTTCCCTAAACAACATTAGTGAACCTCCACCTCCTCTGACACCACCTCCTCCTGCCGCCCCCTTGATCATGACCCCACCCCGACCATCAAAACATCATCTCCTAGACCATCCATAACCTCATCACCTCAGGTGACCTCCCCACCCACAGCCTCCAACCTCATTGTTCCCCAACGCTGCACCGCCTGTTTCTATCTCCTTCCCAAAATCCACAAACCCAGTTGCCCTGGCCGACCTATTGTCTCTGCCTGCGCTTGCCTCACTGAACCCATCTCCACTTATCTCAACTCTATTTTTCCCTCTGGTCCAGGAACTCCCCACATGTGTCTGAGACACCAACCATGCCCTCCACCTCCTCCAAGAATTCCAATTCTCTGGCCCCCAACACCTCATCTTCACTATGGACGTCCAGTCCTTATACACCTGCATACCCTATGCAGATGGCCTAAAAGCCCTCTGCTTCTTCCTGTCCTACAGGCCCAACTAGTCCACCTCCACCGACACCCTTATCTGCTCAATTGAACTCGTCATTACCTGAACAACTTCTCCTTCAACTCCTTCCACTTCCTGCAGACTGAGTGGGTGGCCATGGGAACCCACATGAGTCCGAGCTATCCCTGCCTCTTTGTAGGATACGTGGAACAGTCACTGTTCGGCAGCTACACTGGCCCTATACCCCACATCTTCCTCCGCTATTTCGATGACTGTATTGGTGCCGCCTTGTGCTCCCACGAGGGACTCGAACAGTTCATCAACTTTGTGATCGCCTTCCACTCCAACCTCAAGTTCACCTGGACTGTCTCTGATACCCCTGTTTTCTTCCTGGACCTATCTGTCTCCATCTCTGACAACCATCTAGAAACTGATATCTATTTCAAAACCACCGACTCCCACAGCTACCTAGACTACACCTTCTGTCACCCACCTTCTTGCAAAAATTCGATCCCCTACTCCCAATTCCTTTGCCTCTGCTGCATCTGCTCCCAAGAAGAGGCGTTCCACTCCTGAACATCCCAGTATTTCAAGGACCGAACATTCTCCACCCCCCTCCCAACCTCAGTGGTCAAAAACACCCTTGACCGCATCGCTTGCATTTCCTGCAATTCTTTCCCTCACACCCCTTCCCCACGATAAAAAAAGACAGAATTCCCCTTGTCTTCACGTATCATCCCAGTTAACCTCCGGATTCAATGTATCATTCTCCGCCACTTCTGCCACCTGCAATCTGGCCTCACTATGAAGAATATATTTCCCTCCCCATCCTCATCTGTCTTCGAGGGACCACTCTCTCCACGACTGCCTTGTCGGCTCCACACTCCCCACTAGCCCCACCACCCCGGCACCTTTCCCTGCAACCTCAGGAAATGCTACACCTACCCCTACACCTCCCACCTCACCTCCATCCCAGGCCCCAGAAAAACCTTCCACATCAGACAGATGTTCACCTGCACATCCGCTAATGTGGTCTGTTGTATCTGCTGTTCCCGATGTGGCTTCCTCTACATCAATGAGACCAAGTGGAGGCTCGGAGACCGCTTTGTAGAACACCTGCGCTGGGCTCACGACAAACGATAAAGCCTTCCAGTCGTGAATGACTTCAACACCCTCTCCCACGCCTTGAGCAATATGTCCAACCTGGCCCTCCCCCAGTGTCACAATGACGCCACCCGGACTGTGGAGGAGGAGCACCTCATATTCCGCCTTGGGAGCCTACAACGCAATCAGCTCAATGTGGACTTTACTAGCTTCAGAATTTCCCCACCCTGACCTCATCCCATGACCAACCCTCCCTCTCATCCATGCCTCTTTGACCTGTCTGTCTCCTACCTATCTGCTCCTCCAACCTCATTGACCAATCCTCACCATTACCTACCTGCACTCACCTATCATCATCCCACATTTATTTCAGAGCCCCTTTCCCGTTCCCCATTTCTGAAGTAAGGTCCCAACCTGAAATGTCAGCTTTCCTGCCCTTCTGAGGCTGCCTCGCTTGCTGTGTTCCTCCAGCTCCACACTGTGTTATCTCAGACTCCAGTATTGGCAGTTGTTACTATCTCTGAGTGAACCAGATGGGATTTTCCTGACCAGCAACAATGGATTCATGGTTATCATTAGACTCCAGATATTTTATTAAATTCAAATTCCAAAATCTGCCATGGCGGTATTCAGATCTGAGTCGCCAGAACATTATCTGGGTCTCTGGATTAACAGTCCAACAATGCTCTACTTAAATCTAGTTGGTGCTTCCTATCCAATCCTGAGTCAATGTTAATGTGTTATTTGACCGCATGAGCCCTTGTCTTGTGTATTAGTTTTTTTGTGTGGCATTTTATCAATGAATTTTTGGCAATTCAAGTACATTGCATCGATAGGATCCCCTTTATTAACCGTACTAATTACATCCTCAAAAATGCTAATGCAATTGTCAAACGCAGTTTCTCTTTTGCAAAACCACGCTCTTCAGTGGATCGGCGTGCACTGATGAGCTGAATGGCCTGCCCCAACACTATAGGAATTCTATTTTTAAAAATCTGTCTCAGGCTCCTGCTATCTCTTCTTTTCAGTTGTTGCCTTTTTTTAATCATCATTTTGCTCATTCTTT
Source organism: Stegostoma tigrinum (assembly GCF_030684315.1). NCBI lineage: Eukaryota > Metazoa > Chordata > Chondrichthyes > Orectolobiformes > Stegostomatidae > Stegostoma > Stegostoma tigrinum. The sequence goes on along the minus strand of NC_081359.1, from coordinate 52,557,754 downwards.
GCTGGTTTCTAAAAACCTCCTCGTTCTCTGCTTTGCTTCCATTTATTGCAAAATTAAACATCTCTTTTCACCAAAAACTATTCTTAATTTCCTTAATAAACCGCAGTTCCGTCTTGCTGACTTTTTGGTTTTTAATGGAATTTGGGTTAATTGACCATTTTGAATTGTTTCTTTAAACGTTTTGGACTATTTATTTACATCATACCTTCAGTCTATTTACTCAGTCAACCTTAACGAGGTCTGACTTTATACCTATGTAATTTGCTTTGTTTAATGCTAAGCTTCTTAATTGAGACAAATGGATTTATTTGGAATTCAGTTTCATTTTCAGTTTTCAAAGCAGACCTTTTGCTATTGAATTATTCATTAACCCTGCCCCATTACACAATACTAAATTTAACATAATGTTTTTTCTACTTAGCCCTCCCTTTGAGATCCGAGGGCACCCAGAAGATGTTAACATTGGCAACCATAACCATTGCAGTGGTAATGGGAACTGCAGATGCTGGAGAATCCAAGATAATAAAATGTGAGACTGGATGAACACAGCAGGCCAAGCAGCATCTCAGGAGCACAAAAGCAGACGTTTCGGGCCTAGACCCTTCATCAGAGAGGGGGATGGGGTGAGGGTTCTGGAATAAATAGGGAGAGAGGGGGAGGCGGACCGAAGATGGAGAGAAAAGAAGATAGGTGGAGAGAGTATAGGTGGGGAGGTAGGGAGCGGGTAGGTAAGTCCAGGGAAGACGGACAGGTCAAGGAGGTGGGATGAGGTTAGTAGGTAGGAGATGGGGGTGCGGCTTGGGGTGGGAGGAAGGGATGGGTGGGAGGAAGAACAGGTTAGAGAGGCAGAGACAGGTTGGACTGGTTTTGGGATGCAGTGGGTGGAGGGGAAGAGCTGGGCTGGTTGTGTGGTGCAGTGGGGGGAGGGGACGAACTGGGCTGGTTTAGGGATGCTGTGGGGGAAGGGAAGATTTTGAAGCTCGAGAAGTCCATATTGGTACCATTAGGCTGCAAGGTTCCCAAGCGGAATATGAGTTGCTGTTCCTGCAACCTTCGGGTGGCATCATTGTGGCACTGCAGGAGTCCCATGATGGACATGTCATGTAAAGAATGGGAGGGGGAGTGGAAATGGTTTGCGACTGGGAGGTGCAGTAGTTTGTTGTGAACCGAGCGGAGGTGTTCTGCAAAACGGTCCCCAAGCCTCCGCTTGGTTTCCCCAATGTAGAGGAAGCCACACCAGGCACAGTGGATGCAGTATACCACATTGGTAGATGTGCAGGTGAACCTTTGCTTAATGTGGAATGTCATCTTGGGGCCTGGGAAAGGGGTGAGGGAGGAGGTGTGGGGGCAAGTGTAGCATTTCCTGCGGTTGCAGGGGAAGGTGCTGGGTGTGGTGGGGCGCAGTGGTAGTATGGTGCACTGACCTCTACATCGCCGAGGCCAGACGCCAACTCTCCGACACCACCTCCTACCGCCCCCTCGATCATGACTCCACACCCGAGCACCAAACCATCATCTCCAACAACATTCATGACCTCATCACCTCAGGGGACCTCCCACCCACAGCCTCCAACCTCATTGTTCCCCAACCCCGCACGGCCCGTTTCTGTCTACTTCCCAAAATCCACAAACCTGCCTGCCCTGGTCGACCCATCGTCTCAGCCTGCTCCTGCCCCACCGAACTCATCTCCACCTATCTGGACTCCATTTTCTCCCCTTTGGTCCAGGAACTCCCTACCTACATCCATGACACCACCCACGCCCTCCACCTCCTCCAGGACTTTTAATTCCCTGGCCCCCAACACCTCATTTTCACCATGGACGTCCAGTCCCTGTACACCTGCATTCTGCATGCAAATGGCCTCAAGGCCCTCCGCTTCTTCCTGTCCCGCAGGCCCGACCAGTCCCCCTCCACCGACACCCTCATCCGCCTAGCCGAACTCATCCTCACCCTCAACAACTTCTCTTTCGACTCCTCCCACTTCCTACAGACTAAAGGGGTGGCCATGGGCACCCGCATGGGCCCCAGCTATGCCTGCCTCTTTGTAGGTTACGTGGAACAGTCCCCCTTCCGCACCTACAGAGGCCCCAAACCCCACCTCTTCCTCCGTTACATTGATGACTGTATCGGCGCCGCCTCTTGCTCCCCAGAGGAGCTCGAACAGTTCATCCACTTCACCAACACCTTCCACCCCAACCTTCAGTTCACCTGGGCCATCTCCAGCACATCCCTCACCTTCCTGGATCTCTCAGTCTCGATCTCAGGCAACCAGCTTGTAACTGATGTCCATTTGAAGCCCACCGACTCCCACAGCTATCTAGAATACACCTCCTCCCACCCACCCTCCAGCAAAAATTCCATCCCCTATTCCCAATTCCTCCGCCTCCGCTCCCACGATAAAACATTCCACTCCCACACATCCCAGATGCCCAAGGACCGCAACTTTCCCCCCACAGTGACCGAGAACGCCCTTGACCGCGTCTCCCGCATTTCCCGCAACACATCCCTCACACCCCGCCCGCGCCACAACTGCCCCAAGAGGATCCCCCTCGTTCTCACACACCACCCCACCAACCTCCGGATACAACGTATCATCCTCCGACGCTTCCGCCATCTAAAATCCGACCCCACCACCCAAGACATTTTTCCATCCCCACCCCTGTCTGTTTTCCAGAGAGACCACTCTCTCCGTGACTCCCTTGTTCGCTCCACACTGCCCTCCAACCCCACCACACCCGGCACCTTCCCCTGCAACCGCAGGAAATGCTACACTTGCCCCCACACCTCCTCCCTCACCCCTATCCCAGGCCCCAAGATGACATTCCACATTAAGCAAAGGTTCACCTGCACATCTGCCAATGTGGTATACTGCATCCACTGTACCCGGTGTGGCTTCCTCTACATTGGGGAAACCAAGCGGAGGCTTGGAGACCGCTTTGCAGAACACCTCCGCTCGGTTCACAACAAACTACTGCACCTCCCAGTCGCAAACCATTTCCACTCCCCCTCCCATTCTTTACATGACATGTCCATCATGGGCCTCCTGCAGTGCCACAATGATGCCACCCGAAGGTTGCAGGAACAGCAACTCATATTCCGCTTGGGAACCCTGCAGCCTAATGGTACCAATGTGGACTTCTCGAGCTTCAAAATCTTCCCTTCCCCCACAGCATCCCTAAACCAGCCCAGTTCGTCCCCTCCCCCCACTGCACCACACAACCAGCCCAGCTCTTTCCCTCCACCCACTGCATCCCAAAACCAGTCCAACCTGTCTCTGCCTCTCTAACCTGTTCTTCCTCCCACCCATCCCTTCCTCCCACCCCAAGCCGCACCCCCATCTCCTACCTACTAACCTCATCCCACCTCCTTGACCTGTCCGTCTTCCCTGGACTTACCTACCCGCTCCCTACCTCCCCACCTATACTCTCTCCACCTATCTTCTTTTCTCTCCATCTTCGATCCGCCTCCCCCTCTCTCCCTATTTATTCCAGAACCCTCACCCCATCCCCCTCTCTGATGAAGGGTCTAGGCCCGAAACGTCAGCTTTTGTGGTCCTGAGATGCTGCTTGGCCTGCTGTGTTCATCCAGCCTCACATTTTATAACCATTGCAGTGACTTGTTTTCCCTTTCAACTTCTGGCAAAAAGAGATGTTGTTGCTACAATGGGCTAAGTTACTGCCAGGCCCAATCAATTACACACAATGCTATTGTGGATGTAAAGAGTTTTATTTTCCTTCACTTAATTATTTCTAGGGATTCCTGAAAAATCTGTTTGTGACTCCAGCATGATGCTGACTGAATTCAGCTCCATCTGTCTACCATTTTACTTGAATTGTCCACTGAATCTCGATTTCCAGACTGTTTGTTTGCAAGCCACTAATTTCGTTTGTTTAAACATTGGGAAAACCGAGGCCATCTTAGAACTATGAAAATGATACAGCATGCAAGGGAGCCATTTGCCCCATCTTGTCCAAGCCGCCCCAAAGACACCCAGAAACCATTTTTAATCCCATCTTCCTGCACATGACCCATAGCCCTGTGGCTTATAGCACTTGAGGTGCAGATCCAGGTACTTTTTAAGAGAGCCTAGAATCTCTACCTCCACCATCAATTCAGGCAGCAAAATCCAGACACCCACCACCCACTGTGGTTTTTATTTAAAAATTCCTACAGCCTCTATAACTTCACCACGAATTCCAAACACTTAGTGCCAATTCAAATCCTATCTGCATGATTGAATCAAATTGTTCATAATTCAGCCTTGAGCTGAACTTCAAGCTCTATATCCTGTCCATCACAAAGCACTCTTTGTTGTTCACCAGGAGCATCACCTCCTCCATTCCTGCTCCAGTTATGTGCATTTATGCCTTTTGTCCACCACATCTCCAATTTTAAATTTTCACCCTTGTGTTAAATCCCATCATTGCCTTCATGAAAGGTAAACTTTTTGCAGCCCTATAACCTTACAAAACTTAGTGGTTTTTTGATTTGGGCTTTTTGTGCATTTGCTTTGCCCAAATCATAGCAATGATGCCTTCAGCTGTTTTGGTCACTGCTTAAGAAATGTCTCTGTAATCTTGTCTACATTTCCATCTGTCTCTCCTTGTTTAAGGCCTGTGGTAAAATCCATATCTTTGAATCTGTTTGTTGTTACTCTTACAGAATGTACCCTTTGGCTCAATAGTTATTTTGTCTCATTAGATCTCTGTGTACTTCGGGCTCATCATTAAGTCAAAACTTCTATAGAATTTAATATTTTTAATAGAATGCCTAACAGTTCTATTTAATTTGTATTTTTAAATTCAATGTCACTTCCTCACTTTTATGTTTAATGGCCCTTTGCATGAAAATTATTTGGTTTTTTAAGGCATTGCTGACTTGCATTCTATTTATCAGACATATTTAAATATTAACATTTGTAGTGAATTTCCTCATGCTGTTTTTCTTTCCAAATAGCTCCAGGAAAATTTAGTTTAGGTCTTAATCTGACTTAGGTCGGTGTAAAAGCTTTCCTCTTCAAATTTGTTTAATATCCTTTCATGATGCTACTAAAAGTTGGTCTGTGTAAAGGAAAATGCTTCTTACAAATGAATAGCTATAAATTTAGTCTGACATTTTAAGCTTTCTTTTCCAAGGGTTTTATGTAGCTTTATAAACCACCATAGTTTTGTGTAGGAGAGAGATAATGGGAACTGCAGATGCTGGAGAATTCCAAGATAATAAAATGTGAGGCTGGATGAACACAGCAGGCCAAGCAGCATCTCAGGAGCACAAAAGCTGACGTTTCGGGCCTAGACCCTTCATCAGAGAGGGGGATGGGGAGAGGGAACTGGAATAAATAGGGAGAGAGGGGGAGGCGGACCGAAGATGGAGAGTAAAGAAGATAGGTGGAGAGAGTGTAGGTGGGGAGGTAGGGAGGGGATAGGTCAGTCCAGGGAAGACGGACAGGTCAAGGAGGTGGGATGAGGTTAGTAGGTAGCTGGGGGTGCGGCTTGGGGTGGGAGGAAGGGATGGGTGAGAGGAAGAACCGGTTAGGGAGGCAGAGACAGGTTGGACTGGTTTTGGGATGCAGTGGGTGGGGGGGAAGAGCTGGGCTGGTTGTGTGGTGCAGTGGGGGGAGGAGACGAACTGGGCTGGTTTAGGGATGCAGTAGGGGAAGGGGAGATTTTGAAACTGGTGAAGTCCACATTGATACCATATGGCTGCAGGGTTCCCAGGCGGAATATGAGTTGCTGTTCCTGCAACCTTCGGGTGGCATCATTGTGGCAGTGCAGGAGGCCCATGATGGACATGTCATCAAGAGAATGGTAGGGGGAGTGGAAATGGTTTGCGACTGGGAGGTGCAGTTGTTTGTTGCGAACTGAGTGGAGGTGTTCTGCAAAGCGGTCCCCAAGCCTCCGCTTGGTTTCCCCAATGTAGAGGAAGCCACACCGGGTACAGTGGATGCAGTATACCACATTGGCAGATGTGCAGGTGAACCTCTGCTTAATGTGGAATGTCATCTTGGGGCCTGGGATGGGGGTGAGGGAGGAGGTGTGGGGACAAGTGTAGCATTTCCTGCGGTTGCAGGGGAAGGTGTCGGGTGTGGTGGGGTTGGAGGGCAGTGTGGAGCGAACAAGGGAGTCACGGAGAGAGTGGTCTCTCCGGAAAGCTGACAGGGGAGGGGATGGAAAAATGTCTTGGGTGGTGGGGTCGGATTGTAAATGGCGGAAGTGTCGGAGGATAATGCGTTGTATCCGGAGGTTGGTAGGGTGGTGTGTGAGAACGAGGGGGATCCTCTTGGGGCGGTTGTGGCGGGTGCGGGGTGTGAGGGATGTGTTGCGGGAAATGCGGGAGACGCGGTCAAGGGCATTCTCGATCACTGTGGGGGGAAAGTTGCAGCCCTTAAAGAACTTGGACATCTGGGATGTGCGGGAGTGGAATGTCTTATCGTGGGAGCAGATGCGGCGGAGGCGGAGGAATTGGGAATAGGGGATGGAATTTTTGCTGGAGGGTGGGTGGGAGGAGGTGTATTCTAGGTAGCTGTGGGAGTCGGTGGGCTTGAAATGGACATCAGTTACAAGCTTGTTGCCTGAGATGGAGACTGAGAGGTCCAGGAAGGTGAGGGATGTGCTGGAGATGGCCCAGGTGAACTGAAGGTTGGGGTGGAAGGTGTTGGTGAAGTGGATGAACTGTTCGAGCTCCTCTGGGGAGCAAGAGGCGGCGCCGATACAGTCATCAATGTACCGGAGGAAGAGGTGGGGTTTGGGGCCTGTGTAGGTGCGGAAGAGGGACTGTTCCACGTAACCTACAAAGAGGCAGGCATAGCTGGGGCCCATGCGGGTGCCCATGGCCACCCCCTTAATCTGTAGGAAGTGGGAGGAGTCAAAAGAGAAGTTGTTGAGTGTGAGGACGAGTTCAGCTAGGCGGATGAGAGTGTCGGTGGAGGGGGCCTGGTCGGGCCTGCGGGACAGGAAGAAGCGGAGGGCCTTGAGGCCATTTGCATGCAGAATGCAGGTGTACAGGGACTGGACGTCCATGGTGAAAATGAGGTGTTGGGGGCCAGGGAATTAAAAGTCCTGGAGGAGGTGGAGGGCGTGGGTGGTGTCACGGACGTAGGTGGGGAGTTCCTGGACCAAAGGGGAGAAAATGGAGTCCAGATAGGTGGAGATGAGTTCGGTGGGGCAGGAGCAGGCTGAGACGATGGGTCGACCAGGGCAGGCAGGTTTGTGGATTTTGGGAAGGAGATAGAAACGGGCCGTGCGGGGTTGGGGAACAATGAGGTTGGAGGCTGTGGGTGGGAGGTCCCCTGAGGTGATGAAGTCGTGAATGGTGTTGGAGATGATGGTTTGGTGCTCGGGTGAGGGGTCATGATCGAGGAGGCGGTAGGAGGTGGTGTCGGAGAGTTGGCGTCTGGCCTCGGCGATGTAGAGGTCAGTGCGCCATACTACCACTGCGCCACCCTTGTCTGCGGGTTTGATGGTGAGGTTGGGGTTGGAGCGGAGGGAGCGGAGGGCTGCCCGTTCTGCGGGGGAGAGGTTGGAGTCATGATCGAGGAGGCGGTAGTTTTGTGTAGGACATTGTTTTTAAAAAAAACTTAAGTTTCTACAGTTTCTATTCTGTTTTTCTAACCGTATTTTATCATAGGAAATATTGGGAAATTAGCTAAAATACTATTTTTACAAATTAGAAACAGACTATTTTTTAGATCAGGTCCACTAGCGCATAGAAAGTAAAATATTTAAAGGCAAATTTGCATTAAATATATTGAAGTTTTGAGCAAAGTCACGTTAAATTAAACTATGCTATTCAAAGGAGAATTTCTACACCTTAAATATGTCCATAGATCCACTAATTTTCACCTGATTCAGTCATAGCCCATTCTGAGGAAGGGTCACATGATTTGAAATGGCAACGTTATTTTCTCTCCCCATTTGCTGCCAGACATTTGCTGGTGAGTTCAAGTATATACCGTAGCATAGGATATTGGATACTGCATTTTACAGTGTTAAAATTAAAATTATGAAGGTCAAAATACTTCCATAAATAGTTGAAACTTTTTTTTAACTGGCAGACAATGTATTTCAAAGGCATTGAAGCAGGAAAATGTCCGTATGTTCCGCATGCAGACACCGTCATCTATGCGATTTCCACAGCCATATGCTTTCAAGCAGTAAGTACCAAATGATGGGACACATTTTAACACCTCATTCTTAAGAAGCTCATCTCTCAGAATTTCAAATCAGGAGGATTTTACATTAATTAGAGCCTATGATTACTTTATCATATAAAATGTTTCTCTATTTGCTATAAATCCAAGATTCAAACAATATTTCAAATAAGGCTTTGAAAATCTGCTGTTTGTACATGTGTCCACTTAAAGTAATTGTTAATGACCCAATTCAACTGAAATTAATAGTAAGAATTTCTGTCTATTATCTGTGTGTGGAGTTTATACGTTCTCCTCGTGCCTGTGGATTTCCTCTGAGTACTGCAGTTCCCCCCACAGTCGAAAGATGTGCAAGTTAGGTAGATCGGCCATGCTGACTTTTCTGTAGTGCTCAGGGATGTGCGGAGTAGGTGGATTAGCCACAGGAAATGCAGGGTTACAGGGATAGATTGGAGGGTGGGAGGCTGTTCGGAGGGTTGGTGTGACATCATTTGGCCAAATAGCCTGCTTCCACTCTTGGGATTCTATGATTATATGAAGAACAAAATTTGATTACAAATCTATTCTTTAACTATGACACTCAGTTTGAAATCCAGCCAGGACTGGGGTCTGCTGGCTGTAATGAGCTTGCATGAAATAAACCCAGTAAAGTGAAAATGGTACTGATTGGAAATAAATAGGTAATTATTTAGAGGTTGTAGGAGCTGCAGATGCTGGAGAATCCGAGATAACAAGGTGTGGAGCTGGATGAACACAGCATGCCAAGCAGCATCAGAGGAGCCCGAAAGCTGACATTTCTTCAGAAGGGTCTGGGCCCGAAACATCAGCTTTCCTGCTCCTCTGTTGCTGCTTGGCCTGCTGTGTTCATCCAGCCCCACACCTTGTTATCTCAATTATTTAGAGGTAGTGACTATAAGAGTGCACAATTGACAAATGGAGGATGACACACTGGTCAGAATTTGGGATCAAGGTGTGAAAACCTGTGCCATTGGCAGGCATGCAACAAGCACATAATGGGCAATAATCATTTCTTGCCATAAATTGAATGGAAACAGTGAATAGCTAATTTAGCCCACGTAGGACGTGTTATGGCTGAAGGATTTGCTTTCAAGGAGTGAATTTAAACCAAAATGCCCTTATTAGTTCAACCAAAATTATAACGCCAAGTTAAGCACCCATTACCAGCAATCCAGATACCAGCCCCAATCCACATTGGGGTAGACAAGAGAGTGGAATAATATAGTGGAAAAGATCAGTTCATAACTTGATAACAAAGTGTGTGGCTGAATGAACACAGCAGGCCAAGCAGCATCTCAGGAGCACAAAAGCTGACGTTTCGGGCCTAGACCCTTCATCAGAGGGTCTAGGCCCGAAATGTCAGCTTTTGTGCTCCTGAGCTGCTGCTTAGCCTGCTGTGTTCATCCAGCTCCACACTTTGTTATCTTGGATTCTCCAGCATCTGCAGTTCCCATTATCTCAGTTCATAACTTGAAATTGGTTCTGCAATACATAACCTACTAACTGCTTCAACAGATTAGGAAATTTATAAATTCCAAGCTTTATTATGAAGACATACAGAAGAACAAGACGCCATGTTTCAAATAACTGTACAAAAGGAGTTTTACATATGTACAGCAGTATTTCTAGTATGGTCCTTTTCTGGGTTGACTTTATTTCTCATCCAGTGTATTTGCACAATGTTGTCTTATGGCAAGAGGCATGCTAAAAGAGTTATGGTTGTGATGGCAGAGGTAGTAGAAGGCATAAACTCAGAAAAGCTCAGAAGAATTGGTTATTGGTATGCTTGTCTTTATCGGTCAGTGCATTGAGTATAGGGTGGTCATGTTCCGGATGTATAGGACATTGGTTAGGCCACTTTTGGAATACTGTGTGCACTTCTGATCTCCCTCGTGTAGAAAGAACGTTGTGAAACTAGAAAGGATTCAGAAAAAGTTTACAAGGATGTTACCAGGGTTATAGGGTTTGAGCTATAGGGAGAGGCTGAATAGGCTGAGGCTATTTCACTGGAGGGCCAGAGGCTGATGCAGGTTTAGAAAATCATGAGGGGCATGGATAGGGTAGGGTCTTTTCCCCAGGGTGGGGGAATTATAAACCAGAGGGCATTGGTTTAGGGTGGGAGGAGGAAGTTTTAAAGGGATCTATGGGAGATCTTTTACACGCAGAGGGTGGTGGAATAGGCTGCCAGAGGAAATGGTAGAGGCCAGTATGATTACAACATTTAAAAGGCATAAGGCGGGATGCATGAATAGGAAGGGCAAAAGCTGGATGTATAAATAAAAAGGGCTTAGAGGACAATGGGCCAAATGAGACTAGATTTATACAAGATATCTGCTCAGCATGGATGGGTTAAGTCTGAAGGGACTGTTTCTGTGCTATGTATCTTTGTGACTGTCTGACATTAATTGGTGATTCAATGCCATATACAAAACTGAAGGACTATTTTGAGGTACATTTAAGCAGGAAAGCATTTTATGGTTCTAGTTGATCTGCCTTCTTTCACTTAACATTATCATCAAAATTGATGGAGCATATAACAAACCCCAATAGACATCATGATTACGTTAATTCTCTAGGACTTTGAACTGCACTTTCAAATTCCCAACTGCCTATCCTGTGGTCAGTCATTCACCATTCACATCTGCAGCTGTAGTTTTGAGACAAACATGCCCTCACTTCTATCATTGATAATCTTGCCCGGATGGAAACACTTATTTTCTCCCATCCCACTTGCCCATAGTGCATAAAAATGTTTTCAGAAATGCAGTGCCAGGATCAGGCTAATCAGCCAGGTAAGGACATGCAGGGCCCATGACCCGTGACTGGAATTTCCAAGTTGGACAATCATTAGGAAATGATTGCCATTGTCAAACTACCTGCATCCTTCAAGCCCAAGGTATTAAAGACTTGGTGTATTTGGTGTGCTGCTAGTTTGGTCGGGCAGCACCATGTTTAAGTGATGTACGTCAACGTAACCCACTACACTCAATTTTATAAAGCAAAGCTAACTCCCACCTTTGATTTTCCTCTATCAATTGTCTCCTTAAGCCATTTTCTCTACCTCCCTCCAACCTCATCAGAAAGATGGAGGTGAGATGTTCCTCTCCCTTTAACTGCTTCCCTGTTCACTTTATCTAAGAAGCTTTAATTGTAAGAGTGCAGTAACTGAGCTGCTATTATTCTCATGTTTCCTTATTCAATATCACCTTATTTACTTTGGTGACTATTGCGCCAGTTTTTAAAATGCAATATTAATATTAGCTATACATTATCCCATGTGTGTAGGACACTGGAAAGTTACTGATTTCTAGGGCCTTGAAAAGTTGACAATCCACGCAGAAGCAGAGCATTGTCAACTTTGTGCAAGTTCCTAATATTTATAAGGGCGTGCAGATTTTGGAGTAATGTTAAATTCACAGACAAAGTGTAGGATTTTAAGTATAGAGACACAACCTTTTTAGTTCCAGGAGTTACCAGCATGGAAATCGATGGCAAATGAAGATTGATCAACTCCTGACAGTAACAGGCTAATGAAGTGTGGAATTACAAGATGCAACTCAGTAGAACATTTATGTGGGTAAGCTAGATGGACCAATGATCTGATACCAGCAAGGTTACTTTGTTACTATCACTTTGTCTCAAAATGCAGATTGTACACTTGCGTTTATTTAATTGAATTGCCTCTAGTTGAATAATGGAAAGACTGAAGCCGTTGTTGTCACTCCCCATTCAAAATTGTGCTCCCTAGCTACTGATTGGCTTTTGTAACCTAAATTGGATAGATGCTAAATGATGTTAAAGCATAACGTCTGATGCTAAACACAAATATTGGTCTCATTATGCAATGTTAAAGCAGATTGACTCTAATTAGGCAACATATACAGGGACTTTGTCAAAGCAGTAGGATTTAAGCAGTATACAATGCTATTGATCATTTGATCTATTTAAACCGTTATGCTACAGAATGGGAGTCAGTAAATAGTTAACTTTAAACAGAACCTGTTTTACTTGTCAGAAAAATACAGGTTTGAAATCCTTTTCTGTGGATTTATATTAACATAAAATGTCATACATTACTCTTATGTATTCGGTCCAATCACGTTTCATTATGTGTTTGAAAAATTGTGATCAGCTTTCCTCTTCACTTTTAGGCTGTGATGGAAGTGCAGAACTTGCGACCTTCCTACTGGAAGTTTCTACTAAGACTTACACAGGGCAGGTAAGAGCTTCAGTTAATTTCAATCACTTGGAGCTGGATATTCGTGGAGTCAGGCAGTCTCTGAGGACCTTTAAAAGTGGCATTCTAAACTGGATATGGAGGTCTCAGTCTCCACTTATGACAGTACCAATTGTTTATGGTCATATTTCCAAGGTGGGAAACCCAAACTCAGCAATACCATTTAAACTTCGTGCTTGCTGAGTTCAAACTGATCCAATTTTGATCGTTCCCGGGGCCTTATCCTGAGTGTGGGAGTCAGATATTCGATAACAAGCCACATCATAAACTGTTGTGGGAAACAAAATCTTATGTTGTAAAGGGTAGCAGGAGTTGAAAATTGGCTGAGATTGACAAAGATGAACTTAAAAGGTCTTTTGAGCTGGGAAGATATAACTGGTGGTGTGCCACAAGACCATAGCAATCAAGTTGTTACAATACAGCACACATCTGTCCACAGTTTTATAGAAAAACTTGAATGAAGGGACAGTACATATAATTTTCAGATTTGCTGATGAGACAAAGGTAAATCAGACAATAAGTTGTGAAGGTGACATAAAAATACCACAGAGGGTCTGGATAGGTTAATTGATTGGGCAGAAATCTGGCAAGTGGAGTACAATGTGAAATAATCCATTTTGACAGGAAGGATTAAAAAGAAACATATTATCTAAATGGCAAGAGTGGGGTAAGAGTTTGAGACCCAACAAAGACATGGTATGTTATCAGAGCTATCTTCACTCAGAGATTATCTCGATAATGAAAACCTAGCCTTGCATTCTATGTTTTTAAAAAAATGAATCTTGTAGATTTCGATTTTAAAGACATTTGATACAGTCTGGCCCCTGTTAATTTATTTTTTGAAAGTGTCAATGTTCCTAACAGAGCATTAGTTTTACCAAATTAAAATAGTATAATTTACAAAATTTTTTTTCTAAATTCAGGTTTGAGTTTCCTCTTTAAGCTTCCGATACCCAAAGTCTTCAAAGGTATAGCGTCAGTAATGGTAGATTTGCCTGACATTAAGGACAGTTTAGGTTTATGTTTTCACTTATACAACTTTAGAATACTAGTAGAAAAGCCAGCCGAGAATGCCTACCTTTGATATGTTTTGACATGCTGCCTGATGTTTAGAAGAATTTGAGTTTAATTCCCTTGAATGTATCAGCTCTAGCAAATTGTTAGTCTCTTGATTTCATAAAATAGTTATAATGTAAAAGGGAGGCAATTTGATCTGCTGAGTCTATACTGTCCCTCCACAACTGTAATCCAGCTAGTCTCATTTCCCTTGCCCTTTCTTTGTAATCCTACAGTTTTTCTTTGCTTCATATGCTTATTGTGTTTCCTTTTCAAAGCATTGATTGAATCTACTTTTCACTATCATTTCAATCAATTCTTTCCAGATCATGGCCAGCCACTGCATAAGAAAGTTTTCCTCAAATCATTTTTAGTGCTCAGTTCTTTTTGGATCAGTTTCTCCCTTTCTACTCCATCTGGATCTCTCATAATTTTGAATGCACCTATGAAATTTCTCAGCCTTCTCTAAGGAAAACAACTTCATCTTCGCTCATGTATCCATGGAGCTGAATTTGTTTGTCCTTAATGCTATTCTAATATTATGAACATGAATATTATGAAGCAAGCTATCTAAGCCCATTGCATATTTCCTAAAATCTGATGCTCTGCACTATAAAAAGTATACTAGTTGATGCTAAACCAGTGTTTTAAGGAAATCATAATTTCCTTACTTCTGCATTCTGTGCTCCTGTTTATAAAGCGCAAGTTTCTGAAAGCTAAGCTAAAACCCTGGTTTTGTGGGAGCTTGACTTGACCCAGTCATGCTGCTTCTATTGTTCCAACTTTTTTCAAAAAAAAAGCATGGCTTCATAAGCTGTTTACTTTATTGCCTTGAAAGAGATAGCTCATAGCCTATGGCTCAAACCTCTGTTCCGAAAAGAAAGGGCAAACTACATCTCGCAAAACTATAATATTGTTACACATCTCATTTCTATTTAAGAAAGGGTCTGTTGAAAGTACACAATCAGTAACCTTTGCTTGAATCATTGGGAGAGAGCACATACTGAGTGAGACCCAGCAAGAGTGTTTTTTTTCTGGGAATTTAATGTAGAAGGGAAGATATGCTTTTTTTTTGCAGTTTATAAGCACTATGGCATTATAGGAATGATGACCAGTAAATGAGGACTCTTAAGTAACTGATATTAATTGTTAGTAAGCATCTTCCAAAAGGTTTAATCCGAGGGGGTGGGTCATGGCAGGAGACCTCAAAACTGTGGTTTTGTATCCTGCTCTATGTTGAAGGCCAGGAGCATTTCCAGTGCCCTGGGCCAGCATGTGGTCAGGAAATATCTCTAGTTGCAGCTCCTGGAAGCTTGGTCAAAGCTAGATCAGCAGCTGGAGACTTTGTGAAGCATGTACAAGGCAGAAAGTGTTGTGGTAGCACGTACAGAGAGCTGGTCAGACTGCAGGCGAAGACTCCACAGGCAAGAGAGAAAAGGTAACCACCAGGCAGACCATGAGTTCTAATTGGACAGTGCAGGATTCCCTTATGGCCGTTCTCCAGCAAAACGGATATACCACTTTGGATACAGTTGAGGGGAGCAGCCTCTTGAGGGTAAACAGCAACAGCCAAATATGTTGCAGTAGACTCAACTGTCCTGCACGGGAGAGGAGTAAAAAGTATGAGAATGCATTAATGTTTGTGAATTGAATGGTAAGGGGAGCAGACAGGCATTTCATGGCCACTGGCAAGACTCCAAGATGGTATGTTACCTCCCTGGTGCAAGGGTCAAGGATTTCTCGGAGCAGCTGTAGGACATCCAATCAACAGCAGGTGGTTGTGGTAAATGTTAGTGTAACTGATGTAGGTAAAAAGAAGGCAAGAGATCCTAAAAGCAGGATATAGGAATTTTGTAAATACGATGAAAAGCTGGACTTCAAAGGTAAGATCTCAGGATTGTTACCAATGCCACGTGCTAGTCAGTAGAAATCCTAAGGTATAGGAGATGAATACGTGGTTGAAGAACTGGTGTGAGGTGGAGGGTTTTGGATTCCTGGAGTTCTGGGACAGTTGTGGAAAGGTAGGACCAATGCAAACTGTGCAGCTTATTCCTGAGCAGGATTGGGATTGATGACCTAGGAGGAATATTTGCTAGTTGAGGAGGCTTTAAACTAAATGGCAGGTGAAGGTGACAGGCAGTTAGAGGAAGGAGAATCAAGGACAAGAATGAAAGATAGAAAGGAGAATAGAAAAGTGACATGCTTAGAAATCAAGCACCAGGATCAAACAGGAACATCGTAAAACATAATGGGAATGGGATAAATGGTGTTTGAAAAGACAAGTCTTGAGGGTGAAAACAGGTATAAGATAGTCAGGATAATAGAGACATGGCTGCAGGGTTACCTGGGATGGGAACTGAATATCCAAGTGTATTCAGATAAAAAAGGAAAAGGAATGGAGCTGCATTAATGGTTAAAAAGGAAATTAACATAATAGTGATAAAGAAATGATGTAGCATCTGTATAGGTAGAGCTGAGAAATACCAAGGGATGAAAAAGTTACTGGATTTGTACATAGACCCCCAAACGGTAGGGGTGATGTTTGGAATGCCAATAAGCAGGAGATCAGAGGACTGGCAGTAAAGGAAAATCAGTAATTATGCATAACTTTAATCCGCATATAGATTGGGCAAATCAAACTCATGACAATGTTGAGGAGGAATTCCTGGAGCGCTGGAATGTATACAGGGGACATACATCCGACTGTAAAAGTTTCTGTAGGAATATGAAGAGAAAAAGATTCATGAAGATAAATGTGCATACATCCACTGTTCCCGTTGTGGCCTCCCGTACATCGGAGAAACCAAGTGGAGGCTTAGGCACTGCTTTGCGGAACACCTACGTTCAGTTCGCAATAAACAACTACACCTCCCAGTCGTGAACCATTTCAACCCCCCATTCCTTGGGCAACATGTCCATTCTGGGCCTCCTGCATTGCCACAATGATGCCACCCAAAAGCTTCAGGAAGAACATCTCATATTTCGCTTGGGAACCCTGCAGCCCAAGGGTATCAATGTGGACTTCAGAAGTTTCAAAATCTCCCCTCCCCTGACCACACCCAAAACTAGCCCAGCTAGTCCCCGCCTTCCTAACTATTCCTCCCACCTCAAGCCCCACCCCCATCTCCCAGCCACTAACCTCATGCCGCCACCTTGACCTGCCTGTCCTTCCTGGACCGACCTATCCCCTCCCTAACTCCCCACCTACATTCACCTTTACTGGCTCCAACCCCACCTCTTTGACCTGTCTGTCTCCTATCTTTTCCTTTATCCATCTTCTATCCACCTCCCCCTCTCTCCCTATTTATTTCAGAATCCCCTTCCCCTCCCCCATTTCTGAAGAAGGGTCCAGACCTGAAATGTCAGCTTTCCTGCTCCTCTGATGCTGCTTGACCTGCTGTGTTCATCCAGCTTCACACCGTATTATCTCAGATTCCCCAGCATCGGCAGTTCCTAAAATCTCTCATCTTCGGTTGTGAAAATGAAAATACAACTGTTTAGCCATTGTGCTACTTCTTTAGTGGTGGCAAAGTTTCTAGATTTTGCGTCCTCCGGAAGTGGTTATTTTTCCAAATTGGTAAAATAGCAGTGCTATTTTCTAGATTAAGGTAGAGATTGAGAAAGAAAGAAGACCTTCTAGAATCCTTGATGTTATCGGGCTATGTTTCTTTATGCTCTGCTTTCTGCTGTAAGCCATGGCATTCCTTTGTCAATTCTGGTGTCTGAAATTGTTTCATACCATGCTGGATATCTGTACACAACTTTTCATCTCTCAGTATGTTCTATTATTTTGCAAATGTGAATTTCTTGACGCCTTAGTGAGTTTTAATGTCAATTAATTAAAATAGTAATTCCAGGGCAGCTGGTTTTGAATATTTCACCTCAATTGCCTGTGCTTTTCGGATAACCATGGCAGACATATAAAGCCAGTTTAGTCCTCTTTTAAAGCTTTTTTTTAGGCCATTAAATTCTGGGGTATTAAAATCAGATCATGGAAATGGAATATTTATAGGCCATTTTAACTATGATCATAACAGTATTCACCTTTATAATTTTGTTTCAATTAGATTTGCTCTGATGAACAGAAGAGCATTGGATGTTTTTGGCACACAAGCCTCTAGAGACTTCAAAGGATTCATACCAAGACTGGACCCAAGATACACTGTTGTAACACCAGAACTTGATATCCATTCCTGACTTGCTCTGTTTTATTGGCCAGGATAAAATTTTGGAGCAGTGTTTCAGTATTCCTGGCAGGTTCAACAGCAATCAGTAATTCTGGTGTTCTTCCTTTAAAACAAAGTCAATAATTATATTCTTGCTGTTTTCCTTAAAAGAAAGGCTATCTAATTGAGCCCCTCTTCTATAATTAAAAGAAATGTGAATGCTTAAAATACTTTTTATTTGGAACTTAAGTAGCTTCTGTTAATTAATCCAGATTTTGTTACAATTTTTGCTGGTTGTTTTAAATGTTATACACAAACATTCAGTTTATTACAGATGTCATGCCAACAGCATTTTTTTTTAGTAGGGTCTCATCTGTTTTATGTACATATAATATTGAAAGATTTGAGAAACTTAATAATTTTCTCTTACATGGGGACTATGGTTATGGTTTCATTCTTTATAACTAATAGTTGACAAACAAATGAAGTGAACAGAATTTGATGGAAAATAAGTTACATCCAGCTATATAAATTGAACCACCCACTTGTACTGCTGAAGAAACATTGCTTTTACCATTAAATTGTTCTTTATTTTTTTTTGGTCAACAAAGCTCTATTAATTTCCAGGAAATAGTCTGTTTATCGCTAAATGTTATCCACACAGTATCTTAATGAAAGTCTTAGTAACATTTTCCATTGCAGCATTTGTTAATTTTCTTCTAACTGAATGGAATTTTTTATACTGTGGAATATAATAAAAATTATAAAGAATAATTTTGCCTATAAATGGAATGAAGTGTATTTCAGAAGAATAATTTTGTCATGAGAAATTAAAACAAATAAAAGCAATTCAATTTGCAATATTACTGTGAAATTGATCGTAGAGGCTTTTGTTGCGATTAGGCTTCTTGAGCCCTTCAAGTGCTGAAGAGATTTTGCTTCTAATTACGAAACGACAGTCACCAGTAATTTGTCAAAAAATAATGTCGTGTAGAAATTGAAATTATAAATATTTAAAAGTACAATAAATTTAAACCCCTGTCAATTGAATACTGCCACAGAACTTTTAAAAAGTCATTTCAGGACACAGTGTGTAACTGTGTAAAAATTGTTTCATTTGCAGAAAAAAATGGATGTATGCTGGATCTGTAAGAACTTACATTTATCCTACATCTGATGTATAAATTGAGCTGTTTTAGGAACTTGCAATAAAAAACAGATGTTTACCAAGTGATTTGCATATGATGTCAGGAACTACTGTAATATATCACATATGCTGTAATTGAAAATAGTGGTTTCCTAGATCTTATATATGCTAATTATAGAAGACACTGCAGTCACTGTTTTAATCTTAAAATCTAACTATACTGAAGCTGTTCACTTGGACCAAATACATCATTTTCAGTGGTGAGTGAAATTAGAATGGGAAGTGCTATGGTTTCCTGAAGATTTATGCGGACATTATACTAACTCTCATCATAAGTGGTTGGCAGTGACAAAAGCTGTGACTTGTATTCCATCAAATAATTTCTGATTAATAATTAGTAGAATTACAGGTTAATTACCTCATAAAGTAGGACTGATCACATGTTGTGATGGGTTGCTTTGGCACTTTTGATTAAAACTGTGAGCATTCAAATTATTCCAAAATAGAAGCTTGAAATTTTCTCTGATTAAAAGTTAGAGTGGAAGAATTGATTCAAAAACATGTTAAATTTAAAAGGAATTCATGTCTTTTGTTTTTTTTTTAAAAAGAGTTTATTGCTTTGGTGTACATGCATTGAAGAATTACAAAGGGCTAAAGGGCAATTTGTCCCTGTTTATGTATGGCTTATTGTACAAGGAGCTTGAGTTTTGTTCAGGTCAGTGCTCAATTTTCCATACTGCCTTAAATATCTTCCTAGAAATCTTGCTTTTGAAACGCAAAAGAAAACAAAGGGCATGAACCCCTCCAATGTCAGCAGACTCCAGTGTTGTCTATGAAATGTCTTAATTGCAGAGAATGTCATGGCAAATCTGGAGACTATACCATTTAATTGTATTCAATTTTGTAAGGAAAAATCTCAATATGTAAATCATGTGTTAAACTTAATACATTTGTAAAGTAATATAAATAATCATTAATTTTAACCATTAAAATGCAATAAAACATCACTGAGACCAAGTATATTTTTACATATAGTAATAATAGAAGATAGTATTATTTATATATTGTATGTTTTTATTTGTCCCATGGCACTGTTTTGAAGAAAAGTAGAGGTGTTACGCTTAGTGCCCTGACCAGAATTGTCCCTTGATCAACATCACAAAGAACAGATTTCCTGATCATTTTCATACCGTAGGAGTTTGAGTGCAAATTGACACTATTTCATAACAGTGACTGTATGTCAAAAAGTATTTCTTCTTGGTTAGTGGTAGTAACTTGAAGCCAATAATAATTTCTTCAAACTCCCAGTATTTATGCATGTTGTAATCTGCAGTATTTAGTCTTGGATTCCATCATGTGAGGAGATGATGGACTGTATTCATGGTGTATGTTGTTTCTGGACTGAATATTAGCTGTTGCAGCTGTAGAGATCAATTCATAAGTGACCGTCTATTCGACAGCTAGCACAGATGAATAGCATTGACCTGAGATGCACTGATGTTTTTTGTCCTGTTGGAAATAATTGTTCATTGATGTTTTGTATGCTGTATAAAATATGTTTTGTCTATCTGTATGTAAACATTCCTAATTTTGTGCAATTGCACATGGGGTGTCTCATGTAATCATACTTTTACTGTTACCTTTGTTCCCATGATATATATGGGTACCCTTTATATATATTTTTCAAACCCGTTCCAATTAATTAAAAACCATCTATTTTCTTCAATACAGTTTTCTTTTAAAAGCCACCACCATGATTTTGATCAATCTTGATGAGTGAATTAATATGAATTAATAAAGGCGATATGCTCTTATCAAATCTGAAGAAAGAGTCAATTATGCCCTGATACTGGAATTCCAAATGTCTTTGTCATTTTTGCATTTTTAAATGATTTTTTGCAATGAGTGAGCAATCATGTTGTTCAATGGATTTCTTTCTTGCTTTTTGTAGCAGAAAGAGAAACAAATAACAATTGATTTTTCATGTTTAGCTACTGCAAAAGAAAATTACAATTAAATTGTATTTACTTTATGCTGATCCTTGTAGCGACATTAAGATATTGTTCTGTCTTTGAATTGTTGCAACCTTTAATAGTTTTCCAGTCGATATGGCAGACAACATGCATCAGGACACTGCAGGTGGAATGTCCCTAATGCGGAGCTTTATCTGGATAGCTGCCCGAGAAATGTTAGACAATTAAAAACTAACTCCTAACTTAACAGTCTACCTGCACCCAATTCCACAAATCAACCTAACCCAATAACCACCTCATTTCTCCCCCAGCCATTTGGCTACCTTCTGCTACCCTACCCAACCCAACCCAACTAATCACTCACCAGCAATTCACTTCACCCACCTCACCCTATCATCCACCTACCCATTCACGCACCCTGACCACCAACCCCACCTTAATCATTCACACAGTGCCCACCTCATTCACTCACTTATGGGAAATGGTGGCATCGTAATAACATCACTGGACTAATAATTAACAACCTCCGATAATGTTCTGAAACATGAGTTTAAATCCCGCTTTGGAAAATAGTGAAATTTGAATTCAGTGAAATTTGGAATCAAAACCTAGCCTCATGTTGACTATTATCCATTGTCATTAAAATCCACCTTGTTCACAAATGTCCTTTACTGTGGACCCTTAACAGCATAGTTGATTCTGAGCTGGCTAATGGGCATTTAGGAATCAGCAATCAATGCAAGTCAAGCCTTTGAGGCCTACATTCCATAAATGAATAAATCTACTTATCCACCTACCCAATCTCCCAACTGGGGTAGCATTGTAGTGTGAATGTTATTGGACTAATAACTATTTAATGTAATATCTCCAAGTTTGCAGGCAATGCTGAGCTGTAAGGCAAATGCAGAGATATTTCAGTGTTTCTTGGACAAATTGAATGAGTGGGCAAATTTTTGGTAGATACAATATAATGTGGATAAATGGGATGCTCACTGGTTTGGTAGCAAAAACAAGAAGTGCATTATTATTTGAATGGCGATAAGTTGGAAAAGGGGGCAGGGTGCAATGAGACCCAAGTGCCCTGTGAACCTGTCGCTGAATGTAAACATACATGTGCAACAGGCAGAAAAGAAAGAAATGGTTTTAAGTTCTGGTAAAGATTTGTAGTTCAGGCTGTGGGTGAGTTTGTTCACTTGCTTGCCGAGCTGGCTTGTTCTCGTTTAGATGTTTCGTCAGCATGCTAGGTGTCATCATCATTGGACCCCCTGATGAAGCAATGTTGATCTACTCTGCTTCGAATTTATACTGTCTACTCCGTTATGGTGAGTAGTGTCATTTCCAGTTTTGACCTGTGTGGGTTTGTATATGGGGCCTAATTCTGTATATTTGTTGATTTCATTATGGGTGGAGAACCTTGCCTCTAAGAATTCCCGTGTGTTTCTATGTTTGGCTTGGGCTACTGTGGTTGCCTTGTCCCAGTTGAACTGATATTGAGGTGAGCTAACTGATGCTCATGTATTCTGATGGCTAGTTTCCTTCCTGTCTGTCTGACATAATGTTTGTGGATGTTATATTTTTGAGCATATGACCAATGGGGAATTCCAAACCTCCATACACAGAAAAGCAGCCTACTTTGATCAAATCCTCAATTTCCACAACAACCACCCCAATGTGCACAAACAAAGCTGCATTACGACACTATTTAAATGGGCTATGACACACTGCAACACTCTGGAACTATGCAGGAAAGAGGATATACAAAAATCTTCCCTATGAACTGATATCCCTGCAACTTCATCCACAGATGCCTACTAAATAGACAATAATGGGAGGACACAGTACACCCTGACACATTGGTCACATTGCCCTACTTCAAGAACATATCAGAACTGGCAACGAGACTCCTAAGACTACTAGGAATCATGGTGGCACACAAGCTCACAGTCACTCTATGACAAACATGCATAAGGATTAAAGACCCCATTCCCACAACATGCAGAATGAACATGGTTTACAAAATACCATGCAACGACTGCCCCAAGCATTACATCGGAAAGAGGAAGAAAACTAGCTATCAGAATACATGAACATCAGTTGGCAGCAAAATGGCACAACGAACTTGCCTTAATATTGGTACACTCGGACAATGAAGCCCATCAGTTTAATTGGGTCGAGGTAACCATAGTAGCTCAAGCCAAACATAGACGTGCACAGGAATTCCTAGAGGCATGGTTCTCCACCAGTAATGCAATCAGCAAACATATAGAATTGGATCCCATATACAAACCCACACAGATCAAAACTAGAAATGACACTACTCACCATAACAGACTAGACAGTATAAATTTCAAGTGGAGTAGAACAACATCACTGCATCGGAGGTCTCACTGATGATGTCACCTAACACAGTGACAAAATGTCTGAACGGAAGTAGGACAGCTCGACGAGCAAGTGTACAACCTCAAGGAAAATGGTACATTGGCCTTTGCCACAAGAGGATTCAAATACAGGACAGGGATGTGTTGCTGCAATTGCACCTTGGTGAGACTATGCCTCAAATATTATGTGCCATTTTCATCTCTTTATCTGAGGAAGGATGTGCCTTTCATGAAGGGAGTGTTACAAATACTACCAGACTGATTCCTGGCATGGCAAGTGGAGAGAGACTGAATCAATTAGGACTATATCCACTGGAGTTTAGAAGCATGAGTGGGATCATATAGAAACCTGTAAAATTCTAACAGGACTGGAGAGAGTAAATGGAAGAATAATGTTCCCACTGACTGGAGAATGTAGAGCCAGGGGTGCAGTGTAGACTATTTAGGACTGAAAAAAAAACAAAGCTGCTAGAAAAGCTCAGCAGGTCTGGCACATCTGTGAAAGAAAAAACAGAGTTAACGTTTTAGGTCCAGTGACCCTTCCTCAGAACGTTAACTCTGCTTTTTCTTTCACAGATGCTGCCAGACCTGCTGAGCTTTTCCAGCAACTTTGTTTTTGTTCCAAAGTCTAAATACTTTCTGTGATATGAGGAATCATTACTGTCCTTCAATGTCAACACCTGAGGATGCTTGAGGACCCAATGAGAGACTGAGGGCATGAATTAGAATTGAGAAGGTAAGGAGGTCATAAGCGATCATTATGTTAATAATCATATTTCATTCACTTCTGAAATCCTCATTGTGTGTCATATGCCATATGTCTGTCTGACCTTTAATCCACCGCATAGCCAGAATCTTCTCCCTAAATCTAAACCTATTTAACCAAAGCAGTTGAAATGGTTACTAACTGGTATTTGAGATATAAGAACAGTTATCATTCGTTGTGTTTTACTTAACCCAGTTGAGTCCAACTTGTGAAAGGCCACTAGTAAAGCCATCTGTATTATAAAAAGCCATCACAAGTGTCGTATTTATTTGTAATTTGTAAAGACTGGTGAAGAAGTTGTGCCTAGGGTTCCAGAATTGCTGGAATGGTGAGCATAGGCAAAGAGTAAAGCTTTATTTATAATGTAATGTTTAATTTATACATCTTTCCAATAGTAGTTTGAAACTTGTATCTTCCATTCATGTCTTTGAGCTTCCTCACCAGTTTTTGGAAGGTACCTATGTGGTAGTGCATAGTGATATAATTGCAACAGATTGTGATGTGGAATCAACTTGATTGGAAGTGAGGAAGAATAAGTGACAGCTATTACAAGTGGGAGTCAACCACAGGCCCCTGAAGATTTGCTTCAATGTAGGGCAATATATAAATTATGAAATGATGGAGACATGAAAGAAGGTTTCCAAAATTGTCATGGGTGATTTTAATTTACATGTGGACTGAAAAAAATCAGATGGATAAGGGTAAGATGGAAGATGTATTGTGAATCAGCGTTGTTTCTTACAGTGGTATGTTGCACAACAGACCTAGGGATAGGCTTTTTACATTGAGTAATGTGAAATGTGGTAGGATTGATAAAAGATCTCATTGTTAAGGATCCACCAGGGGATAGCAGTCACAATGTGGTAAAATTTCAAATTCAGCTTTAGGGAGAGCAACTCATGTTGCAAACCAGGGCTATCAATCTATATATGGGCAATTACAGAGGAATAAAGAAAAAGTTGTATATTCCATAATGCAGAGAAATTTTTTTATTTTGGTCCAAAGAAATGACTTAATGATGAGATTGAACCACCCAGGATTAACAAAAAGAGTATCCAATCCAAAACAATGACAGGCAAAGTGGCAAAACTAGTGGTGGCCAGAGGTTTGGGAATCTTTTAGAAATTATTAGCCGATGACTGAAAAGCCAATAAAGAAGGAAAAAAAATTGATTATGAAAATAAATTAACTAGAAATGTAACAATAGACATCAAGAGCTTCTACAGATACAGCAATAAAGAAAGTATTTAAAGTGATTATGAGACTAAAGTGATTAGAGGATGCAAGTGGGGAATTAAAAATGGAAGAAAGGGAAATGGCAGGTAACTTATATCAATATTTCGCCTATGTCTGTGCTGGAAGACAGTATAAAAATCACAAATTTAACAGATGAGCAATGTGCAAAAGGGAGGAAAGATCTTGTAATCATTTCTATCATCACAGACAAAGTATTTGACAAACCAGGAGATTATGGTCAGACAAGTTGCCAGGATCTAATGGCCTGCATTCAAGGATTTGAAATGATGTGGCTGCAGAGAAAGTGGACAGTGAAGAAGGCTCTCTCAGAATAAAGTGGGACCTTGATGAGATGGGCCAATGGACTGAAGAGTAGCTGATAGAGTTTAATTTAGATAAATATGACAATTTGCATTTTGCTAAGGCAAGCCAGGACAGGACATTTCAGTTAGTAGTAGAGCCATGGATGGGGTGATGTTATTGAACAAAGAGACCTAGGGGTGCAGGTGCATCATTCCTTGAAAGTGAAGTCACAAGTGGTCAGGGTGATAAAGAAGGCATTTGGCACACATGCCTTGGTTGGCCAGCCTATTAAGAATAGGAATTAAGATGTGATGTTGCATCTGCACAGGATACTGATGAGGCCACTTTTAGAATGCTACATTCAATTCTAGTTTCCCTGTTAGAGGAAAGAATTTGTCAAACTTGAAAGGTTTCAGAAAAGACTCATAAGGTTGTTGCTGGGATTAGAGGGTTTGATTACAGGGAGAGGCTGAAAGGCTAGTACTTTTATTTCCTGGACTGTCAGAGACTGAGGGTGACCTTTATAGAAGTTTATAAAATCATGAGGGACATGGATAGGCTGAATAGCCAAGGTCTTTTTCCCCAGGGAGGGGAATTCCAAAACTAGAGGGCATAAGTTTAAGGTGAGAGGGAAAATATTTAAAAGGAACCTGAGGGGCAACTTTCTCATGCAGAGGGCAGTGTGTGAATGGAAACAGCTGACAGAGGCAGTGGTGCAGGTGGGTACTATAACAACATAAAAGGCATCTGTATGGCTATATGCATAGGAAGGGTTTAGATGGATATGGGTCAGACGTTGGCCCAGTTTGGGATATCTGGTTGACTCGGATGTGTTGATCCAAAGGATCTGCTTCTGTCCTGCACAACTCTATGACTTCCAGGAGGGTTCCAGCTGTTTGAAAAACAGCTAATGTGACATCTCTGTTCAAGAAAGTGATGGAGACAGAAAGCAGGAAAGAATAGGCTAATTAGCCGAACATCTGTCATTGGGAAAAACCTAGATCCCATTATTCAAGAAGTAGCAGGAGGTTTTTAAAAGCTTAATGCTTTCAAGTAGCCTCAACATGGTTTTATGGAAGGGAAATTATGTTTAACAATTTGCTGGAATTCTTTGAAGTTACAACAGACAGTGATAAAGGGGAACTGTAGTTGTAACGTAATTGGGTTTTAAGGAAGTACAATGGCGCAGTTGTTAGCACTACTGCATTGCAGCACCAGGCATCTGGGTTCAATTCCACCCTTGGGTGACTGTGTGGAGTTTGCATGTTCTTCCTGTGTATGCATGGGTTAGCCCTCAGTGCTCTGAT
This sequence comes from Stegostoma tigrinum, assembly GCF_030684315.1. Lineage (NCBI taxonomy): Eukaryota > Metazoa > Chordata > Chondrichthyes > Orectolobiformes > Stegostomatidae > Stegostoma > Stegostoma tigrinum. The sequence continues at coordinate 52,531,017 of NC_081359.1, read as the reverse complement.
TGCTCCAAATGACCAAAGTTGTATATTTTAGGTGGATTGGCCACGCTAGATTGCCCATAGTGTCCAGGGATGTGCAGACTTGGTGAGTTAGCTATGGTAAATGTGGGGTTATGGGAATAGGGTGGTGAGATGCTCTTTGGAGGTTCAGTGCAGACTCCTTACACTGAATGGCCTCTTTCTGCACTGTAGAGATTCTGTAATCCTCAGTATTTGATAAGGTGCTGCGTAAAAGGATATTGCACAGAATAGAAGCGGCATTTGGAGAAGAAGCTGGAAACTTTGAGAGCCTACAACCAATAGATTAATTCCTCTCATGTCACTTGATCAAAATCCCGGAATTCCCTCCCTAATGGCATTGTGAGCCTATCTAAAGCAAATTGACCATAACAATTAAAGAAGGCAGCGTGCCATTACATTCTCTAGGCCAACTAGGAGTGGGCAATAAATGCTGGCTGCACCAGTCATACCCCCAAACATAAATGAATAAAATATATTATAACGTCTGCAGTCCTGCTACATCCCATCATGAACAGGGATGTACAAATAAATAATTAACAGCAGACAACACAAATATTAGACTCCACATATATCTGCAGCCTCAATGATGGAGGAGACCAGTACATTAGTGCAAAGACAATCCTGAAACATTTGCCACCATCAAAAGCCAAAAGTGCTGAGTGGATGATCTGTGTCGATCTTCTCTTGAGTGCAAAGCATCATACAGATCAATTTTCAGCCAATTCAATTCACTCCACTTAATCTCAAAAGCAGCAGAAGGCATGGGTACTACTGAATACAATACGACTGAAACATCTGTTTTGTTGGAAATGGTCATTGTTTGAAAATCCTGTGCTGTGAATGTTACTTGCTGTTTATCAGACCAAACCTGAATGTTTTTTCAGGTCTTGCTGCAAATTGACATGGACTGCTTCAGCATCTGAGGAGTCATGAGTAGTGCTAAACATTGTGTAATCATCAGCAAATATCTTCAGTTTGACTTTATGATGTAAATTAAACCTTTGTTAAATCAGCTGAATGTACTTAGAGCTGGAACAGTATCTCAAGGAACTCCTATAGAGAGTTACTGGGGCTGAAATGGTTGACATGCAATCACCAAAACCATCTTCCTTGTGAGGAATGACTCTAACTAGTGGAGAGCTTTCCCCTAGATTTCCATTAGGTCTAGTTTTTTTGGAACCCCTTGATGCCACACTCTATTAAATGTGGCCTTGATATCAAGGGCAGTCACTATCGTCTCTGCTTTAGAGTTCAGCTCTTTCATCCATGTTTCTACCAAGGTTGTAATTAGATCAGGTGCTAAGTGTATCTGGTGGAGCCAAAGCCGGGCATTAGAGATCAGGTTATTGCAGAGCAGATTCTGCTTGTTAACACTGTTGTTGTACCTTTCATCGCTTTATCGATGATTGAGAGTAGACTAATGGTGCTGTAATTAGCTGGGATGAATTTGTCCTGAATTTTGTTTACAGCACATACCTGAATAATTTTCCATACTGTCTGGTAGATGCCAGTGTTGAATAGCTTAGATATAGCCATGGCTAGTTCTGAAGCACAAATCTTCAGGACTAAAGCTGCAAAAGCTTGGCCAAGAGTGTGAAATATTGTAGAGCACAAGTCTTCAGTACTATTGCTGGAAAGTTGTCACCACCCCTAACCTATTCAGTACCTAGTGCCTTCAACTACTTCTTCATCTAATATACAGTGAATTGAACTAGCCAAAGACTGACATCTGTGGTCCTGGGGACCTCAGGATCGAACTGAGATGGATCATCTACTTGGCAGTTCTGGATGAAAATGGTTGTAAACGCCTCAACCACTGTTGTGCTGTGCATTGATGAATTATAATATTCTGAAATTTCAGTATGTTAGGATTAAACTTTCCTCCTAAGCCAAACTGAGAAGCAATCTTTAGCCTCAAACAGATTATTTGTGACATATGTATATCAAACTAACTTGTATCATACGTGTATCGTACGTGAACAAAGTGTATATGTTGGCTTCTGCTGCACAGCAGAGGAAGAATAAGTGTATGAAGGAGTAGTAATAGGGATTCAACTATAAGGGGAATAGCTGAATGTTTCTGTGGCCATAAACAAGACTCCAAGACAGTATGATGCCCACTGGGTTCTAGAGTCAAGGATATCTCAAAACAAACACAGAACATTGTGGAGTGGGAGGATGAACAGCCACTGGTTGTCATATGCATCGATATCAATGACATATGTAAAAAAGAAGGGATGAGGTCCTGAAAATGAAACATAGGAGGTTAAGAAGATGGTGCAAAGGGGAGGGCTTCAGTTTCCTCAGACGTTGAAACTGGATCTGAGGGAGGTGAGACCAGTACAAGCTAGATAGATTGCATGCTGGCAGGACCAGAACAGATGTTCTAGGGACAGTATTTGCTGGTGCAGTTGTTGGGGGGGGGTGGTGGGGGCTTTAAATTAAAATGGCAGGAGGATGCTAACCCGCATGTGGAAACATTAGAGAGGGAAACAAGGGAAGAAAACAAAGGTCGAATAGGTATTAAGAAAAGTGATAGGCAGAGAATTCAAGAATAAGAATGAGACAGGGCCAGAGTGCAAAATAATGTGAACAGAAGTAGGAATATTAAAAAGACAATCCACAAGGCCTTGTGCCTTATTGCACTGAGTGCTTGCAATAACGTGGATGAAATAATAATAATAATGAATGATATAGTTGGGATTATGGAGACATGATTGCAATGAAGAGTAGGGGTGAGGACTGAATATCTAGGGATGTTCAGTTTTTAGGAAAGGCAAACAAAAAGGAAAAGAAAAAATTCTGAAGAAGGGTCTCAGCCTGAAATGTCAGCCTTCCTGTTCCTCTGATGCTGCTTGGCCTGCTGTGTTCATCCGGCTGTACACCTTGTTATTTAAAAAGGAAAAGTAGTTGGGGTAGCATTGCTGATAAAGTATAAGTTTAACACAACAGTGAGGAAACACATTTGCTCTGTACAAGTGGAATCTGGATGAACAGAAACACCAAGGGGCAGAAAATGATAGTGGAATTAAGAGCAGACCAGCAAAACTATAGTGGTAACGTTGGGAAAGGCATTGAACCAGAAGTTAGATGTGCAATTAATGCAAGCAATTACAGCTGTAATTATGCAACTTTAATCTATATATAGATTGGGCAAATTAAATCTGTAAAATGCCTTAAGGAAGGAATTCCTGGGGTATGGGATGGTTTCCAGGATCAATACATTGAGATAACAACAAGAGAGCAGGCCATCTTAAATTGGCTATTGTCTAACGAGAAAGTAATATTTATCAATTTAGCTGTATGAGGTCCCTTGAGGGAAATGTGACCAAAATATGATAGAATTCATCATTAATGTGGAGAGTGACTTAACTGATTCTGAGGCTAAGGTTCTGAATGTAAATAATGGAAAACGTGATGGTATGAAGTGTGAGCTCGTCTTAACCAATTGGGAAATGTTATTTAAACATTATTATATAGGCAATGTTTGATAGGCAATGGCAGACATTTACAGAGAGCATAGAAGAACTGCAACAGTTGTTTATTTCTATCTGGCACAAAACATAAAACAGGAAAAGTGGCCTGACCATGGTTAAACAGGGAAATTAGAGAACATATTAGATTCAAGGAAGGGACTCACAAATTGGCCAAAAATGTTTAGTCTTGAGCAGTGAAACCAGTTTAAATTTCAGCAAAGAGGGACAAAGTGATTGAGTAAGAGAGGGTAAATAAAGTAGCAGAGTAATCTGGTGGGGCACAGACAAGCCCAGAATGTAAAAACTTGTCTAAGTACAAGAAGAGAGAAAGATTATTGAAGACAAATGCAAATCTTACTGTCAGAAAAGAGGCACAAAATGAAATAAGTACTTTATTTGGTCTTCACAAAAGAGGAAACAATTTACTCCCAATCAATGTGGTCTTTGAGAGGGAGGAATCAAAGAAAATCAGAATTAATAGAGAAATGATGTTGGAGAAATTGATGTGATTAAATGCCAATAACGCTCCATGGCCTGATAAACTTACGTCCCGAAATATTAAAGGATGCGGCTGTGGAAATACTGGATGCATCTGGATACATCAGTGGTTATCTTGCAAGACTCTATATATTCTAAATAGCTCCTATTGATTAGATGTTAGCTAATGTAACCCCAATATTTGAAAAAGGAGGTAGTGAGAAAACATGGAATTATAGATCCATTACCCTGACCCGTTATGGAGACAAAGCTACAATCCATTATAAAAGATTTAACAGCAGATCATTTGAAAAACAGTGACAGGATCAAACAGAGTCAGCATGGATTTACGAAAAAGAAACCCTGCTTGACAAATCTGCTGAAATTTTACATGGATGTAACTAGTAGAATTAATGAGGAGGCGAGAGTGGATATGGTTTACTTGGGCTTTTGGAAAGTGACTAGTGAGGTACAGAGATTAGTGCTTGGACCCCAGCTATTCACAAAAAATATTTGATGATTTAGACAAGGTGACTAAATGTAATACCTCCAAGTTTGAAAATGACACAAAGCTTGGTGGGAGGGTGATCTGTGAGGACAATGTGAAGATGATTTAGCATGACTTGGACAAGTGGAATGTGTGGGAAAATGCATGCCAGATGAAGCATAAGATGTGGAGAAATGTGAGGTTACCCACTTTGGTAGCAAAAACAGAAAGGAACAGAAGCAGAATATTGTGTGAATGGCAATAAAATTTGAAGAGGGGATGTCTGGTTGTACACCAGCTGTTGAAAGTAATCATACAGTACAGCAGGAGGTGAAGAAGGCAAATGGTATGTTGGCCTTCATAGTGGGAGAATTTGAGAGCTGGAACAAGAAAGGTTTGCTGCAGTTGTACCTTGGTGAGAACACATCTCGAGTATTGTTTGCAGTTTTGCTGTCCTTATCTAATGAAGAATGTTTTGGCTGTGGAGGGAGTGGAACGAATATTTACCAGACTGATTCCTGGGATGGCAAGGCTGATGTGTGAAGAGAGACTGGATCAGTTAGGATGACATCCACTGGAGTTTAAAAGAATGAGCAGAATTTCATGGAAACCTATAAAATTCTAACAGGATTTCGCAGAAGACCTACTTTCTGCCCACAAAAAAAAATGTTGATCTTCCAGTTGCCTGTCACTTCAACACACCACCCTGTTCCCTGGCCAACATCTCTGTCTCAGACTTGCTGCAGTGTTACAGTGAAGCTCAGCACGAACTGGAAACTGGAAGCACCTTATTTTCCACTAGGGGTCTCTGTTGCGTTCTGGACTAAATATTAAATTCAACAATTTTAGGGCTTGAGCTCTTCAATATCCTTACCCCATACCTCACACACTAGGCCTTATTACCACATAGTCTGATATTACACACTACCTATTGTTAGCCACTAACGGTCTCCGTTATTAGCTATTCACCCTCCTAGGCAGATGGTAATCCACTGCTTTGTCTGTCCAACTGTCCTCTCTCTTTGGGCATTATCCGCACTTATTGTTTACAGCCTATCCCCTCTTCCCATCGTATTGTTTGCGTATAAACCAACATTTTCCGAGCTACCGTCGGCCCTGAGGCAGGGCCGCTCAGAGAAGTGCTAACTCTGATTTCTCACCACAGAAGATGCCAGACTTGCTGAACGATTCCAGCAATGTCTGCTTTTGTTTCTGATTTTTAGCATCCTCAGATCTTTCAGATTTTATTCAGTGTTAGATTTGGTTGTACTGACTTTTACAGTTAAATAGTCATTTGGCTTGGTCCGTATAAATAATGCTCATTTGTAAATGATACAAAAGCCTATTTAATGTTGATAAAATTGTGCCCACACATATGAAAGAACAACAGGTGCGTAGGCAACCTGATATGTTAAGAAATTATTGAACTGGAGCTTTACAAGAATATCCACTAGAGGACAGTATGGCTACATTTAGAGGATAACTGGCACTTGACTAGTATGTTTTTTTCTAAAATTAGATTTGAACACAATAAATTTATTTCATTTAATGTAATGTCTTTAATGATGATCAATTAATGTATCAATATCCAATGAACATAAAAAAGTTAAGCAGAGATTTTGACAAGTCCTAAGATTCCCAGTTGAATCATGAGGAGCTAATTGAGAATTAACATGAAGCTGGGTTGGGAATATGAACATAAGATACCTCAATTCATCAGAATCAATTCAAAACTACAGAGGTGTATGAATGAAATATGGAGATGATCTTTGATATTCAAAATGTGCTTCATTGAATTTTAAAGATTTGCAGTTGTGGGCCTAATTTAAAGGGAAATGTGCGAACACACATAAAAACATAAGGCTATTTATTTCTGATTTACATACAGCAATATCTATGCATTGAAAAGGGATCAAAGTTAGATCTTGATGCCAATATCAGTATCATTGACAATCACCTCAAAGGGACAACCATATCTGACATCAGAGTTTCCAGCTCTCAAAATGTTGTCACTAAAGCTGCTGCAATTCTTTGGATTTGAATCTTTTTTTCTTAACCAGTTAAAGGGAGGCCCTTGGGAATGTATTTAAAAGCTGCAATAGCTGGATTTGTACAAAGAAAGGGTTTCACAATAGAAAAATGCTTGTTATAAACACACCAAACTTCATCCTTTTTGATTTTAATGCAGGACTCTGTGTCCCTTATCTATCGTGGTCGGACATTGCCAACATACCTTTTAAAATGACATACTGTGGAAGAAAAATTGCCTTGGTTAAATTCCATTTAAATGGGAATCAAGGTCACAATTTTTTGTGATTATTATATCATTAGTTGTATACTTCAGGAGCATGGAAAAGACACTAAGTTCCTGTTGAACTGAAAGCAGATGATGAGTCAATGCTAAATGCGCACATCAAAGTCTAAACTGGGCTCGAGTCTAATGTGATGGAGAAGCTACATACAAGAATGGGAAGCACTGAGGACAAAACTGGGTTTCATGACCACAATGAAGCCAGTTGTAGGTTCCTTAGAGCACATCCCAAAGGAAAATCCAGTAAGGAAAAAAACAGTTTTAGTTAGAAATGAATGTACTGATCATACTGGCTCTTCTCTATGAAGTATACAAAGGACAGTTGGTCACTCACATGCTTAATTGGTTTTACTGTTAGGGAATGTCTAACACATTGCAGCTGGTGTCAATGCCGATTAGTGAGCTCAGAAAATAGTGGGGGTACTGGGTGGGAAACAATCAGAAATTGTGCAGGAGCAGATTAGTAGAGGCTGAAAATTATTTTGTGAAGTCAGGAGGAGCATTGCTGCTTCAAAAGCCCATGGTTTTTTGTGAGTTTTTCTTTAAGCATCTTCCAGTTGTCTCTTTACATTGCTGGTTTTTTTGCCACAATATCAAAAAAAAATTATGCACGTATTAGTCTGTCTCTGAAATTGATGCAGGAGTTTTATTGTATTGAATTATGAATTCAGTTCATTACAGCTTGAGTCTGGGGCATTTTGAAAAAAAAAATCCACAATTGTAGATATAGAGTAGTCCAATAATTATGCAAATGACTATATATGACTTTATTCTATTGCCCTTGAGCTTAGTAATTGATATGAAAACAGCCAGGATTAAAGAAAGTAAGGACATCAGGGCATTCTAAAGTAGTTAACAACCAACTACTTTGGAAATGTGAGATAACAAAGTGTGGAGCTGGATGAACACAGCAGGCCAAGCAGCATCTCAGGAGCACAAAAGCTGACGTTTCAGGCCTAGACCCTTCATCAGAGAGGTCGTTGTTACAATGTAGAAACCATGCCAGCCAATTAATATACAATGTTCCAAAATGTATGACTGGATAAATGACTAAGTAATCTGAAGGAGTGATGTCACTTTCCATAGTGTCCTCCCAAGTGACTGATCATTTCTGAAATAGATCATGTCCAGTTTTTTTGATTGGTTAAGATTAAGTATTGGTGTTGAACTTTAGAATGTTGGTATTATTGTGCTATACCACGCTTCTAAGGAGACATGCTGATGATGTTATTAGCATATCACAGCATATTACCTATTCAGAAAGTAGTCTCTGTCTCCATCTTACTGAATCGTCTTGCTGAATGACATGCTGAGGGAAGCATGCAAGAATTTATACTTGAATTGCTTAACTTCTGCGTAGACTACCAATGGCTGTAATTATTAAATATGTAGATACCAGCAAATCTATTGAACCTTTGAGTATTTTGTCACCTTTGTCTCATTCTTATGCTATGGGAACTAACAGAAGTATCACCTTATCAAATATGAGTGTTCTACTCAAGGTAAAAATCCCATTATTGTATCGACAGTTGCTTGTGAATGCAGAACAGATCTGGGTTTACAGCAGTGACTGTTCATAAAGAAACAACTCCCAGCATCCATTCCTCAGCATGTCATACTGCAAGAGGACTCAGCAAGATATATAACCTGAGAGATATAGTAGAACTAAACCTCTTCACAATAGATACAAACACCAAATTCTTGGGAATATCAGCAGGTCTGGCATCATCCATAGAGGGAGAAAAACAACGTAATCCTCGATTTCGAAGAAGTCTTTTGAGCAGAACAGCTTTTAAACAAGAGAAATAGATATGAACAGGGGTAGCCACAAAGCAAGAGTTGAGAGGTTGGAGGAATGGGGTACCATGCTCAGTACATGTTTCAGTCTGAGAATTGATATTTCTAACTAAGAATGTATGCATGTCTAACCATATCGCTAGCTGTATCTTTACATATGCATAGAATAATGCTGCCTGACATTGAACTTTGAGTGAAATTAAAAATTAATGGAGTGGATTAGAAGCATTTGTCAATCATTAAAAAGTCTATTATCCCTGACAGAATCACAGAATTGTCATGGTGCAGAAGGAGAATATTCAGCCCACTGTGTCTACAAACGAATAAATCACCTATCCCAAATCATCTTTTTCTTCCCCATACCATTGTACCTTATTCCTATCTACAAAGTTAACATTTCTAAAATTGGATCTAAATTCAAATTCCAATCCAAATAATTGTCCAATGCTCCCTTGAATGCCTCAGTTGAACCTGCCTACACCACACTTCTAGGCAGTGCATTCAAAACTCGAAGACAAGCATATGGACGTACATGGAATAGTGTAGGTTAGATGGGCTTCAGATTGGTATGACAGGTCGGCACAACATTCAAGGGCCGAAGGGCCTGTACTGTGCTGTAATGTAATGTTCTATGTTGTAACTCACATTATCCTTGATTCTTTTCCAAATCAGTTTAAATCTGTACCATTTCATTCTTGTTCATTTTATGAGCTGGAACAACTTCTACCTATCTACTCTATCAAACTTACTCATGATTTAGAAAACCTCTATCAAATCTTCTCTCAGCCTTATTTTCTACAAGTAGAACAGTCCCAGCTTCTTCCATCTACGTTCATATCTGAAGTTTCGCATTCCTGGAATTATGCTTGTAAATCACTTCTCCACCCTCTCTAAAGTATTCGAATCAATCCTGTAATGTAGCCCTCAGAACTGTACACAATGGTCCAGCTGATGCCTAATAAGTGTTTTGTACAAATCCAATATAATCTACTTGCTTTTTTACCGTGTCCCTGTTAATAAAGTTGAGAACACAGTAAGATTTATTTCCTGCTCACTCCACCTCTCCTGCCACATTCACATGTGCACATATACACCCAAGGCCCTTTGATCCAGCACGGCCTTTAAAATTATATACTCTGTTTTATTTTTTCCTGACATTTTTGCCATCAAAGTACTTCACCTCACACTGCTCTGATCTATCGACCTAGCTGCCTATTACACCAAGTTGTTAATGTTCTTTTGGAGTTCTACACTATCCTCCCAGTTTGCAGTTCTTCTATATTTTATGTCATTTGCAAATTTTGAAATGCTCCCCTGCACATCAGGATCCAGGTCATAAATATACATCAAGGAAAATAAGGGTCCGAATGCAGGGCCCTAAGGAACTCCACTGCAATTAAACTTTGATTGGATGTTGCTTCTGTCCCTTTTATACCATGACCTGTAACTTTACTCACATGCCTGTTCTATGAGTATCAAAAACCTTCTGGAAATCTATATACATCACAACAACAATTCTCTCATCAATCCTTTCTGTCACCACTGCAAAAAAACTCCAGCAAGTTAGATCAACATGGTTTCCCCTTTAGAAATCCACACTTACTCGTCATCATCAACCACATTTTCCCATGTGATTAATTTTATTCCACATTATTGTTTCTAGAAGCTTTCTTATCATCCAAGATAAACTGACTGGTCAGTAATGGCTGGGAATATCCTCAATATCTTTCTTGAGCAAGACAATAAATTTTGAAATTCTCCAGTCTTCTAGTAACTCCCCTGAGTCCAGGGAAGACCAAAAGATAACATCCAGTGTCCTGTAATTTCTATCCTCACTTCCTTTAAAATCTTTGGATATGCCTCATCTGGTTGTGGTGTCCTGTCAACCTAATGTACCAACTATGATGAGTAGTCCAAGATTTTGAAGGGAAACAGTTCTTCCAGGTTGTGAAAGAGAGTGGCACGGTGGCTCAGTGGTTAGTACTGCCGCCTCAAAGTACCAGGGACCTGGGTTCAGTTCCACCCTTGGGCGACTGTCTGTATGGAATTTGCATATTCTCCCTGTGCCTGCGTGGGTTTCCTCCAGGTGCTGTGGATTCCTCCCACAGTCCAAAGATGTTCAGGCTAGGTGGATTGGCCATGCTAAATTGCCCGTAGTGCTCAGGAATATGTAGCTTAGGTGGGTTATCGGGGATGGGTCTGGCTGAGATGCTCCAAGGGTCAGTGTGGACTTGTTGGGCTGAACGGCCTGTTTCTACACTATTGGGATTCTCTGATTCTAGAGAAGAAAAGGAAGATGTGTTTGACGGTGGCATTGCATGGGAGGTGATGAAAGTGGCAAGGATGGTCTGTTGAATGTGGAGGCTGATGAGGTGGAAAGTGAGGACAAGGGGGAATCTTTTATGGTTCGGGAGGTCATAGAAAGGAGCGAGAACAGAAGTGTGTAAAACTGAATGGCCACAGTTAAAGACTCCAAGAACCAAGAAGGAGAAAATCTTTAATAGAAAACAAGAAAGACACATTAGAAGCACTGGTATGGAAAGTAGCATTGTCTGACCAGATGTGGTAGAAAAGCTGGAGAGTAGAATAGATTTTCTACAAGAAATAAATGGAAAGGAAGTGCAATCGCTTGTGAGAATTATGATCTTATAGTGCATATAATGGAGGTCATGGAATGGAGGTGAAGGTGTTGAAGGGAAGAGTTGGAGGTGGGCCATTTTGAAATTGAATAGTGTGAAAATTGACATCAAAGAGGATGAATATTTCAAAGTTGAAACAAAAGAAGGAAACAGCACTAATGCAATCATCAAAGTACCCAAAAAAGAAGTGTGGGAGTGAAACTGCATAAGAATGGATTAATTAATGTTTTATGACAAAGTAGGTACAGCTAAGTCACAAATGGATATTCATATCCATACTTGAACAGAGTACATGGAGTCATAGAAGTTTAATGTGTGATCAATTTCAATCAGGCTGAGGAGGGCGGTTATGGACAGGCAGTGGTTGAGTCTCCAATGAAGAAAAAAGTAGAAAGCCCTCAGACTGTCCTAATGGGACATGAAGATGTAGAGACGTTGTATATCCATTGTGACAATAAGATAGTTAGAACGAAGAAATGGGAATTTCTCAAAACTGTGTAAGGTGCTCAAAATTAAGCAATATTCAAAACTATGGCAACTGAAATAAAATGAAATGCATTTTCCATGTACAAGACTCAATAAATGTATATTGTGCTACAAACAGCATGAGTTAATGAAAAAGACAAACATTTTGTTCTCACCTTATTTCATATTCCTATATTCTCATTTAGCAAAGAATCAGTGCAAGACCTCCAACTCTATAAATAGCACAAGTCATGCATGTTTAAGTTATGTAACCTGTGTTGTTATAGGTAATGAACTATATTTTAGAATGATAAATAATATAAAGATTTGTGTTTTTCCTCTCATTCATTCTCGCACTTAAGAAAATTTGAGTAGAATTTTATGGAAGGAGACATTTTTGGTCTGTAGTAATGTGACTATCTATTTAATGCCTTTCTGGTATAGCATTATGAATGACAAAGGAACTGTCAGTGCTATGTCTGTCATTCTATATTTTCCAATCATATTTAAGGTTGCAATAAATGATTACTGTAAGATTGGTAGTATGACTATAATCCTATAAGCCATCATAAACTTTTGCTCTTCTGGCATTTTCTATTATTTGGATGATCAGTTTTAAAATTTTAAACTAAACATTCTACCTTTTTGTTTTAAATGATGGAAGCATATAAGTTGTAGTGACAAATTATGCTTAACAATCAAATTATACAAATATCAAAGTTTAACACAGCTGCATGGATTAACCTGTAGGAAATCAAATAGCATTATTTGAACAAACTAGATTATATGGAATGGGCCATTAACAAAAGACGGCAACAGCAACATTTCTGTAAGGACAATAAATTACTTTGTCATCCATACATTCCAGAAACAGCTCCATACAACTGTTAGAGGCATTGTTACTATGTTGTTTCTTGTTACTATGTGTCAAATGGAAATGAAAAATAAGTACGGGGGATAAAGACATTCGGAGCTGCAAGTGGAAGAAAATAAACAATAGTCAAAAGATTTCACAAGTGAAACTTTCCAGTTTGCGTGAAAGTAAAGTGTGCTAAGCTTCATTTTCCAATGAAGCTTGGTACATTACGCTTAAAATCTTGAAAATAAAATGATGCCTCTGCTCACTACATACAGATGGGGAAACAAGCATAGGTCATTCGATTACCCTCATCTCAGCCACTTTTTGGGGTACAATATTTTTTAGTCATTCACTGTATGAAGAAACACTTCAGATAGAACTCCTCAGCGCTAATTTTAAGATTATGCCTCCCTGTTCCGAGATTTTATCTGTGGAAAAATGTAGATTTTTTTTATCTTCCACCCTATTAATCCTTTAGTTATCTTAAACCACCTCAATTAGTTCATCCCTTAACTTATACATTCAAGCAAATTCAAGCTTACTGTATTCAACATGTCTTCATAATTTAAACTTTTTAGACAAGTATCATTCTTCTGAATCTGTGCTGTGCCCTTTGGGAGACGAGTATATTCTTCCTCAGTTGCAATGTCCAGTTGGAAATAATACCGTAGAAAGGATTTCATCTAACTGCTGCATACTTTTTTTCTTTGTATTCCAACTTACCCCAAATAATAGGCAACATTTAAAGAACCTTTTAAATAATTTTTATTCTTCTCAGTCAGCCTTTCCTAAAATATGGTCATCCGAAGATGTTAGGTTCTTAATATTTAGACAATATTTATCATATCTTTCGCACGTCCAAACTAAGCTGTATCTACTTTAGCTTTTCCCATTCATCTGACCTATCCAATGACCCTTTTTAAGTTTTTGTTTGTGTCTACATTATTTTGTATGGCACCTAAACTGGTGTTATCAGCAATCTTAGATTCACTTGTTACCTTTTCTTCATTAAAGTAATTTATAACTAGAGTGAAGAACCGTGGTCCCAGAATAGTTCCCTAGGACCACCACTAGATATACACTGCCAGTTTTGGGTACAATCTCTGGTCCCCTACAATCTAAACAACTTGTCCAAGTCAGTAGATTATTAACATTTCTATGCATTCCCATTTTTATTATGATTAATAACATTTGGAACTTAAGGCTACTCTCAGTTATGGCAACCACAAAGCTACCATCCAGTAGTTACCATGAAGTAACCAAACTCAGTTGGTTAATTAATATCCTTTAGGGCAGACATGTGGTGTTCTTGCACTGTCTGGCTAATATGTGATCAAGGACCAACAGCAATGTGATTGACTCTTAATTGCGAGCTGTAATGGGTTAAAAACCCATCAGTTCAAGGGAAATTAGGATAGGCAACAAAATGCTAGCCTTGCCAGTGCCACCAATATCCCGTGAAAGAACAAAAATACCCTGTAAATCTGTGTTGTTATTTGCATTTGCATACCAATCTAGTTGTCCCAAATCTGCAGTACTGGCAGTAGAACCCTCACCATTTTACCCCTGTCTCAACCTGACTGAAACAAAGATCATGCCATTTTGATGAGATGCTCCTGAGGTGGGGTGACAAGCTGGGAAGTACGATGTTTCATGCTGCTAACTTGACAGCAAAAATCTGAGTCCAAAAATCTACTGAGGCATTATTTTCCAGTTCAGGTAAACAGAACAGATTCCAAATATTCACTTTCTGAAGAAGGGTCCAAACCTGAAACGTCAGCTTTCCTGCCCCTCTGATGCCACTTGGCCTGCCGTGTTCATCCAGCTCTACACCTTGTATCTCAGATTCCAAATATATTCCTTCGTCAACTTCATAAAAAAAATTAGATCAGTTGGTCACTTGTTTAATTTTCGTCTGTTCTAAAATGTTTCAGGATGTTCTGAGAATATAAAAGAAAATACATAAATACAAATTGTTCTTTTCTGTAATTCAGGCTGTATCATTATAAATATACTACACTATTTCATATAGTCTGGTATAGTACAGGAGCCAGCTAATCTCTATTTGCTGCATTCAAGACGATTGTGATTACAAACTTCAAATTCAAAGGAAAACATGTATTTCACTGACCTTTCCTTTTTCTGTTTAAAAATAATAATTGCAATTGAGTTTTGGTTTCAAGCAGTTCCATATAAACATTATCAATATTCAATAAGCATATTATTGACAATGCATGTCTCTATTACTTGTTAGCCTATAAGGACCCATCTCTGCCTTTCAAAGTCATAGTTGTGTTCAGAGTGCTTTCATTCGTTTCTAAGACAAGCATGAAGGCACTGCATCAACTTAGATATTTCTTTTTTGTTTTTCTTGGTCAACAATAATTATGATTGGAAGTAGACAAACAAGAGGTTGGAAGAACACTGCAGGCTACGCAGCATCTGGAGGAAAGGAGCAGTCAATGTTTTGGGTGCTTTTCTAAGGTGAGCACTGGCCGAGCATCTCCTCTGGCCCGTAATGGCCAACCTAACCTTTGGGTTGCTGCCCATTTCAATTCTCCGACTGAATCCCCCTCCAAATGTCTGGCTTTGGCCTCCTCCAGTGTCACAGTGACTCAGAATGAAAATTTGAAGATCGGCACCTTATCTTCCACCTGACCATCCTACAGCCTAGAGGACTGAACACTGAGTTCTCCAATTTCAAATAACCTTGCCACCCATCCCTTGCCTCCTCTTCCAGCCCAACCTCCTCTCTTCCATTCTACCTTCTGACCCTCCCTTCCAGCCACTAACTGGATTCATCCCTGCCATTAACCAACCAGGTCATACCTACCACCAGTGTCCACCTATCATCACTATTCCGCTCCGCCCCTTTCCCTCACTTCTTTATCTGCAGCTCTCTCTACTCCCACATACGGTCCTGAAGAAGGGTAATATTCAAAAATTTTCCTGCTCCTTTCCTCCAGATGCTGCCTGGCCCATTGTGTCCTTCCAGCCTCCTGTTTGTCTACCTTGGATTCCAGCATCTGCGGCTCTTTTGTTTTTTACAATTGGAGATTTGCTCAGAGGCACAATCCTGGTGCAGTGTATTGCATTATTGGAATATAGGATATAGAATTCAGCTGTATATATTGTGGAATAAAAGGTGAACTACACTTTTGATAATATTTTCAACTAAGTATTTTCCTAAATAACTATACAATGATAATGTTGGAATACATGGAATCAGGATCTTACTCTTTAAGCTTCCGGAGATTTTTCTCTCATTATATTTGATCCTTTTTTTGTTAATAAATATTTTTGATGTTTACTGACATGATGCACATTCTATCAACAACCCAGGTCTGATCTTACTACATTGTGACGAGTGGCCACTAGATGCATTGAACTGCTGGCAATTGGTAAGTGAGTACCTGCATAGGGGCCCAGTGGAGGCATGGGGTAGCAGGTCAATAGTGAGGCTAGTTGAGTAATCTGACCACCAAAAGGGCAGAAATATCTGAAGACCAGCTGTTTTGTAGTGCAGCAGGCAGAGGGCTTTAATGTCATTGAAGTCACTGAGTTGCAGAGAGCAAAACACCGCACAAGTGTTGACAAAGTTCAGGAAAAATCAGTCAGCCACAGAGAATAATAGATCACTGTAGATTATCTTTACAGATATGGGAAAGAAAAGGCACTCAGGAAATCCACTAATGATGTACATGGAAGAAAATGGTGCGCATTTGATGCTATTAGGGGTTCCCACTGGTGGGAATTTTACTAAGTATTAGAAAGGGTCTTGAGGGCCAGAACAAGATCATCTGAGAACTAGATCAGCAACACAAGAAGTCAAAGGTAAAATAAACATTCTGCATGTGTCAAAAGATTGGAGGATGTTGAGGAGCATGATGACTTCCTCTTAAGGTTTTCTCAGGCCCACTACAGGATTTTGGTCCCCTGATTAAACAAGCTCACAAATTGAATACGGTATTCAGATTCCATGGTTAAGGCAGGAAAACTAATTTTAAATTGAATGCAGTCAAGGGCATATCTTTCTTTTAAATGCAAAGCGTGATGGAGGCTAAGCATTCTATGACTTTCTTCCATTCAACTTTAAAGTGCAAAAGGTGAGAGGGCACATGTAAGCTGTATTTGGCAATGATGTGAGAGAGATCACCGATGCATTGTCTCTCACTTCTAATTGTCACTCTTTATTAAATGGAAATATTTATTTGGCTTTGAAACTTCTAGTTTTCCTAATTGCAGGAGAAACTGGAGTGGACTCAGTGCTCTGTGAATCAGTCTCCACTTCAGAAACTCTAGTCCAAGGACTGCAATCTATAATCAATGTGCAGTGGCCTTACATCTGGAACAGAATCTGTCAAGGGCAGAGAGAGAACAGCAACCTTAGTTTATCGGTGTAAAGGAATATTCTGCAAAAGCAATCTTTTCTTAATTAGAGAGATTAACCTCAAAACAACTATCATCTTTTGAAGGAGTAAGTATAAAAATTTTGAAGGGAATTGCACAATCTAAGACCTCTACGTCTAGTCAGTACAAAACCTTTGGAGAGTTTAAGACTAGTATGCAGACTTTGGATGTACTACCATTATCTAATTTTCCATTAAATGTTTAGACCAGAATCCTGTGCAGGTACTCCTAATCATTCCTGGTGTACGTGTTTATTTTGTTGATAATGATGGTATATTCTTCCTTTCTGACAGAATTTACAAATATCATTGTCTTCATAGGAGCAACCTTGAGTTGAAACAAGCGTGGAAGTGACATCACTACCTACAGAAGAAGAAATTCTTGCTCTGCTTGAGTAGTAGAGAAGTTCTCATTTCCAGAATTTGTGTCTTTTGAAAGGTCTTCATTCTTCTTTTTACCTCCCTTATCTGTCCTGAGAGATGTTGTTTAATAATTCTATTGTGTCAGCAGCTGTGGACATCTCTGATTTTTTTTTGCTGCAACTGGAAAGTTTCCTTTATTCAAGCTGGAGTTTTAGCCTTTCCCTGGTGTAGTGCAGAAGATAATGAGAAAATGAATTTCAGTTCATTGCCTTCATTCTCAAAGGATTGTAACATTTGTGTCATAGAGACTTGTATCATCATCAGAAATCACTAACAGTTGAGGTTTCTTTACGAGAATCCATGAACACTCCTGCTTTTTTATTGCAGCAAAGAAGATTCAATTCACATTAGTATATAAATGGTCAGAGTTATTAATGCACGGGGAGTAGAACAGTATCTTGGTGTGAATTTTGTGTGTTAATTTTGGAAAAGGAATGTTGAGAAATGACCCTAAAATCTATATGGTGCATCATGGAATGTATTCAAAGATTGTAGAATTTTTTTGGAATTTCTTCAATTTTGACCACTTTCTAACATTCTTCCAAGACCGGGACATTCTCTTATCGTTATATAGTATAATTTATTTTGAATGTGGTCGTGGTCTAAAGCAAATGGCAATATCAAAATAAATATTAAAATTCGGCAGCTTCAGGATAATGCATGGAACAGGATTAATATCCTCATTTGCAGCTGTTCATGTTGTAGTTGGCGGACAATTGATATGATAAGGACTACCACTGTGAGTCATATCATTCATTTGGGAACAAAAGAACATTTTGCAATCTATCACTACCTTTTGGGAGCTTTGGTGATGATAAACACAGGCTAGCCTCAGTGTAATTGAGTTATGTAAAGTTTTAAAGCAGAGCACGTTATTTATTTGGCTAAAGTGCCCCTTTACCAACTACATGATTTGATTTCTTCTGAGGAAGGGTCACCGGACCCGAAACGTTAACTCTGTTTTCTCCTCCACAGATGCTGCTAGAACTGCTGGGGTTTTCCACCAACCACCTCCATTCCATACCTCCTAACCTCATCCCACCCCCTTGCCCTGTCCAACCTCCCCAGATTGACCTATCCCCTCCCTAACTCCCCACCTACACTCACCTCTACAGGCTCCATCCCTGCCCCTTTAACTTGTCTGTCTCCTCTCCTCCTATCTTCTCCTCTACTACCTTCGATCCGCCTCCCACTCTGTCCTTATTTATTTCAGAACCCTCTCCCCATCCCCCTTTTCTGATGAATGGTCTAGGCTCGAAACGTCAGCTTTTGTGCTCCTAAGATCCTGCTTGGCCTGCTGTGTTCACCCAGCTCCACACTTTGTTATCTAAGATTTTCCACCAACTTTGTTTTAGTTCCTGATTTACACCATTGGCAGTTCTTTTGGTTTTTATATGATTTGATTTTATGGCCCAGATCTTCCAGTCTTCAGATTGTCAGAGACCAGATGTCCTGTGAAAGGTGCATTACAGAACCCATTGAAAATCCAAACACAGTGACAACCAGGGAATTTCAGGGAAGTTTAAATTTGTCATGGGAAATTGCCCTGCATTTGGGACAGTTCAAAAACATCTCCAGCTCTGCAATGAAGCCTGATACTTCAGAGGATTGTGGCTTACTTATTTG
This sequence comes from Stegostoma tigrinum, assembly GCF_030684315.1. Taxonomy (NCBI): domain Eukaryota; kingdom Metazoa; phylum Chordata; class Chondrichthyes; order Orectolobiformes; family Stegostomatidae; genus Stegostoma; species Stegostoma tigrinum. The sequence goes on along the minus strand of NC_081359.1, from coordinate 52,512,030 downwards.
AAAATAACTTACTCAGGAAAAGTTGGTGAGATTAAAGTCTGCAGTAACTGAAAGAATCCTTACAGTGCATTTATAGGCCATTCAGCCCATCAAGTCTGCACCAACCGTCTGAAGAGCATAACACTTTATACCCATAACTCTGCATGGTTAATCCACCAAGCCTGCACAACCCTGTGCACTACAGGGCAATTTAGCATGATAACTCTACCTAAGCTGCACACCTTTGGACTGTGGGAGGAAAGCAGCATACCTAGAGGAAGTCCACACAAACACGGGGGAAATGTGCAAACTCCACAGTCACCCAAGACTGGGACTGAACCTGGGTCCCTGGCCCTGTGAGGCAGTAGTGTTAACCATTGTGTCAGTATGCCACTATGTAACTATGGAGCTGTAGGGGAGACTTGGGGCAGAAGTCCAGCAAGACCTACCTGGACAGCGGGAGCATTTTGCACCATCTCTTATGGTTTGACAAGTGGTCTCGTCAGTTTCTGGGTAGGCAGTGGTGTGTTGCCAATTAAATGGCATCATTTCTTGTTAAATGCCTTGTTAATGGCACAACCTTATTAATATTCAGGTAGGAGTGTTTCAGTTGGACAGCATCAACAGCAACATAAATGTATTTATATAGCAATGTTAAAGTCATAAAATGACCCTGAGGTCTTTCATAGCAGCAAATTTGAGAACAGTCACAAAGCATAATAAAAAGGTGAATAACCAAAGGCCTGGTTTAAAAGCTAAGGAATAAGGAGCATCTAAAACAGAGAAGAAAACTTTAGGAGCAGAAAGGTTGAAGGAGGGAATTCCAGAGCTTAGGATTTGGGCAGCTGAAGACAGCTCCAAGAGATCACAATTTTATAGGAAGAGGCATCTGAGAGAGTTGTGGACATAGAGGAGTTCATAAACAAAGGGAGAGGTAAGCCCATGAAGGTAGTTAGGTGGCTTAGCCATCGGAAATTCCGGGTTACAGGGAGAGAGTTGGGGGTGGTTTTGGTGTGAGTCTGGGTGGGTACGCTCCAGAGAGTTGTGTGGTCTTGTTGGGCTGAATGACCTGTTTCCACACTGTAGGGATTCTGTGATTCTGTGTTTAAAAACAAAACTGAGAATTTTAAAATTAAGATTTTGCTTGATTGGGAGCCAATTGTTTAGTTCAGTGGGTACAGGGGAATGGCACTTAGTGCAAGTTAAGCCACAGATATCAGTGTTTTGGTTGACTTCAGAAGTTTACAGAAGAGAGAAAACAGGGCAAACAGCTAGGAATGTGTTGCAATAGCTTAATCTCAAGGGAAAAAAGGTATGAATGAAGATGTCAGCAATGGATGAGCTAAAGCAGGATAAAGACTGGCAACATAACAGAGGTGGAAATACATGATTTTAGTGAGTTGATCTTAGAGTCAAATATTATACCAAGATTGCGAACGGATTAGCTCTGATTCAGCCAATTGATAGGAAGATCGACAAAGATGGCATCCAGGGAAAGGAGTCGTCAATGGTTTAGACTCCATGATGCTTAATTCGAGAAAATTTCTGCTAATTGAGAATCATATTTAACTAATAATTTTGAAACAGTAGAGGAGTTGATAGAGATGGTGCTGAGATCAAGTTTGGTAGAATATGGAGGAATTACGCCTTTTTTTTCCATGATTGCAGTTTTTAGTCTTTTTAATTTTGAACCACATCGCTAAGGTTGCCAATATTAAGCTTCTTCATGTACATGCTAGAATCGATTCATAATTTATTCTTTTTCAACATTGTCCTGTTAGTTATGTTAAATAAATCTCCAGCTGATCTGGAGCCCGTTTCTGAAAGTTGCTATGGTGATCTATTCTTTTCTGCGTGGTCTATAACAGGATGTAATTTAACAGTACTTTTTGTTTCAGCCTGCATGAAGCTAATTTTCCATTAATATACCCTTTGTTTATTAAATGAATTTGCTCTATTTTTGGTCGGGCATATGTTTGTTGCCAGAAAATCTCCACACTAGTGGAGAAACATCACAAAATTAAGCCTTAAATGATAAATTAATATAAATAAAGTAAGCCCTTGACCATTAGTTTGTTTTATTCCTTTTGTTTCTTTGCGTGGGTTAGATATTTTCAAATGCCAGCTTTCATGGCATTGATTTGATTTCTAGCAATGAATCTGCTGCAAACTTTAAGTAAACATGTCAGATGCTACTCATGAGCAAGCTTACAATAAGATAAAAATCTTTGCGTGTGAGTGTTGTATTTTCCATACTCACTGTTTAGTAAAATGTCAATGCAATACAATTTCCGTACTTACCCATGAAAGTGATGGCACTGCATCATGTGTTCATTTCTCAGTGAAGATAGAATGTGAGAATGTGAATTTAAATCATATTTAGGTAACAATAAGGAATTTTCAAAAATTGAGATGTTGATAAAAATCTGCCTGCAGAATTTGTGCGTTAGTGAGCTTGATTCTTCTCAGGAGCTCCCTGTATCATTTCAAGGAGTAACCACAGGGTCGCTGGGATGCTTGCTAGAGGTCATGCTAGTGACCCATTTAAAGTGCTAAATGGAAATTCAAAGTACTGCAGTTGCTGGAAATCAGAAAGAAAAACAGAAATTGCTGGGAAAACTCAGCAGGTCTGGCAACTCCCCTAAGAATCTTATATGTTTCAATAAGATCACCTCTCATTCATCTAAACTCTAATTAGTACAGGCCCAACTTACTCAATCTCCATATAAAACAATTCCTCTATACCTGGGAACAGCCTAGTGAACTTCTTCTAGACACTCTCAACTGCCAATATATCTTTGCTTAGGTAAGGGACCAATACTGTTTGTAGTATTACTGATGCTGACTAATACCTTGAATACTTTTAGCAAGATCTTCCCAACTTTATTCTGCATTCCCTTTGAAATAATGGCTAACATTTCATTTGCCTTCCCTATTACCTCCTAAGCTTGCATGCTAGCATTTTATCATTTATGCACAGGGACTCCCAAATTCCCCTGTGTTGTAGCTTTATGCAACCTTTCTCAGTTTTATTACATTCAGCTCCTCTATTCTTTCTGCCAAAATGTGTAATCTCACATTTTCCCAAATTATATCATCAGGCAAGTTTTCGCCCACTCGTTTAATCTGTTTATATCCCTCTGCAGACTTGCCACTTACCTTTCCACCTATTTTTGTGACATTCACAAATTCAACTAAAGTACTTGACTTTCATCATCCAAGGCATCAATATATATTGTAAATGACTGTGGCTCCAGCAATTAGCATTGTGCACTCTATGAGTTACAGATTGTCATCCTGAAAATGCCTCGTTTTTCCAAAGTCTTTGTGTTCTATTAGTTGGCCAATCCTCTATCCATGTTGGTATACTACCTCCAACACTTGGGGCTGTTATGATTTTATTAAGTAACTTAATGTAGCTTATCAAACACTTTTTGAAAGTCCTCCCAGATACATTTTGTCCATTACTTCCACTTTACCCATCATGTTGTTACCTCTACCAGGAACATTGCAGCAAGCCTGAGACAGAGATGCTGGCCAGGGAACAGTGTGGTGTGTTAAAGTGTCAGGCAACAGGTAGCTCATGGTCTTTTTGTGAGCAGCACGTAGATGTTCTGTGAAGCAGTCACACTTCGTTTCCCCAGTGTTGAGGAAACCACATTGTGAGCAGTGAATGCAGTAGACTAGATTCTAGTGAGGTGTTGCTTCACCTGGAAGGTATGTTTGGGCCTTTGTATACTGGGGAGGGTGGAGGTAAATGTCAGGTGTTACACCTTCGCTGGTTGCAGAGGAAGGTGCCGTGGGGCTGTGGGGTGTGTTGGGGGTAAAAGAAGAGTAGACCAGGCTGTCCCAGAAGGAACGGACCCTGCGGAAGACAGACAAGGGAGGGGAGGGGAATATTTCTGGTGGTGGCATCTCACCGGAGGTGGTGGAAATGGCTCCTGGTGGTCTTCTGGATGTGGATGCGGATATGATGGTAGGTAAGGATAGGTGAACCCTATCTCTGATGTGGGAGGGAAGAGTGGGGGTGAGGGCAGAATTGCAGGAGATGGGTAGAACCCGGCTGAGGGCCCTGTCGACAACAGAGCTAGGGTATCTTCAGTTGAGGAAGAAGGTGGACATATTGGAGGCTCCCTGGTTGTTAGTCATTAACAGTCCCCATTAATAACTATTCATCCTCCTAGCCAGATTGTTATCAATTCCTTTGTCTGTCTAACTCTGTTCAAACTCTATCCTATCGTTTACTCCCTACCTCATACCCCACCCTATTTTCTGCATACGATCTCACATTTTCCCAGCTACCATCAGTTCTGAAGAAGGTCACTGGACTTGAAATTTTAACTCTGACTTTTTCTTCACAGATGCTGCCAGTCCTGCTGAGCTTTTCTAGCAATTTTGTTTTTGTTCCTGACTTTCAGCATCCGCAGTTCTTTCGGTTTTTAATGTCACCTACAATCCCAATCATCTCCGGACCCTGCAGACCTGGCATCACTCCTGTAACTTTCCTACCTGACATGCATCCCTGATTCAACTCCGCTTAATCCAACAATTCCTCTGCTTTGACCAGACACCGGTCACCCACCCATCCCTGTGCCTGATTTTCATTAAATCCTGCACCCAGCTGGGACACTATTCCAAATATCAGACTGGTTCTCAAAACACACCTCTCACCCACCTGATCACTAACCCAACTGTCTTCCTACTCTCGGCTACCTAACCCCTCACCTACCAGCCAGCATCTCCCACTCATGTATCGGCAAACTGACTGGTACCTGACAGCACTTCTCCACCTGTCCCCAACCCTTTGATGACCTTCCCACAAATGCCACAGCCACTTGCAACCCTACCTTCCCTTTCACCACTTACCTTTGCCCTGCACCCTGCAAAGAGGCTGCTGGGCATTTTGTTATTGATGGGAAGGTTTGTGTGGCCGCCACACTGATCCACTCTGAAACTGGCTGCAATGATTCCTGGATTGGTCTCCACTGTTCTTTAACAGAAATTTCCTGGCCTAGAAATGCCCAGGTAGAACTGTGTGTAGTTTATTGTTTGATTGGGATTGGAAAATGGACTTCTATTTCTGATTGGAAATCTGGGCAAAGCCTCTTAGCTGAATGTATTTAAAGAAGTGAAGGGTGTTCTTGCTGGTGTTCTGACAAGCGTTTATCAATATTATAAATTAATCAGTATCATTTACACAGATAATTTGATCATTATTTTCTTCATTGGTTGTAATGTATTTTGAGATGTCTTTAGCTTGTGTGAAATGCAATATAAATACAAGTCTTTCACAAAATTACCATAAAATACTACTTGAATGCATTCCACTTCTGAATGTAAATTATAGCTCAGCAACAGCCAATTTAGGTAAGCTTCCATGAGCATGGCATAGATCATTATACCATAAATTTGTGAGATAAGTGCTGCAGCTGCAGGGGTAGTAAATGTCCTTGTTTGAATGTGATAACTGCCGATTTATGTTCCTTTCTCTTCATTTAGCACTGCTGGATTGCATTCTGAAATGGGCTTAACAAGTATTTGATGTTCACCAGAGGATGTGATGTCTGAGGATCAGAGGATTTTAGTGTATAAAACATCAACACATTATTTGTGATCAGTACTCTTTTATGACGTGACTCAATGGCACACTATAAATTTGTTTTCTTCAGTGAAGAGAAGGCAAAGTCAAGAACTGTCCAGTTTTAGACGTCAAAGTAACATTATTTGTTATACGTTGATATTAATATAGCAACATATGACAGTCATGGATATACCAGGCTGTGATCTAAGAGTTGCATTAAGTAAGGATGAATTTATTTATTTTTTTAATTCATTTGGAAGATGCAGGTGTTGTGGCTGGCCAGCATTTTTTGTCTGTCCCTTATTGCCCTTGGGAAAGTGGTAGTGATCTGCGTTCTTGAACCACTGCAGTCCACCTGCTCTGGGTTGACCCACAATGCCATTGGGGAAGCAATTCCAAGATTTTGACCCAGCGACAGAGACGGAATGGCGATATATTTCCAAGTCAAGATGGTGAGTGGCTTAGAGGAGAACTTGAGGTGGTGGTGTTCCCTATATCTGCTGACCTTGTCCTTCTGGACGGAAGTGGTTGTGCTTTTGGAAGAGGCTGTCTAAGGATCTTTGGTGAATTTCTGCGGTGCATCTTGTAGATAGTATACACTGCTGCTGCCGAGCATTAGTGGTGGAGGGAGTAGATGCTTGTGGAGGTAGTGCCAATCAAGCAGGCTGCTTTGTCCTGGATAGTGTCAAGCTTCTTGAGTCTTGTTGGAGCTGCACCCATCCATGCAAGTGGGGAATATTCCATCACACTCTTGACTTATGCCTTGTAGATGGTGGACAGGCTATGAGGAGTCGGGAGGTGAGTTATTCGCCAAAGTGTTCTTATCTTCAGACCTGAGCTACTGTGTTTATGTGGTGAGTCCAGTTGAGTTTCTGGCCAATGATAGCCCCCAGGATGCTGATAGTGGGAGATTCAGTAATGGTAACGCCGTTGGAAGGGCAGGGATGGTGGTTAGATTGTTTCTTATTGGTGATGGTCATAGCCTGGTATTTATGTGGCGTGAATGTTACTTGTCACTTGTCAGCCCAAGCCTGGATATTGTCCAGATCTTGTTGCATTTGAATGTGGACTGCTTCACTATCTGAGGAGTTGCAAATGGTGATGAACGTTTTGTAATCATCGGTGAACATCCCCATTTCTGACCTCATGATGGAGGAAAGGTCATTGATGATGCAGCTGCAGTTTGGGCCTTGGATACTACCCTGAGGAACTCCTGCAGAGGAGTCCTGGAGCTGAGATGATTGACCTTCAACAACTATAACCACATTCCCATTTGTCAGGTATGACTCCAACCACCGGAGAGTTTGCCCCTGATACTCATTGATTCCAGTTTTGCTAGGGCTTCTTGATGCCACGCTTGGTCGAATGCAGCCTTGATGTCAAGAACTGTCACTCTAACCTCACATCTGGAATTCAGCCCTTTTGTCCATGTTTGAACTAAAGCTGAGATGAGGTTAGAAACTGAGTGGCCCTGGCAGAACTCAAACTGGGTGTTGCTGTGAAAACTTTAGCCTTATCTTTTGCAATGATGTGCTGGGCTCTTCCGCCATTTTGAAAGGGGATATTTGTGGAATCTCCTCCTCCAGTGAGTTGTTTAATTATTCACTACCATTCGCAACTGAAACCATCTTTGTATGTTCATGTCCATATGTTCTCATATGTTTTTCAGAGAGCTCCTTTCTAGTTTGTTCTAGGTTATTGCTGAGCAGATGCTGTTTGATAGCACTATTGATGACAACTTCCATCACTTTACTGCTGATCAAGAGGAGACTGATGGGGCGGTAATTGGTCAGGTTGGATTTGTCCTTTTTTTTAAGTGCAGGCCATACTTGGGCAATCTTCTGCATTGTTGGGTAGATACCAGTTTTTGTTTGTACTGGAACAGCATGGATAAGGGAGTGACACATTCTAGAGCACAAGTCTTTGTGACTATTGCTGGAATGTTGTCAGGGCTCGCAGCCTTTGCAGTATCCAGTGTCTCCAAACATTTCTTGATATCATGTGGAGTGGATCAGATTGGCTGAAGACTGGTAGCTGTACTGCTGGGGATCACTGGAGGAGGCCGAGATGGATCATCCACTCGACCCTTCAGGCTCAAGATTGCTGTGAAAACTTTAGCCTTATCTTTTGCAATGATGTGCTGGGCTCTTCCGCCATTTTGAAAGGGGATATTTGTGGAATCTCCTCCTCCAGTGAGTTGTTTAATTATTCACTACCATTTGCAACTGAAACCATCTTTGTATGTTCATGTCCATATGTTCTCATATGTTTTTCAGAGAGCTCCTTTCTAGTTTGTTCTAACTCTATCCATGCTTTGGTATTTAAATTCAATGATGTGCAGCACTCTAACAAGGTTATTTCAGGTACTAAATCCTTTATGTGGCCTTCCTCCCAAATATGTTTTCTTCCTGTCATAACCATTGATTATATGCTATTATATATCAAACAAGTTACTTGGATGATCGTTTTACAACATTTACTATACATTCTCTCCTTGTCTTTTCCACCCATCCCCAAGTTGATCATAAAGTATGTGAGGTAAAAATGTGATCCCATTTGTTCTTTGCTAGCTTCCTTTAAATAAAACTTTCAATCAATCTGGTAGCCTGACCACATGCTTTGAATGGGCATTACAAATCTTGGGGTGCTGACAGGCACTTCGTGGCATACCACCAGTTGTGTCTGATTTTGTTCCAGGTGGGCACGTTATCCTTGTGGTAATGATGGTAACTAGATAGGCTGGAACAATGTGATAAGGTAACAGCAGTTAGAAGAGGCAGGACATTCAATATTGTCTAAAAGGCATGATCAATGCTGTCCAGATAGTTGCTCCATGCAGAGGTCCCTTATCCAGACCAGTTGTCTATGTCCTAGTGTAAGTGATGTTTTGGTGCAAAATGCTTATTATAGTTCTGCAATTGCTTCACCTGAATTGGCATTCCTTCTGAGAAACAATCTGGAGTGGCCTATTGTTCTCAACAGCTGTTTTCTCTGAGGACAGTGGAGTGGTAAATGAACTGAAAGAAAATCTGGAAATATTTTCAGCAGATTTTTTTGATATCTGAACCACTCTTCTGTTTCTTTATTTGTCTGAAGGTATGTAGGTGAATCGTGTCTTTGCAAATGGGTTGGACATCCTCCCGTGGGTGACTGTCTGTGTGGACTTTGCACATACTCCCCACATTTGTGTGGACCCATGCTAAATTTCCCATAGTGTCCAGAGATGTGTCAGTTAGTTGGATTATCCATGAGAAATCCACGGGTTCAAGGACAGGTGGAGGTGGTGGTGGGGACTGGATGGGCTGAATGGCTACTTCCACACTAATTCAATGATTCTATGAGCTGTATGATCAGTGACAATCATATCCAAGGGATGTAGAATTTAATCAGAAGATTTTTACAGGAACGGGTAACTACTTAAAGCTTCTTTCCTGATAATGGTGGACGGAGATCCGGTATTTGACAATGCTCTTGAAGCACAAATAAAACAGTTTTCAATATGCTTTCCCTTGTTCCTGAAAAAGGTCCACCCCAGTACCCTGTGGTTAATGCATCCACAGGAATAATCCTGGAAAAGTTAGATTGCAATGGGCAAAGACATCAATGGAGGTTGGTATGTCCTTAATGTTTCTGAATGTTGCTCTGCATCCCAATACCATGTCTTGAATTTTTAACAGTAATTTCTCAAGCGTTTGGCCGCAGAAGCAGAGGTGTGGTAAATAACTTAGCCAACTGATTTGTCTTAACTAGAAACTGTTGCAAATTGTACACTGGTTTGGAATCGGAAAGGCTTTGACCACCTTGGTTTAGTGGAGTTTGATTTGTATCACATTTTGTTGACACCATGACCTTAAAAACAAACTGAATCCCTAAAACATTCAGATTTGGTCATTTAGGGAAAGTGTTTTGCCTGTAAGCATTTCAGATTTTTGTGCAATCTGATATGGAGCTTGGTACTTTCAGCATGTATCAGGATTTCATCAACATGGCATACTATGCCATCTAATCACTGTAAAATGCTGGACGTAGTACTTTGGAAAATCTCTGCAACTGGACAAATATCGATGGGTAGTTTATTGAAACAGTGTTGACTAAAAGGTGTAATGAAGGTGTGAGGCATCAAGACATTTCATCCAAAGGGACTGTTAAGACCTATAATTGGCTTTACAAATTTTCTATCGATGGAAAGCTTTCCGCATCGTCATGTGTTTATGTCTATGTGCTCTACGTGTTTCTTCCAGAGAGTCTCACTCTACCATATCTTCCAGACTGTCACTTCCAGTTTGTTCTAACTCAAATTACACTGTGATGCTTATAATTAGTGGAGTACAGCTCCAAAATACCGTCATAAAGTTGGCCCAGGATCCTGAAGCCCTTCCATAACAGAAGAACATAATATTAATTTATTTTAGTCAGAAACACAATGACAAATTGCTCAGAAAAAAAGATACAGCAGTTTCAATGACAATCTCTTTAAGATTGCCAGCATTTTTTACATTTGCAATGGAAGATCTGATTTCATTTTCAACTTTATGCTGGGTAATCCCAGATGAAGCAAGAACATGAATCTTGATGTTAATCTCACAGAAGGTCAGCCAAATTGATTGCACTTGGGCTATCCAGCAAATGCTGTGGGAAAATGTGCATCTGTGGATACTTTCTGAGATCAGAATCAAGCAAAACTGTTCCTCATAAAACAAAAACAGTCTGCCTTGACATAGGGAGAAAAGGGAAAACTGAAAGCACGGTTTCAAAATGACACATTCCACGTTGGCCCAAGGTCCAGGATTAAGGGATGCAAAAAGTTGAAAACCCTCTAACCAAGTTCCTCCCACCGTTGCAATAAATGTAATAATACAATTGTCAGCGTACCACATATTACACTGAAAGAATGTAAATGTATTTCAACACATCTGTTGTCAAATTTGAACTGTTATATCATGTAGTTTTGGATATTTTATGATCAAAGAATAGCTTTGGAATGTTTTCTTTGTCAAAGAAGATGGAACTTGCTGGTAATATTTCTACATCATTTTCTGTACCAGCGAGTTTGTTGAATGGCAGCCTACATTCCTGTGGAAAGAGGGTGATAAAGCTTCACTCGTCTACAAACATTTTCATGAACTGTAATCCACCAAACTCCAGAAATGCCATAACATTTGAATACTCTGAAAGAATTGTCACTCCTTTTAAACCGTAGAAAACAAAATAAAAGAATACCACATGCTTTGTTAGCTGTCAGGTGAAAAATAGCATCCCAAGTTTGAAGAATTTCTTTTAGAAGATTATGTAGAAGTTCAGTGTTGTATAACATTTTCAGCTGTGGAAATTTTAACATGTCATTAACGCTAATAACTTACTATAACAGGAGTAGAGATCTGAAGGGATGATTTACTTTGGTCTGTTTGACAAATTTATAACTTGTTCTTTACCAATGCATTTTGTACTTTTTGTATGAATAAAAGAATGGTGCAATTAACTGGTCTTTTCCAACTACTTGATAATGCAGGAGTTTTCACTTATTTCATTGACCACTGATGATTTGTGGTGTTAAAATTATATGCTGGAGGGAATGCTTTTCAAGCTATCCACAACCCAATTTAGATTCAGTGGAGGATTATGGAAGAATTAAAATTGTCAATGATTCATCACTGCTCAGATGAGACAGAAAATATGTAACAGTACATACATAGAACATCCAATAAAATGGATTTTGTGGAACATTTAACACCCTTTAGCTAATGAGTTGATTAATTAGTTTGTTCATTAATGTAGGTGTGGGGAATTGCCCTTTCTTTCCTCTAATATCTCTGTGAACAATCTTCAGTTATGTTTTCTGAAGTCAGTTTCCTCTGATAGGTGTGAAACATTTGGGCAGACTTGAAAAAACATATGAAATTGACTAAACTGGAATAATTGAAAATTTACCTTAAAAAAATCAACAAACTGTAGCACTTGCAAGATGTACATATTGTTCTTTTGTGTGAATTGTGAAAAATGTGAAAACATTTTAATTCAGCACACATGTTTACTAAGCATGATAGAACAAACAATTATGGAGAGTTAGAGTCGTACAGCATGAAGCAGACCCTTTGGTCCAATGAGTCCATGCCAACCACGTTACCAAACTAAATTAGTCCCACCTGCTTGCATTTGGCCCACATCCCTGTAAACCTTTCCTATTCTTGTACTTATCTAAATATATTTAAAACATTTTAACTATACATGCATCTCCTACTTCCTCTGGTGGTTCATTGTACACACTAAGCATTCTCTGCGCAAAAAAATTGCCCACCTGTCCTTTTTGCAACTTTCTCCTCTCACCTTCAAAATATGACTCCTAGTTTGGATCTCCTCTACTATAGGGAAAAGAGCATTGCTATTCACCTTATCTACGCCCTCCGTTGTTTTATAAACCTCAGTATGTTCACTCCTCAACCTCCTATGCTCCAGTGAAAAAGCCCTAGCCTATCCAGCCTATTTTCACAACTCAGATCCTCCGTTCTTGTGTCTGGAGAATGGGAGTAAATCCTAGTAAATCATTTCTAAATTCTCTCCAGTTTAATAATACTCTTCATTTAACAGGGTGACTAGAGCTGCACAGAATAGCCAAGAAGAGACCCCACACACATCCTGTCTGAGAGCCAACAAAGGTGGGCAATAGTGAATAATCAGCTATTTCATAGTGACATCACTATTTTTATGATGAAAGAGTAAAAGTCCTGAATATACCAGTTACTTTTAACTCGTTATTGGCTAACAATCATAATCTCTTTATATGATTTACTCTGTAACAATTATTGTCAAATTGTGTTGAAGTATTGGAAAATGCAGGTCAACTTATGATTACATTCCAATTACTGCAGCTGCACTCATGATATATTGTTAAAGTGTGTTCCTAGAAATTATCGGAAAAATATAATTCATTGTTGATATATTAGCTAGTGAAATCAGACTAATGCTAATTATAAATTATTTACAGCTCTGATACAGGCCTAGCAGTTTCATGTTGGTGCTTAAGTTTCTCACAAACCTCCTCCAGCTGTTGATCAATTTGCTTTCTCCCTCAAATGTTTATCTAATTTCCAGTAAATACATCTAATTTATCTAATTTCCAATAAATCTCCTGGCCCTGATGGACTATATCCTAGAGTTCTGAGGGAGGGAAGGTCCCAGATGATTGGAAAATTGCTGTTGTAACCCCCTTGATTAAGAAAGGATCAAGGCAAAAGATGGAAAATTATAGGCCGATTAGCCTAACCTCGGTAGTTGGTAAAATTCTTGAATCCATTGTCAAGGATGAGATTTCTAAATTCCTGCAAGTGCAGGGTCAGATTAGAACAAGCCAGCATGGATTTAGTTACGGGAGGTCATGCCTGACAAACCTGTTAGAATTCTTTGAAGAGGTAACAAGTATGTTAGACCAGGGAAACCCAGTAGATGTTATCTAAATAGATTTCCAAAAAGCCTTTGATACGGTGCCTCACGGGAGACTGCTGAGCAAGGTGAGGGCCCATGGTGTTTGAGGTGAGCTACTGGCTTGGATTGAGGATTGGCTGTCTAACAGAAGGCAGAGAGTTGGGATAAAAAGCTCTTTTTTGGAATGGCAACTGGTGACGAATGGTGTCCCGCAGGGTTCAGTGTTGGGGCCGCAGCTGTTCACCTTGTATATTAATGATCTGGATGAAGGGACTGGGGGCATTCTGGTGAAGTTTGCCGATGATACGAAGATAGGTGGACAGGCAGGTAGTAATGAGGAGGTGGGGAAGCTGCAGAAAGATTTAGACAGTTTGGGAGAGTGGCCCAGGAAATGGCTGATGAAATTCAATGTGAGTAAATGTAAGGTTTTGCACTTTGGAAAAAAGAACACAGGCATGGACTATTTTCCAAATGGTGAGAAAATTCATAAAGCAGAAGTACAAAGGGACCTGGGAGTGTTGGTTTAGGATTCTCTAAAGGTTAACTTGCAGGTAGAGACCGTGATTAAGAAAGCGAATGTAATGTTGTCGTTTATCTCAAGAGAGTTGGAATATAAAAGCAGCGACGTGCTTCTGAGGTTTTATAAAGCTCTAGTTAAGGCCCCATTTAGAATACTGTGTCCAATTTTGGGCCCCACACCTCAGGAAGGACATACTAGCCCTGGAGCGTGTCCAGCGGAGATTCACACGGATGATCCCTGGAATGGTAGGTTTAACGTATGATGAATGGCTAAGGATCCTGGGATTGTACTCATTAGAGTTTAGAAGGTTGAGGGGAGATCTAATAGAAACTTACAAGATAATGCATGGCTTAGAAGGGGTGGACGCTAGGAAGTTGTTTCCGTTAGTTGGGGAGACTAGGACCCATGGCACAGCCTTAAAATTAGAGGGGGTAAATTTAAAACTGAAATGAGATGACATTTCTTCACCCAGAGAGTGGTGGTCTTGTGGAATTCATTGCCATGGAGTGCAGTGGAGGCCGGGATGTTGGATGCCTTCAAGGCAGAGATCGACAAATTCTTAATCTCACAAGGAATCAAGGGCTATGGGGAGAGTGCGGGGAAGTGGAGTTGAAATGCCCATCAGCCATGATTTAAATGGCAGAGTGGTCTTCATGGGCTGAATGGCCTTACTTCCACTCCTATGTCTTATGGTCTTATGGCACAACTTCTCCTAATAATAGCCACTCTTTGGTGAAAGCATTTTTCCTGAATTCCCTCATGACTGGTGTTCATAAACAAAATAAAACTCCTTTTTATGATTGTACATCCAATACTTTCATATTCTTAATAACCTCTATGAGGTCACCTGTCTCTTTCACCTGTTCAATCTTTTCTGATAGCTACAACCTCTCCATTCTGGCATCCAGCTTTTTGTTCTAAAGCATGTTTAGTGTTGATGATGACTGGAAGTACCATCGTACTGCCCAGGGAATGAAGGCGAACTTCATTTACACTTGATCTGATGTAACTCACAATGGACTGTCACCTTATTAAAGAACAGGTAGAATGACTTTGAGTCTAATATTACAATCAGCAGATCAATTAGCTAATTAAACTAAAGCAGTTAATTCTTTCCTGTCACATGATTCAAATAGTTAATCTTTACTTGTCTGTTTTGTAAGCAATAATCATGTACAGTGCTCAACATTTTCAGAATGTAGGAATTAGAGCAAGCTCTTCAGCCCATTGCATATTTAATCAAGCCATGGCTGATCTGTACAATACTTCATTAGTCCATTTTTGGTCCATATCCTTACTGTAATTACCACACAAAAATTTGTCAATTTCAGTCCTGAAAATTTCAATTAACCCAGCATCAAGATGCTTTCAGGAAGAAAATGACATATTTCTACCATTTCTGTGTGAAATATGTGCTTCTTCACTTCCTTCTTAAATGACCTCAAAAGACCAATTTTATTATTGAGCACCACCGCCCCCCCACCCCTGATCTGGATTCTCCCACTGAGGGAAATGGTTTCTCTGTTTCCCCTATATCAGATCCTATTATGATTTTAAATACTGTAGATCATTTCGTAAATGTCAAAATGATGTATAACACAACTCAACTTTTGGCACCAAAAATTATTTTTAGGTCTAGACTCAAGTAATATGTCCACTTCCTTTTTCTGTTCAAAATACTATAATTGTATTATGAGGTGTTAAGATTGCCCGTAAGTGAGCTCACAAAATGGCCGACTGTTGCCCATGGCTACTGCAGCAGAGCAAGGCTGACAAAAACATTTCAAGGTTGCTGAATGTGCATAAAGACAGAGATAGACCATTTGACTTTTGATTAATATAGTAGAACAATAGCAGAGCAAATAACTATGTCTTTACAGAGCTGCTAATAACATTTCACATTTGATTGCTATAGTAGCTCAAGATTGTGTAAGACATGGATAAGAACATCTCACACTATTCTGTTGTTTAATCAATAATTATAATTATAGATCAGAATTAGTTATACAAAATCATCAAAGGAAAATATTCAAACCAATTTCAGACAGTAATATGCAATCCTCTTTGTCATTGCAGGGAGGATTGAATTCACAGATTAGCATACCAAGGAATGTGAATTGAATGAGCACATTAAGACACAATTTGCCAGCTGAAGAATTCTAACACAGGTGTAACCACATAACTTGGTTGAAAATGGTCAAAAATGAATATTATTTTCTGTAATGAGAAATTTAAAAGGTAAGGGGATCCATTGTGAAAAGATAAGAGTTTGGAAGACACCATGAAGGACCAGGGGTGGACCACAAGCCTGCCTATCTCTTTGTTGTACCACTGAGGCAAGCTTAAATCATACCAGACAGACGATTATAAAAAGGGACAACTTGGCTCCACTGACCAATACTAATCGAAAAGAGAACGTGTGCATGTTAAGTTTAAATTGTATAAGACATTCTGAAGCTTTTTGTGTGCCTGTTTGCTTTATGCTGCAACTTGTGCTGTAGGTCGCAATAAAGTTCACTTGAATCCACCCTGCAACTTGGGTTCTCTTTGAAAGTATGAGGTGAGACATGAGGCAGCCACAATTGTTCATCGCAGAAATGCATGCTTTACTCATAGTCATAAGTTAACATATGGGATCAAGCAAATGATAAAGGCCACGCTGCCAATAAAATAAATGATAGTTAAAAATTACCCACAAAGTACAGAGCATGCATGGTGAATGATGAACAGGAATGGATCCTCTGGTTAAAAAGAGAGGAAATCTGAAACTGGTTTCAAAGGCGGTACCACTTACTAACTCAACAAATATCAGTGTTACAGAAAAGAAAGTGTGTGAGAACGGAAGAAGGAATTGCTCTGAAGATATACAAGATCACACACCCCATAAACATCTACAGCTAGAGAGAATTTAATTATTACCCCTTGACATTCAAGGATATTACCATTATGAATCTCCCAGTATCAACTTTGCCATTGACCAGAAACTGAATTGGTTGAGAACTCCTTGTAAATACTGTGGTTAAAAGAGCAGGTTGGAGGCTAGGGATTCTGCGGTAAGTAACTCACCTCATGACTTCTCAAAGCCTGTCCCCCATCTACAAGGCACAAGTCAGGGGTTTAACTAAATCTTCCCCACTTACTTGGATGCATGCAGCTCCAACGACAATCAAAAACCTGGATACCATTTTTGTCAAAGCAGCCTGCTTGAGGGGCACCATATCTACAAATATCCACCAACACTCAGTTGCAGCAGCATGTACTGTCTACATAATACACTGCAGAAATTCATCAAGGCTCATTAGACAACAGCTTTGAAACACACAACCTTTACTAACTAGTAGGTCAAAGGCAGTAGATACAGGCCACCACTCCCTTCCCCTACCACTACCCTCATGACATGAATGCATTAGAAAGAGTGCAGAAGTGACTTACCAGAATAAATCTAGGAATGAGAAACATCAGTTATGAAATAGGTGAGACTGTTCTCCTTGGAAAGAAGAGGCTGAGAGGAGCTATGATAGTGGTATTCAAAATCATGAGTGGGCTAGTCAAAGTAGCTGGGGAGAAACTGTTCACGCTCACAAAAGGATTAGAATGAGAAGGCTTAGATTTGAAGTGATGTACAAAAGAAACAAAGTGATGTGAAAAAAGACACTCAGTGGATAGTTAGAATATGAAATGCAGTGACTGGAAGCTTGATGAAAGCAGGTTCAATTGAGGCATTCAAAAGGGCATTGGATGATTACTTGAACAGAAATAGTGTGGTAGAAGCAGAAGATTGGCACTATGTAATGATGCTTGTTTAAAGACCCAGTGCAGGCACGATAGAACAAATGACTTCCTTCTGTGCTGTAGTAATTCTGTCACTCTGTAATTGTTGTAGATACAGTTTTAACAATAAAGACAGCATTTATTCTGCAAATTAAATGAAGATGAAGTGGAATAAATCAAACTATATGTATATAATAGACATGTGAAGATTTTAAAATACATTTTAAAGCTATAATCACATAAAGCCCTAAACCACTTCTTTACTGCACTCACACAAAAGAGAACTCTCTCCCCTATTACCCCTATGAGGCTTAATTTAACTAAAGCGTCAACTCCTTACCTGAGAATCTGTCAGCCTCATATGGAGCCATCATGCAATTGAGATTAATCTTTCTCAGCTTCAAATAACCCCTTCAGAATTTTAACCAAACTCCTCTGACCTGGAAATCTTATTAAACTCCTGACATTGGGGTAGCCTTTTTTTAAAAAAAAATCTATCTTCTGGCTTTCTCAGGTGTAACTGGTTACATCTCCAGCTTCAGCCAAGACCGCAGAAGAAACTAAAAAACACCTTTCTTCCCCTGCAAGTTAGGGGTGTTTCCCTTATCTTTTAATGCACTACAATATTTACTTTCTTCACTCATTAAATTCTCCCAATGTATACAAAAATCCATCACGTTCCAGAAGCTCCTCCTAGCACAGCATTTTCAAAGAAATCTCTATAACCACAGAAACACTTATAAGTTAATTGTTAAGCCCCTTTAGGTACACAAAAACCACCAATTAAAATTCAAAAATCTAAACTCAAAAATGAATTATATCAAAATGTATGTAAATCACACATCTATCATTAGAATTCTTAAAGTAATTAACAGGGCAAATACTGAGAGAATATTTCCTTTGAACAGGAATACACAGTGTATTCCTGTCCAAAGGAATTTAACAGAAGTAAGTAAAGTTATTTTAATAGGTCAAAATGAGAATTATGATTTGAAAATACATATGAAGTTCTCAAAATGTCATTTCCTGAGAATAATTTTAAAAATCACCACCTGTTATAATAAGAACCCATGTTGAAGACTACAGGGTTGCAGCTGCTAGACCAGCTGCTATAATTGGCACTGGGTAATGATGATCGATGACAATTATGAACTGATACATGAAACTAAACCTTGTCTCTGTCATCCCTGTAAACTTGAGAAGGATAGCGCATGGGAGATTGAAAAGAAAGCAAGTAGCTAGGGTAAAGAAAGGAACTCCCCAAGAACTTCCTAATTTCAGAAAAGAATGTACTGAGAGTGGAGGTAAAAATCAAAGGCCTATAATCCCAAAAGATCATAAGCACAAAATCACTGAGGATGTTTAAAGTGATGAAACAATTACAGGTTCTAGGTATTTTCCAATCGTGTGTGGTGACCAGAGAAATGCTTAAACAGTGTTCATCACCAGATCAAAATAATATCACAAGCAAATATTAGATTAGCCAAAGCATGCCTTAATAGTGAGGACAATTCAAAGAAGATAGTTGGCATATCTTCATTAATTGAATCTCAAAAGCAGCTCAGAATTAAATAAGTCAGCAGAGGCAGCTCACACTGAAGATGAGGCTGAAGGTCTTCCAGAGTGTTTTTATGTTCAGAATCAAGTTCTGAAGAAAGAGTGAAGACAACTCAGAGGCCTGCAGACAAGGAATTGATGATTGTTCAATAGACAGTGGTACCAGAGATAATAGGAACTGCAGATGCTGGAGAATCTGAGAAAACAAGGTGGAGAGCTGCATGAACACAGCAGGCCAAGCAGCTTCATAGGAGCAGGAAAGCTGACGTTTCGGGCCTAGACCCTTCTTCAGAAATGCCATTTCTGAAGATAGTGGTAGCGTCCAGTTTTAATTAGGAGATAGTGTGAATAGCATGTGAAATTTCTACAGCAGGATACATCGGGCTACAGAAAACTCAAGCATTGATAAATAGGCATTTTATATGGCCAAGGTTTCATAAAGACATGGTGCAATTCTTAAAACATGTCATATATATCAGGCAGTAGGAACCTGCAACGTGATTAATCCAGTGCCTTTAACACCATAACAGTTTTAAAGAACTATTGGGTAGGTTGTCAGTCAGCCCAGAGGAAAATTCTAATGGTGATAAATGAATCACTGTTTTATTTGAAACAAGGGATAAAGCTACTGAATCTGAAGCACTAATCCAGGAATGTAGAATGCATAAAACTCCTTCAGTTTGAAGAATATGAAACAACTGTTCAGTGTCCCATAGCAGATTAATCTACACCATCAGGCTTACGGTGCTCAGGTGGTAGTAATTTTGCGCAAAATACAGGAGAACAAGGAAATGCAGGTTATCATTAACACTCTTTAACAGTCTCCACAGTAGCATCATGTCCTGATCTTTCATACTGTGTTCTGAAAATGACTAAATGGCTCAGTGAGTGGACGAATAATGTTATGCTGACAGTCATTGTGCCATTAAAAGAATACAAAATGCTTGTTGAGCCTCCTCCTTCAAAATCTCACATTACTGTAGATCTTTCAAACTACAGTCAGGGAATGTTAATATTTTCAAGAATGTCTGATGTAGACTTTGAAGTAGAGGAATTCTCTGGTGACTCCGATGAAGAGAAGCAGGGAATTCAAACAGAGAAAGTAGGAAATGTGTTGAATTTGAGGCACAGAATATTAATGTTGAATCAGAATCATCAAACTTGGATCCTCATTGTGAAGCATCTATGTTTCAAATTCCTCACACTGGTTATTGCAATGATATTCAGTTCAATGAATGCAAAAGGTTGACTCATCTGGATAAAATAAAAGGGCCAGAAGTTTAAACGCAGTTGTTTAAATAAAAAGGTCATATGTAGCTCAGAACAACAGTTAATAAGTTGGCCTATGGAAAAATTATGTGGGTCTAATGTAATGGTTCAAAGCAATAGATGTTCCAATGACGTCCTGTTCTTCAGCACAAATACCAATGAGCTACTTGAAGTAATCAGGCTTCTCTTCTGATCTGAGAAAGTAGACATTAGTGAAACAATCGTGCCTAAACAAGCAACTTCAGTTGAAAGTAAGACAACAGACCTAAACACACAGGTGTGGGAGAATTTTTCTACTTCATACCTCGAGAATGATTTCATTTAAGTAGGAATGCTAGAAAATTTATTTGAGTTAAAATTTCAGCAAGATTCCAATGACTTTAAACCAAGAGCATTACTTTGGAATTTAAATCAACACAATTTTAGACAATGTTGCAGAGGAATTCACCACGGCACCGAATGAAGTTTTTTTGTTTCAAGTGATGATTTGTATACACATTTCGAGTATTGTTATCTTAGATTAACACTAATTTTATTTGGACTGGGAGACTGTATACACAAAGGTAATGGAATGTGCTATTTGTGAGAAATACTTCTGTTCAAAAGTTAAAAATCAAAATGTCTGACTGTTCAGATGGGATCTATTGATTCATCCTTTCCAATGTAAAAATTATTCACATTCTGGTGAAGATTATATGATTACAGATGTATTTCCCAAACGTAAAATGAAGAAATATATTAAGGATTTAAGAGATGTTAAAATATTCTTTAAGACTGCTACAAACACTTTCAGGGATGCCTAACCTGAAGAGGTTACCCTCCTTCCTCCGAAAACTTTTGTGCTCCTAAGATGCTGCTTGGCCTGCTGTGTTCATCTAGCTCCACACTTTGTTATCATGAATGGATGTAAGTTGTGTTTTTGTTGTCTGTGTGTCAAATTCTTTGTGATAAAACCCAGTTTTGAAATAAAGTTTCATCCCTCCTAATGCAGAGGCATGTAAAGTCTCTGTCTTATTATGGATTTTAGTTTTTGGCAATGGGCTGAAAAGAAAGCAAACTACTGCTTTAAAACCAAGGAGACTGTGCAAAGAGATAATAGGAGCTGCAGATGCTGGAGAATCCGAGATAACAAAGTGTAGAGCTGGATGAACACAGCAGGCCAAGCAGCATCTTAGGAGCACAAAAGCTGATGTTTCGGGCCTAGACCTTTAATCAGAAAAGGGGGATGGGGAGAGGATTCTGAAATAAATAGGGAGAGAGGGGTAAGTGGATCGAAGATGGAAAGAGGAGAAGATAGATGGAGAGGAGAGTATAGGTGGGGAGGTGGGGAGGGGATAGGTCAGTGCGGGGAGGACAGACAGGTCAAGGGGCGGGATGAGGTTAGTAGGTAGGAAATGGAGGTGTGGCTTGAGGTGGGAGGAGGGGATAGGTGAGAGGAAGAACAGGTTAGAGAGGCATGGACGAACTGGGCTGGTTTTGGGATGCAGTGGGGGGAGGGGAGATTTTGAAGCTGGTGAAATCCACATTGATCCCATTGGGCTACAGGGTTCCCAAGCGGAATATGAGTTGCTGTTCCTGAAACCTATGGGTGGCATCATTGTGGCACTGCAGGAGGCCCAGGATGGACATGTTTTCTAAGGAATTGGAGGGGGAATTAAAATGGTTCGTGACTGGGAGGTGCAGTTGTTTAGTGTGAACCGAGCATAGGTGTTCTGCAAAGTGGTTCCCAAGCCTCCGCTTGGTTTCACCAACGTAGAGGAAGCCACAACAGGTACAGCGGATGCAATATACCACATTGGTGGATGTGCAGGTGAACATCTGCTTGATGTTGAAAGTCACCTTGGGACCTGGGAAGGGGGTGAGGGAGGAGGTGTGGGGGCAAGTGTAGCACTTCCTGCGGTTGCAGGGGAAAGTGCCGGGTGTGGTGGGGTTGGAGGGGAGTGTGGAGCGGACAAGGGAGTCGTGGAGAGAGTGGCCTCTGCGGAAGGCAGACAAGGGTGGGGATGGAAAAATGTCTTTGGTGGTGGGGTTGGATTGTAGATGGCGGAAGTGTTGGAGGATGATGCGTTGTATCCGGAGGTTGGTGGGATGGTATGTGAGGACCAGGGGGATTCTCTTTTGACGGTTATTGGGGGGGCAGTGTGTGAGGGATGAGTTGCGGGAAATGCGGGAGACATGGTCGAGGGCGTTCTCGACCATCACGGGGGTGAAGTTGTGGTCCTTGAAGAACGAGGATATCTGGGATGTATGGGAGTGGAATGCCTCATCCTAGGAGCAGATGTGGCAGAGGCGAAGGGATTGGGAACAGGGGATGCAAAGAACTGGTTGCCGTTCTAAAAATCATGTTGACTGGAGTATATTGTGAATTGTATCCAATGTCTTGTTTTCCTGGTACACTGAGAGCAGAAGCAAACACCACTAAGCTGGTGGGTTTGGAATCTTTTCTTGTTTGTGATAGCTCTGGGAATATTAGCAGTCTAGCAATATCTATTGGAAGTTGTAGGTACATGAACTTCAGTCAACAGCAGATCTGAACTGAACTCCAATGCTTCCAATAGATGGTTGGTTCTCATTTTATAGACTCACAAATGAAAGATATATGATTAAAATAAATTGGAGGACGGCTTCTACCGCCAAATCAATCTTCAAGAGAGCAATGGGAGAAATATAACATCCAATGGGTATTAAATAACTTCAACCGGGAATTATTTATTATCTATCCTACTCAAGTTGTCTTCAAACAGATTTTCTTTTGAAAAATGAGGGCTGTTACATTCCAAATACCATATTATAGTTTCTTTTCATAGGTGCTGTCAGACTTGCAGAGTTTCTCCAGCGTTTTCATGCTTGTTTATCAATTACAATTTCATGCTTTATAATGAACCTGACAAACTGTTTCCATTATGTATTGCAAATATTCTTTAGGATTAGTTTGTAAAAAGTTGCTGCACACTATATTTTGATAAATTAATGCTAAAAAAATAGCAATGCTTAAAGATGAATTATAATATTGAGCTCTCATCTGCACACATTATTTTTTATCTCGACAAGTGTGATTGCAGGGAGCAAAAAAGATCCAATTTTAATTTCAACATAGCAATCATTAGTCCTCAGGATTCTCTTAATTGTCAGAAACCATAAACCACATTGCATCAACATTCTTACCTTGCCTCATTTCTGTCACTTCTAAAACTGTAAAGTAGTCTAGAGAGGGCTATATATAGTTTGGATACAATCATTTTCCATTTCTATGTTCTAACTTCAGGGCTGCTGTATTCTATCTGGGGAGTTCTAAAAGCAGGCAACATTTTTTATGGAGACAAATATAGCAATGAACCACGTTATCAGTAAATATTCTGAATTAGAATCTGTTGATAATCAGCATCCATGATTGAACTACATTGAATAGTAATTAGCTCTGTGACATGAAAGATGCAGATCAAGGACCTAAGGGCTCAGATTTACATTTCTTGAGTGACATGATTTCATAACTCGCAAGTGAGAAAGATTTAGAATTAAGTAAAGTCAATTGGGTGAAGAAGTTAAAAAATGTTTAATGGTGTATGATATTCTTTGTAATTTCTTTTCAATACAGTGAGTGTACCAATTAATCTGTTGTTATGGGATGTGAATATCAATTTTAGCATTCAGCATTCTCTGGAATAAATTTTCCAAGAGATGATAATACCAGAAATACTAGACATGTGAAACCTATTCAAGAGAAAAGAAATGGCTATGGCAGTTAATATAAGGAGAATCTAAATAATGAACATATTTCAAAGGCAGATAGAGTGATAATGTGTGAAACCAAAGTTAATATTATCTTATGACCACCTTATGCAACATTATATATTGCATTCCCGCTAAATTGCTGTCATATAATTGTAAGTGATTCTTTCTCCTCTACACTATCTTCCTCTTTCCCTTGCTTCTTAAATCACATCTCTGTACCTTCTGTCCTTGCAAATAATCATTTAATTTCAAATCACTTCTGACCCTTAACCTAATGACTCCCATGTAGGGATGCTGTCTATCCAATCTTCTGACTGTCAAGGGCTGGGGAAAAAAGTTGCAAAGTTTGCTTGATCTCAATGTCCCAAGCTGCCAAATATACAATCCACCAAAGAAACTATAAATTTTAGAAAATGAAGAAGGGAATTTAACCTCCTGCCTCATTTGTGTGGCATTAGCAAAGCTCACACATCCTTAACCCACAAAAAAGGATAGAGATGAGAAGTCATAGATCTCTGGTCTACTTTGCCTATTCAATAAGTCAGTGATCCATGGCATGTGGATACAAGCCTTGATACCTCCTCAGATTATCAGAATTGGTTTGAAATGAAAAATGTTTGCAGTAAAATAAAGGCGAATTTTTTGATTAAATTTTGTAAAGCATGTCTTGCTGTGAAACGTGACACCACTCATGCCAGAACATTCCATTGTTCACAAATTCAGTCTTTTAAGATCATAAAAAAAAGAAACTAGAGCATGCCGTTCAGGCCCTCCAACTTGCTCCACCATTCAAAATGAGCATGGCTGATCCAACATTCCTCATGCCACTTTCTTGCCTTTTCCACTTAAGCCTAAATTTTCCTACTGATCAAGTAGTCTAGAGAGGGCTATCTCATCCTTAATTATATACATGGATTTCACCCCCACACCACCTTGTGTCAAGGACCAAAGACTCATAACCCTCTGAGAGAAGAAGTTCCTCTTCATCTCGGTCTTCAATTGGCCCTTTATTCTGATTCTCTCTTCTCTGGTTTCTCACTCCAATGAGGAAAAACATTCTCTCAGCTTTTACCCTGTTCAGACCCTTAAGAATGTGTCTCAGTAAAATCACTTATCATTCTTCTAAACTCCAGGTATTAGAGTCCGAACCTGTTCAATCTTTGCTCATAAGACAACCCCTCCATCCTAGTGAACCCACTTTGAGATAGGCAGTATTGAACTTATATTATTCTGCTACATTTCTCACTATAGCCAATGTATTTCAGGCTCTTATAAGATTCTGCCTGTAGTCTTAATTTTAAAGTCCAGCTCTTTCTGACATTAACAAGTTATTTCTGTCTGCTTTGTCAGAGTGAATATTCCAATGTACTCTTTAGTACTCTTTCAGCTTAAGGAGATCAACCTGTTATGGGAATTAAGCAGGAAAGTTGAGTTAAGAATTATCAGATCAGCAATAATCTTATTGAATGGTGGAGCAGACAAGATGGGCCGAGTGGTTTACTTAGAATCATACATTTTTACAGTATAGAAGGAGGCCATTTGACCCATTGTGTCTGTACCAGCTTCAAAAAAGCCACTCAACTAGTCCCATCTCTAGGCCTATCTCTGTAACCCTCTAAATTCATCACTTTCAAATATATATGCAGCTCTGTTTGAAACTTCCTGTGGAATTCAACTCCATCACATATCCAGACAGCACATTCCAAATACCTATCAGCTTTCTGAGTAAAGATATTTCTTGCCATCTCACTCCAAGCTCTCCTGCTGACAATCTTGAAATTGTGACTCCTAGTTGCTGACATACAACCGATGAAAATACAATATCCTTCTTTCCCCTTCATGATTCTGAACACCTCAATAAGGCCACCTCTTAATCTTTTCTGCTCCAAGGAGAATAAGTCCAATTTTTCTAATCTTCTGGAATATCAGAAGCAGAAAATGTTGGATCTCAGGACTGGTGGGGCGAATGATCTCGAAGGAAAGAAATTTCACAATTTCAGTTTCTGTTTCTGTGTCTCCAATTGCAATTGTGATCCATACTTTGCGAACCATGTGCTTCAAAGACTGAACTGTGAACAAATCCTTGAGTTGAATCCTTCCAAGTCTTCAACAACATGGACAATAGTGACAAATTTGTGAGAATTGCTTGGGAGGTCCTTAAGGCCTTTCTCAATGATTGGAGAAACAAGCTGTACTTTCCATCTCAGTTCTGATCACTAAGAAGAGGTTCTCACCAGTGAGGACAAGAGACCCATTCATGATCATTATCACCTTCATTATACATGAATCTAGTCTCATTAATGTGCAGTCTCCTATTCTATCACTGGCTAGACAGAAACTGAATGCTAACAATTCCCAACATGAAAATTTGAGCTTGGTGATATTTGGTGACTCCAGCTCACTGCTTGCTCCTCCAGACCATCATTATGGGCACCCAGGACCAAAATCTCGGGGCACACTCTATGGGCTGCAGCAAACCAGTGGTCATGTCTCCATGTCAAAGAAAGTACTTCTCAGTCAAGTCCAAAGAGACATCTTTCAGGGGGTCTCAGCATAGTAAGTCAAGAGTGGCCTCAGATATCAGTCTAGGGGCTTTAGCATAGTTGGTTATCCAGTTGGGGTGGTCATTGTCTGGAATCTATACCTATACAATCCAGGAAGTCCTGTGGTCAGTCCTGTGGGTTTGGTACAATCAGTCTGTGAAGTTGCAGGAACACAGTCAAGGAGCTGTAGATTCACTCAGAGGTCAGATCACTCATCATTTTGTTAATTCACTCAAAAGAATGGGTCCCAGCCAGTTCTGAAAGCCCATCCATTAAAAATCAATTTAATCAGGTTTATAGCTGGGATTGGAGAGCTCAGGGTGTTGGCAGCTAAAATCACAGATGTCAATGGTATGACAGAGGATATTGGGCTGGCACAAGACCAATTAACTAAGCTCACTCACTGTCAGAAATGTAATAAAAATTGGGGTAGAAGGTCTTTTATCATGAGGTTACATGAGTTGGGGCTCTTGCCGATGTGTTGGGGAGACTGCAAAGTCAAAAAATGTCTTCAGAAATAGATTTCAATATAATGCCATTTATTTTACATTAATAGTAAATACTTCTGTACATGGCTACCATGGATCTACAATGCTGTGACTTTTAGTTACATTAAGTAAGGATGAATCTGACTTGTTTCTTTGTGCTTGTCTATGTTCTCACAAGATTCTTTCTCATTCTGAAGTGTTCTAGCTCCACCCACACTGTTATTTCATTGGTGAATATACCATTAAGACTGGAATAGGTAAATTTTGCTAACAAAGTGTAGGGCTGGATGAACACAGCAGGCCAAGCAACATCTCAGGAGCACAAAAGCTGACATTTCGGGCCTAAACCCTTCATCAGAGGGTGAAGAATGACCTAGGCCCGAAATGTCAGCTTTTGTGCTCCTGAGATGCTGCTTGGCCTGCTGTGTTCATCTAGCCCCACACTTTGTTATCTTGGATTCTCTAGCATCTGCAGTTCCCATTATCTCTAGGCAAATTTTGTTGTCTTGTTTAATTGTTGGTAGGCATTGGAAGTTGTTATTGTTTTTGATTTTGAAGAGTATTATTTGTTCTCCTGTTCTGAATTCATTTTGTTGTCTTGTGGTATTTTGAGTTGACTAAAGTAGTTGTCGAACCTCTGCCATTATAGAAGCTATTGTTCTAGGGCTAAAATTGGAAAATAAAGCTTCTACTGTTTTGATTTCTTGTTTTCAATGTAAAGTTTGGTTTTCCCTAACCATCAGGGCATCTCCATAGAAATAAACGTAAATATTTGTTTACCGGGTCGGCTAATAATTGGCCTTTTTGATGCTGGGGATCTATGAAAGGGTTCTGGATGGATCATGTACTTGACATTTCTGGGTGAAAACTGTTGTGAATGCTTCATCCTTGTCTTTTTTACTGGTCTATTTGGCTCTTCCATCATTGAGGATGAGAATATTTGTGGAATGTCCTGCTGGTGCACTGAGTGGTTTAATTTTTCACCTGTATTTTGTGGCCTAGTTGTGGCAGGGCTGCAGAACTTAGATCTCAGCAACTAGTTATGGAATTGCTTAGCTCTATACTTGCTGCTTACACTGTTTTCAAACATAGTCCTGCTTTACAACTTCATATGGTTGGTACCTCATTTTTTAGGTTTGACAGGTACTTCTCCTGGCAGGCCCACTTGCACTCTTCATTGAACCAAGGTTGATCCCCTGGCTAGATGGTAATGGTAGAATGGGATATGTTATGAGCCATGTGGTGCAGATTGTGTTGGAGAATGAATCTATTGTTGGTGATCCCGGTGTTTCATGGATGCCCAGTCTTGAGATGCTGTTTGATGTCTTTCCTATTTAGCATGATGGTAATGCTCAATTAAGGAAGTTGCACACACAGAAGAATGTTAGGTAGGCAATGACAAATTGGATGTTTATGCATATGACTGTTCACTTTTCTTTATGAAGTATAATTTTAATGCTACTAGGAATTGAGCTTTCTCTCAGTCAAATAATGTTGGCAGGGACTTTTTTTTACAATAGCTTTATTGTGGAACAGAATATCAAACACATAGACCTCACAACCAGTTGCAATTAGCCAGCAGTGTGCTGTGCTAAGACTCCCTGGAACTGAATCTACATCTTTTAAGCTTTGCATCCTGTAGCAGATTGATGTTCCCCTATGTGTCTGACACACTGAAATCACCACCACATCCTGCTGCTGCCATGGAAGGGCTTGAGTCCAAGGGTTTAAAAACTCATCAATATATGACCATGGAAAATAGAAACAGGAGTAGACGGTTCAGTCTCTCCAGCATGCGCCACCATTAAATATGATCATGGCTGATCCTACATTCCTCATGTCAACTTTCCTGCCCTTTCCCTGAGACCCTTGATTCCCATATGATCAAGAATCTATCCATCTCAGCCTTAAGTATACACAAGGACTCTGCCCTGACGGCTCTCCATGGGAAGAAATTCCAAAGACTCTCAACGCTCCTAGAGAAGAAATTCTTCCTCCTCAGCCTTAAATGGGCATCCTTTTATCATGACCTCTGGAACCCATTGGTTCTAGAATCTCCCGTGAGGGAAAACATCCTCTCAGCATTTACCCCGTCATGGCCCTTAACAATGCTACATGTTTCAATTAGGCCATCGCTTGTTATTTCAAGTTATAACAAGTATTTTGCTCATAAGAGAATCCCTTCACACTGGGATCATCTATGTTTTGTTTCTCAATGTAGCAGGAGAAGGAACTGAAGAAGTGAATGTGAAAAAACGTGGGAGAATGAGATAGCCGTGTGAATTGAGAATGAGCTGTGTTACTTTGGTGCTTCCATTGGAACCAGGAATTATACACAAGATAGACAAATGACAAGTCTGAACAGGAGGCCTTTATTGATGCTCCCATATCTCCACAGTGGGTTCTAGACTGTAGTCAAGCTCTGCACCTCCAGGTCACCTGACCATATCTCTTAAAGGGCCTCACCCCCAACCACATACATAACACCCCTCCATCCTTCATTTTAAAACTTTCATTAATAAACATATACACAACAATTATAACTATTATACAGGCATTGTAGCCAACATTTATGCATCATCAGGAGTATATGCAAAAAAAAGTATGGAGAAAGAAAACAACCTTCTGTAGTTTACATTGAAGAGAACCATCTTTTAAGGGAATGGCAATTCCTTGAAGACCAACTCCTTGTCTCAGGACCCCTTTCTAGTGTAGTCTCTTGGGCTTCAGAAAGCTCCTATTGTTCTGCAGGTAAGTTCCTCTCTGATTTGCTGTTGTTATCTGGGATGCTGCTGTTGTCTCCTCCTTGAATATGGCCAATCCTGAACACTATGGGCAATTTAGCATTGCCAATCCACCTAACCTGCGCATGTTTGGACAGTGGGAGGAAACTGGAATACCTGGAGGAAACCCGCTCAGACAGTGGGAGAACACGTAAACTCCGCACAGACAGTCACCTGAGGCTGGAATCGAACACGGGTCCCTGGCACTGTGAGGCAGCAGTGCTAAATACTGAGCCACCATGCTGCCCTCAAGATTGGGCCAAGATCTGATCTAACAGAGGAACAAAAGCAAGAAATCCGGGAGGGTTTTGATTGTTTGATACTGATGTTCCTGGAACTATTGATTCACTACTACATCCTATTTCAGTCCATTTACTCCTGCCACCGAATGCCTCCATCTTTCTTCATTGTCAGTAATTATGTTTTCTCATCCTGCCACATGTATAATTTTCAAATTGAATGGCTGCAATAATAAGCTCTATCTGAACAGTCTGGAAATTTTGTCCCTAAATTTCTCCAAAAGCTTTAATGGGTTGTGATCAGAATGTACAATTGTTTTAGACACATTACACTGCCAAATAAATGTTGAAATGTTGGACACTAACACCAAGCTCAAGATCTCCTTCTCAATCATGGAATATTTCTGTTGATGAATATTCAATTTCCTGGAGAAATGCCTGGTCTTTTTATCTTCTTGCCATCTTCTTGTAAGAGTACAGCACAGATACCCACGCCACTTGCATCGATAGCCACCTTGAAGGACTTTGTACAATTAGCTGTGGCTAACACTGGGGCTAACACTTGTGGTAAGCTACTTATATTATCTCTACTGAAATCTACTTTCCCCTTAACACCCAAGGATTTCTCTTCTCCTCAATTTCTATCCATCACATTTTGTTTGATCCTTTCAAACTCAATGTATGTTTGACCTGGGTTCCTTCTTAGATTCCTGAAAAGTTTGTGGGCTTCCAAAACCTTCTCATCAAATTTAGGCAATGCTTGGATATATTTAACTAGATCTCCACCTGACCTTTGGCTACAATAGGTTTGCTCATCGTCACTACCCTCTTGACTAAGTCTATCTTTTACCTTTATCTCCATCCTTTTAAGTCAATGTTCCTGTCTAATTGCCATCTACTGAAGTTCAAATTCTCTCTCGTTCCACTTTTCTTCTCTTTCTTTCTCCCTTTCTTTGGATCAGGCTTTCCTCTCCTTTTCTTTTCATTCTGCCCAGGCTATTCTGTCTTTTTCTATTTTGTTTTGCTACGGTTAGTCTTTCCTTTTATCTTTCCCTTGTTTTTAATTGTAATTCAAACTGTTTCAGTTCCTTTTCATGTTCAACTTACTTCATCTGCAACTGAATTCTATCCAATTCCAAAGATTCTGATAGCATTTCCAGCAAATTTAAATGTCAAGCTATTACTGTAATTACCTGTCATGTCCTCACAGACAAAGGAAACCCCAACTCAAGCTTGTTTACCAATTCCAACAGCTTTGCCTTGGTCACATTTTCTAAAGCCCCTGAAGTCACTTCTTCCTCTCCCAGAAAACTCTCAGTGACTGAAAGAGCCATTGCTAAACAAAGCATTGTTTTATCCAACCAAATTCAACACCCGAAACAAAAGACACTAACATTTATCACTCATTGCCTCTGAGTACAACAACCCCAAACACCATTTGGAATTATAGATCCCGACAAGAGCCCCAATCTGTTATGGACTAGGCCAGACCTCTTCAAAATATTTTGAGAAGGTAGCCTAGACCTTAACAGTTTCTTATTTTAAAGGCAGATGTGAAGTGGGTGTTCCAGGTGAGATGTGGCAGTCAAAACGCTTGGCTTTAAGCAAAATGGGATTTATTTAAATATTATTGTTGAAACATGAACAAAAGAAAGCATAATTTGGAATTGCCTAAACTATTGGAAAATTTAACCGACCTGATAGCAGAACCCAACTAAGTAACTGTTCCAATATAGTAACATTCCATGAATGGACCCTTTGGCAAAAAGGTAAATTCAAACACAGATTCTTACAGGATGGAGGGAACAACACCTGGCGTGATTTCAAAGAAAGTCCATTGGGAATCATTTACTGAAGCTTGTAACTCTTCTGGTATTCAAAACATCTTGTGACTGCTACAGCTAAAAAAAGTTAGAAAAACCCGAACGTGGGAGAACTGGCCACACCCTTTCCATTGTTCTTGGTTCTATAGGAAGCACCAAAGTAACAACTGGCAAGAAAGTGAAACTCAACCCATGAACTATGCGCAAATGCCTTTTTTTTATCTGGAAGAGACATCGCCTAGACTTCAGAATGGGCATAAGGAGGTAATATTAAGCAAAGTGGTCACAGGCATCACAGCTATTATAAAAAACCCAAGGCCCATAGGCTCTTCCATAAGACCATAAGGCCATAAGACATAGGAGTGGAAGTAAGGCCCATCAAGTCCACTCTGCCATTTAAATCATGGCCGATGGGCATTTCACTCCACTTCCCTGCACTCTCCCCGTAGCCTTTGATTCCTTGTGAGATCAAGAATTTGTCAATCTCTGCCTCAAAGGCATCCAACGTCCCGGCCTCCACTGCACTCCGTGGCAATGAATTCCACAAGACCATCTGGCTGAAGAAATGTCATCTCATTTCAGTTTTAAATTTACCCCCTCTAATTTTAAAGCTGTGCCCACGAGTCCTAGTCTCCCCAGCTAACGGGACAACTTCCCAGCATCCACCCCTTCTAAACCATACATTATCTTGTAAGTTTCTATTAGATCTTCCCTCAACCTTCTAAACTCTTATGAGAACAATCCCAGGATCCTTAGCCGTTCATCATACGTTAAACCTAGCATTCCAAAGATCATCCGTGTGAATCTCCACTGGACACGCTCCAGGGCTAGTATGTCCTTCCTGAGGTGTGGAGCCTTCGACACCTCTGCCGTTAAACCTCTCTTCAAAAAAAACCCAGGACAAAATAACCTTTCTAAAGTGATAGCATTGCCTCCCCACCAATAAGAATTTTGCCTGCCACTTCAGTCTAGTAGACATTCATTGCCCGAGTCCCTTGGTAAACACAGTCTGCATCAGCCGTCCCCTCACTGTCTATGCTAACGTACTGTTCCTCCTTGGCATTGCTCGTAGCTTGTAGCCCAAGTCTCTTTATGATTGTCCTCTAAGATGGCTTCTGAAAGCTGCCACATTAGTGCTGTCTTCTTCAGCTATTGGCCCGAGTCCCCTCATGACTGCTGCTCTTGGCCCATTCCCCAGCGAAAACCATGTTTTCTGGCATTGGTAGCAGTCTGAGTGCCCTCGTGGCTACTTTGCTTGATGTTACCTCCGTATGCCCATTCTGAAGTCCAGGCGATGTCTCTTCCAGACAAAAAAAAGGGGCTTTTGCACACAGTTCATGGGTTGAATTTCACTCTCATTGCCAGTTGTTATCTTGGTGCTTCCTTTGGAACCAAAAATTATATACTCGACGATCATATTGTAAATGTGAACAAGAACTCACTATTGATGATCCTCACATCTTCACAGCCACTTCTTGACTGAACCCATGCCCTGCCTCTCCAGGTCACCTGACACACACTATTAATGGGGCAGCACTCCCACCTATACCCATACTAGGTTTGGTAGAATCTCACAGTGATGTAGGTAGCCACAAAGAACATGTCCTATCTTCATACTCCTTCATTTCTGCATGTTAAAAAGAAATAACTGCCATTTGTGCAGAAGACTCATTTTAAAACGACAAAATAGAAAGAGAATCAAAAACAATCATATATGCATATACAGAAACAAAGCCAACATGAAAATTAAGTACTTTAATGCTGACTCACTAATCTGATCTGAGAACATGCAGTCTTTTTAAGTGCTGACTTATAATTATATCACATCAAACACAATTATAAATGGCAAAGTCTGCTTCATCAAGCCCTGAATTTACTGTTTGCTGAAAGAGCACAAATGGCAGATTTGTATTTGTTCTCTGTCACATGCACCACTGAGACTTACAGAGCTGTATGTGAGAAGCTCAGCAGATTGTCAGCAGCTCTCAGGGGGCTGCACTTCTCTGTAACTGATGATGTAAATATTGCTCCTGATCTAATTAACGCTTCTCAGATTGGCAGGGCAGCCCATTGGACTAGGACAAGTTTTGTATGGTGGAGAGAGTTTCTATGCTTCAGAGATCCTAGTTATTCAAATGGCTTTGTATTACTAGTTTAATGGTTTGTTTTGTATGCAACTTTCCTTCAACTATAATGTCTTAAGTTTTGACCATTTATTATTTTTGTAATCTCTAGTAGTTTTTGTTCATTTGCCCTTAGATCTGCATTCTGTGTCCCTTCTTGTCATTTTCTACTTATTGTTGCCCAAATACATTTTTTCCTCTATTGCCCTTTCCCCACTCGAATTCACCAAACTTGCCAAATTTTGGTGCATGCCCCCATTATTTAGCTTAATATCTGCTCTGTGACAGATACTTTGGTGAGAACAAGGTCGTGAAGTCTTTTCTCTTAAAATGGAAACACCAGAGTCCAAATATGCTAGCTGTGTCCTTCAGCACTGAGCTAAATTAGTCAGAATTGATGGTCCTAAGCACATAATGAAAGGCATTGAAGTTTACAATCCAGAATACATTCTGTGCCCTCGCACCCCTCAAAGCTCATGATTCTTTGATATCGGCAAAGTTGAATGCTGAAAGAATGACTAATTATTGAGAATAATGGTTAAATTTTTCTTTTAGTCCATTCATTTTGTAGAAAGAATACATGATGTACTGATATCTAACATTAATTAAACTTGAAATAAATACAGCCACATTAAATTTCAACTACGCTAATTGCTAATAAACATAAACAAGGAGAAATTATCATTTTATTATCTTTTAATTTTCCAAACAGCTTGAAATTCTTTTTATTATTTACCTCAGAGTTGCCATTTTCATTATCAGCATGGTGAAGTTTTCATATTGATCTTTCTTATCCAATCAAGAATGAGGGAAGACTTTTTAGGATTTTTACTATCTGTCTATTGAGTCATTTTAGCGCAACAAATAGCAAAAGAAACTAAATAGTTGATGTGCATTTCAATAGCTGATATGCATTTCAATCAAATCAACTGCTCAATTTTCATTCCTTTTGAATGAGTAAAAGTTTTGTGGCTGTTTCCTCCGATCTGCAGATAATTTTAGGATTGATAGCCACATGTTGTGCACTAAAATAGCTAACTAGTACATATTTTATAGCTCTCCAGTCCTTTTTCATTTTTTACTAAGTGGATTGAATAACAAGCTCCACATATTTGTGTAAATTTGTAATCTTGTACCTTAAAAGTGTTGCATGTGATGAAGCAGTTTCCCATAGAGTGCTATCATTTTGATATTTTGTAAAAGGGGAGGTAATGGTCGAGCAGTATTATCCTTAGACTGTTAATCCAGAATCCGGGTTCAAATCCCGCTAAGACAGATGGTGGAATTTCAACTCAATAACGAATCTGGAATTAAGGGTTTATTGATGATCATGAAACCATTGTTGATTTTCGGAAAAATACCCGTCTGGTTTACCAATGAGCTTCTGTAGACCCTGGTTTGAATCCTGCGTTGGCAGATGGTGGAATTTGAATTCAATTAAAAATAATGCCGGACTCTAATGATAACCAAGAAACCATTGTTGAATGTCAGGGATAAAAAAAAACCTATCTGGTTTTAAGGAAGGAATCTGCTGTCCTTACCTGGCCTGGCATACATATCATTTCAGACCCACTGCAATGTGGTTGATTCTTACCTGTCTTCCAGGCAAATAGGGATAGGCAATCAATGCTGGCCTAGCCAGAGATGTCACATCTCTGAGTGAATAGAAAAAACATTTATTGTAAAGCTTCAGCTTATGATTTGTATGCATTGTGAATAGAAATAAAGCAGTCAGCGAGTTTGTTGGTGGGTAATGTGGAGCAATGCTTCACGAAAAGCTCATCAAGTATTTCCACTGACTGCCTGAATTTAGTTGTTACAAAAAATGACTACCCTGTAGTGCACCAATTTTACAACAAATGAATGCGTGTTTCTGAATGAAAGGCTAATCTGTGTAAATAATTATAGAGAGATCAATGTAGAGGTAGTGAGAAGAATTTGCAAAGGGGCCAGAGACCATAAGTGAAAGTTTAGTATGTGGTGCACTTCAAACAAAATAAATCTGATTCTCATCTGGTGCAAACAATGTGAATAAATATTTGTACATAGGTAAATAACGTAAAATAGACATTTTCTTTTCAATTGCACAGAGAATGTTACAGCATCATGATACTATCATTTTTGCTATTAAATGTGCATTGCTTAATAGTACAAGGCTATATAATGAAATAGAATATAATGTAAGGCTGGGCAGAATTATTTTGGAAAGAAAGTACAATTTACGATTTGTCAGAAAAGGAAGCATGTTTCATTGCAATGCTTTTGTATAACTCACCATTTGATCTTGAGTATAGATCCATTATTTGCACAATGATGTTTTACTGTCAGCATTTGAAGTACAAACTATGCTTTTAAAAATTAATTTATCAAAAACTAGAAAAAAGTAAGTTGCAGAATCCCTATAAAGATAAAAATTCTCTATGCAACAAAGGAATATGCTTTTTATAAAGTACAAAGATAATTTTTATACACAATGAGAAGCAGAGGTACATCCACTTGAAACAACAGCTATAGCATTAGGTAGGGAGGAAAAGTAATAGTGAAGGGAAGACCTGGAACTAAATACAAACAGCAAGCTGGGAATAGCGAAAAACATAGATGAGCCAACCGTAACTCCTAAACTCTGATGCTTAGTACGTATGCAGTTTTGATCCTTCAAATATGTTTTTTAAATTAGTCTAAATAATGAATTTTTCAAAGTTTACATCTTGACTTGTACCATTGCTTTATACATTTTATAAGGTGATGCTCAATTCTGTTATATTTTGTCACATGTAATATTTGTTCATTTCTACATTAACCAAGGAAAATCTGCTGAATAGGATGAACAACACCTTTTCACTCACAGGCAATATGCTGATGTATACTCTGAATTCCACACACAGTTCCATGTTATGTGTGCTACTGGTTCCAATCCGAGAGAAATAGAAACATGAACATTCCATTTCCTGAGGTAAGTTAGCATGTATAATTATTCACAGGGTCAAAATGGCAAATTTATTAGGTGTGGAGAGCATTGGTGATAATGGGAACTGCAGATGCTGGAGAATCCAAGATAAAAAAATATGAGGCTGAATGAATACAGCAGGCCCAGCAGCATCTCAGAGAGCATGCTAGTCACTGGAAATTCCATGAAAGTGAAGTTTAAATAATCAAAACCAATGAAAAGAATTAGTAGTACATATTTCAAACAAGAAGCATTTTTATCCATAAGTAAGTTATTGCCTTAGCTGAATGGGCAGGAGACTATGAACTGAGAATCAACAGTGAAAGAGAAGGAAAAGCCAAGGTGCAGACACAAGTTTTCAGGCAAGTGTCAAAGCAAGCCAGAAACCAATCCCCTGTTTGCTGCAAGCTGAATTAGATGTAGTTTCCTTTCATTGCACCATCTGGATAGGCTAGCATTTCAAGAAACCCTCAAAGAAAAAACAAGTTTCAGAACACAGTAGATCATTACTGTCACCCATGCTGACTGCTGCATTTTGCATGATAGCATAATTGTGTTTCTAAAGAATGTCACTATTCATTATCTAGTTCTTGGGTGAACAAGAATTGACTAAACTGTTTCTCATGGTTATTGGCAGGTAATTGTACCCAAATTTACAAATATAATTGATGAAATCAACTCTGCTGCTTATTAGTCACCAGCCATAGCTTTGTTTTTAAAGAAGAGTGGGCAAACGGGACTAATTTAGTTTGGAAACCTGGTTGGCATGGACAATTTGGACCAAAGACTCTGTTTCCGTGTAGTATGACTCTATGACTCTATGAATGTTTGTTTGATTGCCATTTATCAGTGGAATCATCTGACAGCATAGTGACTTAATTGAAATAAATGATAATATGATAGGAATTGACCAGTTGGATATTGAAAGGATGTTTCTTCTTGTGTGAGAATCTAGAACTTGGGGGTCATAGATTGAAAATAAGGAGGCATCTGTTTAAAACAGAGATGCAGAAACATTTTTTTCTCTCAATGGGTTGAGATTCTTTGGAATTCACTTCCTCAAAAGTCAGTGGATGCAAAATCTTTGAATATTTTTAATGCCAGAGGTAGTTAAGTACTTGATAAATGAGGGAAAGAAAGATTATCAGGAAAGAATATAGAGTTGAGGTTAAAATCAGATCAGCTATACTCTTGTTGAATGGTAGAGCAGGCTGGAAAGGCTGAGTGACCAATTCTTATTCCTTGTTTGTATGTTCATATATTTGTAGCATTGATTTGGTCAGCCACCACATAGCTTTACTGGAGATAAGTCGCATCTTCACACTGCAAAATACAGCAGTCAGTATGGGTGGCAGCAATGATCTACTGTGTCCTGAAACTTGATCTTTCTTTGAGGATTTCTCATGATGCTGACCTATCCAGATGGTGCAATTGTGTGATGTAGCGTTACCATCATGCTAAATGGAAGAGATTCAGAACAGATCCAGCAGCTCAAAACTAATACCCAGGAGGCATTCAGCAGCAACAGAATTGTTAGACACTGCAACCTTTTAACACATGGTCCAGTATATTCTTCATTCTACAATCGCCATCAAATTAGGTAACCGACCCTGGTTCACACAGGAGGGTGGAAAGTATGACAGGCGCAGCGCCAGACATCCCTAAAAGTTAAGTGACAACTTAATGGGACTACAACACAAGACTTATATTTATGTTAAAGGATGGAAGGACACATCGTAAATAGATGTAAGCAATTTCAAACCAAGAGAAGCAATATTAGAACAAAAGCTTGAGAGTCACGTCACATCTCATCCCGCATGGTGATAGACAATTAAACAAGTAATAGGAGGAGGACCCTCTATTCCCCATCCATTATGATGGTGGAACACAGCTGGTTACTGTACAAAGACAGGGCTGTGAAATCTTTGGTCATCTTTAGCCATTTCTATTCAATCTTTGTGATACAAAGAAATATCTCAGTGCGTTGGGTACTGCAAAGGCAATGAACCCTCACAACCACTGGCCTGCAAAGCTGAAGAAATGAGATTGAATCCTCTCAGGCACTAAATGATGACGACGTTGATGAGAAAGTTCGGACAATCGCGTGAGATTGACAGTGAGGAGTTTCTTGAAGTTGAGAGTGAAACGTCCAACTTTCAATCAAGTGTTTTTAATGACAAGACGTGATTCTCACTAATGAACAATCAGAGCCTGATTTGCACACTTTAACATTTCATTATTAGTTATTATTGTCTAATTTATTAGCCATTTACAATTCTCCCACCTACTGGAAAGAAACAAGGTGGTGGCAAAGTCCAATATGAAATTCAGAGCAGTAACCTGGTGACTCTAGCCTGCCACTTTCTTGTTTGTTTCTGCATCATGGACAGCAGTCAACAACATCCCGGGTTGTGTCCCATGAGCAATGATGACCAGCACACCTCACCCACAGACATTGGCATAGGACATGTACCAACCTCATCACACCCACATGGCACATCTCCGATCCACTTACAACACAGGTTTATATTCTCATGATCCATTTTGGAGCGCACCGTAATATAATTGGCATGTTAACAGGGCACTCTGTGTCCAGATGGAAAGTGTTTTCAGCATAGAAGAACTTATTGAAATGTATAACTTGTTGAGATGAGTTGATAGAATGGATGTGAGAATAATGTTTCCTCTTATAGTGGAGACTAAAACTGCATGACATAGATTAAGGATAAGAGTTCTTCCTTTTAAGACATAGATGAGGAGATTGTTTGTTTTTCCCTCAGGGAATCATTACAGCGTGGGTTTCCCTCAACATACTATGGACCCTGACAGGAACATGAAACTATGACCATAAACAGATCAACCATGATCTTATTGAATCATGAAGTGGACTCAAAGGGTCAAATGGCTTCCTCTGGCTCATAATTCATATGTTCCTATGAAATGGCACTTACCCAGAAACAAGCTGCCCACCGATGCTGAGTTTGTCTTCTGCCACGACCACTCAGCTGCAGATCACATTTCTGGCTTCATCCAAGTATGAACAAAATAGCGTATGTTTTGAAGTGAGGTGAGAGTGACTGCCCTTGACATCAAAACAGCATTTAACTGAGTTTGGCATTCATGAGTCTTTGGGGCTGGAGCTATACCTATCAGAAAGGAAGATGGTTGTGATTGTTGGAGATTATCATCCTAATTTCAGAATATCACTTCAAGAGATCCTTTGGATATTGTCCTGGGTCCAGTCACCTTCATCTGCTGTATCAATGAAATTTTCCCCACCTAAAGGTTAGAAGTGTTGATTTTTGCTAAGTATTTAAAAAAAAACAATCATTTTCATTTATGGAATTTGGTATCAATTGTTGGGCAAGCATTTTAATTGCCCTCAAAAAGTTGACAATGAGCTGCCTTCTCAAACTGCTACAATCCATGTGCTGTGGGTAGACCCACAATATTCTTAAGGAGGGATTTCCAGGATTTTGTCCCAGTAACACAAAAAGAATGGCAATACAATTCTAACCAGGATGGTGAGTTGTTGTGCGGGAAATTTACAAATGTTGGTGTTCCCATTTATGTGCCATCCTTGTTGTATGTTTGGAAGGTACTGTTGATGTGAGTTCCTGCAGTAAATCATGTAAGTGATAGCCCTCACATTGTTGTTAATTGGGGATCCATCATATTGAACAAAAAGGAATTAGGAAATAAAAACTAAAAGAACTGCAGATATTGTAAGTCAGGAACAAAAACAAAAGTTGCTGGAAAAGCTCAGCAGGTCTGGCAGCATCTGTGAAGAAACACCAGGCAGATATTTCCCACCGCTCCGTTGTTTGCCTTCTGTAGGGACTGTTCCATCTGGGATACCCTGATCCACTCTTCCTTCACTCCCAACACTCCCTCACAGCCCATGACACCTTCCCCTGCAATTGCTGAAGGTGTAACACTGCCCATTTACCTTCTCCCTCCCTTGTATTCAAGGGCTCAAACATACATTCCAGGTGAAGCAATGTTTTACCTGCACTTACCACATTCTAGTCGACTGCATTCGCCGCTCAGTGTGGCTTCCTCTGCATTGGAGAAATGAAGCATAGACTGGATGACCACTTTGCAGTACATCTACATTCTGCCTGCAAAAAGACCCCGAGTTTCCAGTTAAAAACTGCTATAAATCAGAAAGAAGTCAAAAGAGTTGCCGGAAAAGCTCAGAAGGTCTGGCAGCATCTATTGAGAAAAAAATCTGAGTTAATGTTTCGGGTCCGATGACTCTTCCTCAGGTGCTCTGAGGAAGGGTCACCACACCCGAAATGTTAACACTGAATGTATTTCTTCACAGATGCTGCTAGACCTACTGAGCTTTTTCAGTAACTTCTGTGTTTCCAGTTGCCTGCCACTTTAACACACCACCGTGATCCGTGGCCAATATCTCAATCTCAGGCTTGCTGCAATTGTTTCAGTGAAGTTCAGTGCAAGCTAGAAGAACAAGACCTCATTTTCCGCTTGGGGACCTGGCAACCCGCCGGACTCAATGTCGAGTTCAATCATTTTAAGGCGTCTCCCATGTCCTACCCCCTACCCTACACACCAGGCCTTGTTATAACATAGTCTGTCATTGCACACCACCTATTGTCAGTCACTAACAGTCCCGATTAATAACTATTTGCCCTCCTAGCCAGATCAATATCAACTCCTTTGACTATCCAAATGCCCTTCTCTCTGTTTGTGTTCTATCCCCACCTATTATTTACTCCATTTCACCCTCCCCCACCCTATTTTCTGAACATAAACCAACATTTTCCTAGCTACCATCAGTTCTGAGTAAGAGCCACTGGACCCTCAATGTTTGCTCTGATTTTTCTTCACAGATGCTGCTAGAGTTGTTGAGCTTTTCCAGCAACTTCTGTTTTTGATCAAGGAATTATGATTGGATTCTCTCTTGTTGAAAATTGTCTTACTTGTGTGATGCAAGTGCTACTTAGCGCCCATCAAACAAGCCTGAATGTTGTTAAGGTCTTTATGCATATGGACATGGTCTACTTTAGTATCTGAGGAAAGGTTATGGTGCGATCAGCAAACATCCCAAATTCTGACCTCATCATGAAGGGTAGGTCGTTGATGAAGCTCCTGAAAATGATTGGGCCCAAGACACAAGCCTGAGCTTCATCGGATACAGACATCCCAGGGACGACACGATTGACCTCCAACTACCATTTACACATTCCCTGTGCTAGATATGACTCCAATGAGCAGACAGCTTTCTCTGAATTCTCTTAATTGCAAATTTGCTAGGATTCCTTGAGGATACTTTCAGTCAAATGCTGCTTTGATGCCAAAGGCAGTCATAACCTTCCTTACACTTCACAGTTCTGCTCAGGTGCAAATCTTCAAATGGTGGTCTGTCTGCTAAGTTCAACCTCATTAATATATATCAGCAAGAGCAAGAGACCCAACACTGACCCTGGTTAATTCCAGTGTCAATTTTCTTTCGGTATTTTCTGTTATGTCCAAGTTGCTATGGTCCCGTTTATCCCACGAGCCCCAACTTTGCTCATAAGCTTGTTGTGTGGCTTAATGTAAAGTGCCTTTTGAAAGCCTACGTACACCATATTTGCAATTGCCCAGTCCTGCAGGACTACCCCCTGCATCTAAGAAAGTATAGAAAACTATGTCTGGTGGTTCCACCATTTCTACTATCATTTTCCTCAATATTCTTGCATGCAGCTCATCTAGCCCTGGTCCGTTATTAAAGTTAAGTGCAGACAGCCTATGTAGATCCTTCCTTTCTACTACTTTTAAACCCTTCTGGTTTATTAATTACCTTCCCTTTCACCATGACCCAGATAGCATCGCCTTCCTTGGTAAAGATAGATACATGTTATTCATTTAGCACCTCAGCTATGCATCTTCTTTTTGATCTCTATTGGCCTCAATCTTATCATATTTATGTTAATTGTCAGTCTCTTTTCAATTTTCCTCTGAACCTTCTCTATTCAGCATCTTTCTCTATTGTTCAATCCACTGACATCTGAACACTTTCTCTTATTAATCTTTGTCTTTTCTAAAGAATATAAATGAAGCAGATGGTTTTTGACACCAAACAATGATGATTTCAT
Organism: Stegostoma tigrinum; assembly: GCF_030684315.1. Classification (NCBI taxonomy): domain Eukaryota; kingdom Metazoa; phylum Chordata; class Chondrichthyes; order Orectolobiformes; family Stegostomatidae; genus Stegostoma; species Stegostoma tigrinum. The sequence goes on along the minus strand of NC_081359.1, from coordinate 52,469,152 downwards.
GATTGCATCACTGATAACTAGCATTCAATTATACAGTCATAGAGTCATATAACATGAAAACAGACCTTTTTGTCCTACTGGTTCGTGCAGGCCATAATAGAACATAGAGCATAGAGCATTGAACATTACAGCACAATACAGGACCTTCAGCCCTCGATGTTGCACTGACCTGTGAAACCAATCCGAAGCTCATCTAACCTACACTATTCCATTATCATCCATATGTTTATCCAATGACCATTTAAATGCCCTTAAAGTTGGTGAGTCCACTACTGTGCAGGCAGGACATTCCACGCCCTTACTACTGAGTAAAGAACCTACCTCTGACATCTGTCCTATATCTATCACCTCTCAATTTAAAGCTATGTCCACTCGTGCTAGCCTTCACCATCCGAGGAAAAAGGCTTTCACTGTCCACCCTATCTAATCCTCTGATCATCTTGTAAGTCTCTATTAAGTCACCTCTTAACCTACTTCTCTCTAAAAACATCCTCAAGCCCCTCAACCTTTCTTCATAAGACCTTCCCCCCATACCAGGCAACATCCTGGTAAATCTCCTCTGCACCCTTTCCAATGCTTCCACATCCTTTCTACAATGTGGCGACCAGAACAGTACACAATATTCCAACTGCGGCTGCACCAAAGTTTTGTACAGCTGCAAGATGACCTCATGGCTCCGAAACTCAAGCCCTCTACCAATAAAACCTAACACACCATACACCTTCTTAACAATCCTATCAACCTGGGTGGCAACTTTCAGGGATAATCCCAAAGCAAACTAGTCCCCCTGCCTGCACTTTGCCCATATCCTTCCAAACATTTATTGTTCATGTGGTCATCTTCTAGATTTATGAACTAACTGATTCCATCAGCTGCACAATGGGATTTTAAACCATTTTTGTAGACTTGGAAACAATAACAGAAATTGCTGGAAAATTTCAGCAGTCTGGCAGTATCTGTGGAGACATATTTGAGTTAACTTTTCGGGTCCAGTGACCCTTCTTCAGAAGGAAAAAAAAACAAAGGAACTGCAGATGCTGTAAATCAAGAACAAAAACAAAGTTGCTGGAAAAGCTCAGTGTGTCTGGCAGCATCTGTGAAGGAGAAAACAGAGTTAATGTTTCCAGTCTGGTGGCCCTTCCTCAGAACTGATGGTGGCTGGAAAAACGTCAGTTTATATGCAGAAAATAGGGAAGTGGGTAGGATAGGGAGTAAAGCCTTCTTCAGAACTTCTTAATCTTGGCCTCAGAGTTGATGGTTTAGTAACACTGTTGGTGTGCAGAGTTCTCAGCAGAGTTTTATAAGTGTGGTAAGATCCCATAGACTTGTGGCTATTGTACTTTGAACGTTATATTAGAATGAAGCCCTTCACTGTTGTTCAAAAAAAAGATGTTTCTGAATTGTAATTATCCTAGAGCTTAGATTTGGAGTACCTTTTGCTTATGTACTACATTTTGTAGAGAAGAACGCATTGATTTTATAAGAAATTCTTTCAGTATTATTTAAAAGTAACAGTTTATGTCAGGCATGAACATTTTGCCTCACTCATGTGTCTCCCCGTTGATGACAATCTCCAGTGAAGCCTTTCTGATTGACACCATTGCAAATAGCAGGGCTTCACTTTCAACCAGCTTGAGATCTGTATTGGGGATACCAATCCCGAGAAACATTTCAACAGGATGGACATTCTGTTTATATCCATCACTGAGCACAGAGCCAAATTGGATATTCTCACAAATTATATGACTAGAGTAGCACACAAAAAAAGAGACCTAGGGCTGAATCTTTGGATTTTTTGGACAAGAATGAGTTCTGCCAGGTTTTATGGGCAGATTTCTGTCTCAAGGCAAAGTGAATTTTGTTGCCACATATTACCAAACTAGCTGCATTAATTATATAGCATCTGGCACATTCAATTCTGATCCCAACTTACTATGTGATCTTCCCAGAAAAACTTTCCACTCAGCAGAAATCTGCTGAAAGACTGGCATCTCTTGCAACAAAGCCATCTTATAAGGGCTGCTGCGCACCCGAAGTGTGTTGGTAATCTAGCATTGACCCCCATTGATAAGGTACTGGCATAACAGCTACAAAGCCATACTGTCCGTGACACAGCCAGAATGGCTGACACTCATTTGCATATTCTCATTCTTGCCAGATTCATATAGGACTATTGGGAAAAATAAGGAGGAGACAAACACTGTTAAAAGGACAAGCTTAAAGGGTTTGTGCCTTAATGCAGGGAGCTCTGCAATAATGTGGATGAACTAATCATACAGATAGATGTAAATGGGTACAATATAATTGGGATTGTGGAGACATGGGTGCAAGGTGACCAGGGGTGGGAACTGAATGTCTCAGGGTATTCAGCATTTAGAAAAGAGAGCCAAAAAGGAAAAGGTGGCAGAGCGGCTTTGCTGGTTAAAGAGAAATTAACACAATAGTGAGAAAGGATATTAACTCTGACAATGTAAAGTCTGTGTGGGTAGAGTTGAGAAATACCAAGCAGCAATAAACATTAGTAGGTGTCATATATAGACCTTCAAACTGCAGTGGTGATGTTGAGAATGGCATTAAGCAGGACATTAGACATGCAAGTGACAAGAGAACATTGGTGATCATGGGTGATTTTAATCTGCACATAGTTTGGGCAAATCAAATTAGCCACAATGCCATAGAGAAGGGATTTCTGGAATGTATGGTTTTCTTGTCCAATATGTAGAGGTACCAACTAGAGAACAGGTCATCTTCGACTGAGTGCTGTGTAATGAGAAGAGAATCATTGCCAATCCAGCTACGCAAGGCTCCCTTTGGGAAGAGTGACTATAATATGATAGGATTTTTTTTATCAAGGTGAAGAGTGGATTCAGGGTCTAGGGTGCTGAACTTTAATAAAGGAAACTACAAGGGTATGAAGCATGAGTTGGCCTTGATAGATTAGGGAGAGCTACTTAAAGGGATGGCAGTGGATAGGCAATGGCAAACATTTAAGGAATTCATGGGGGAATTGCAATAACTGTTTATTCCTGCCTGTTGCAAAAGCAAAATGGGTAAGAGGGTCAACCCATGGCTTACAAAGGAAATAAGAGATGGTATCCGATCCAAGGAAGAAGCATATAGATTGGTTATGAAAAATAATAAATCTGAGGATTGGTAGCTGTTTAAAATTCAGCAAAGAAAGAACAAGGGATTGATTAAGAAGGTGAAAATATAGTATGAAAGTAAGCTTGCGGAGAACATAAAGACTCATAATAAGAGTTTCTATAGGTATGTGAAGGGAAAGAGATAGGTAAAGACAAATGTAGGTCCCCTAGTGACAGAAATGGGGGAATGTATAATAGGGGACAAAGAAATAGCTGAGGAAATGAATACATACTTTGGTTCAATCTTCACAAAGGAGGGCACAAATCAGATACCAGAATTGTTGAAGGATGCAAGATTTAGTGAGAGAGAAGAGCTGAGGGAGATCAATATTAGCAGAGAAATGGTGATGAGAAAATTGCTAGGATTGAATAAATCCAATAAGTCCCCAAGGTCTGATAGTCTACAGACCAGTGTTCTTAAGGAAGTAATTCTAGAGATAATGGTTGCATTGGTGGTCATCTTCCGGGATTCTATAGGCTCTGGAACAATCCCTGCAGATTGGAGGGTAGCTAATGTCATACTAATATTCAAAAAAGGAGGCAGAGAGAAAACAGGGAATTATGGCCCAGTAAGCCTAACATTAGTAGTGGGGAAATTTCTCGAACCTGCTGTCAAGGGTTTTATAGCAGAGCATTTAGAAAGCACTGGCAGGATCAGACAGAGTTAGCATGGATTTATGAAGGGGAAATCATGCTTGATAAATCTGTTGGAATTCTATGAAGATGTAACTAGTAGAGTTGACAAGGGGGATCCAGACGATGTAGCATATTTGGAATTTCAGAAAGCATTTGTCAAAATCCCACATAAGAGGTTAATGTGCAAGATTAAATCACATGGGACTGGGTGAAGTGTATTGAGATGGATAGGAAACTGGTTGGCAGAGAGAAAACCAAAAGTAGTATTTAATGGATCCTTTTCAAATTGGTAGGCAGTAACTGATGGGGTGCCAAGGGATCGGGGTTGGGACTCCAGTGATTCACAATATATATTAATGATTTGGATGAGGGAACAAAATGTAACATCTCTTAGTTTGAAGATGATACCAAGTTGGGTGAGCGGGTGAACTGCATCAAGGATGCAGAGACCCTTCAGCATGATCTCAACAGGTTGGGTGAATGGAAAATCAATGGCAGATGCAGTATAATTGGCATAAATGTGAGGTTATTCACTAAGGTAGCAAAAACAAAAAGGCAGGTTACTACCTGATTGTCTGTAAATTGGGAAAGGGGAGTGTGCAGTGGGACCTGGGTGTCCTTGTGCACTAGTCACTGAAGGTAAGCATGCAGGTGCAGCAGGCAGTAAAGAGGGCAAATGGTACATTGGCCTTCACTGTGAGACATATACAGGAGCAGGGTTGTGTTGTTGCAGTTGTACAGGACCTTAGTGATATCACACCTGAAGTATTGTGCGCAGTTTTGGTCTCCTTTTCTGAGGAAGGATGCTCTTGCTGTTGAGGAAGTGCAGCGAAGGATTACCGGGCTGATTCTGGGGATGGAGGGTCTGACATATGAGGAGAGATTGACTAGGTTGGGATTGTTTTTGCTGGGGTTCAGACTAATGTGGGGGACGCTCATAGAAACTTATAAAAATTCTAACAGGACTGGACCGTGAAGATGCAGGGAGGAGTCCCCAATGGTGGGTGTGTCCACAACTGGGGTCACAAAAATTCCAGGTAGATGATTTACAATGGAGCTGAGGAGACATTTCTTCACCCAAGGAGTGGTGAGCCTGTGGAACTCATTACCACAGGAAGTAATTAATGCCACAACATTGAATGTATTCAAGAGGTGTCTAGATATAACACTTGGGGCAAATGGGATCAAAGGTTATAGGGAGAAAGCAGGATTAGGCTATTGAATTGGATTATCAACCCTGATTGTGAAGGA